>NC_060119.1:360882243-361202868 GCF_021461395.2 Schistocerca americana | reverse complement strand
CATCTCAGATAAAACAAAGAGAGAACTCGAACAATGTGCTCAGAAGTTAGAAACAACTGCATTATGACCAAATTAAAATTTATTGGAAACTGAAAAAAAAGGCATGCTGCTAGAGAGATATCAACAGATTGAAGCAGTAAATGGTAAGTACAGGGCTATTACAAATGATTGAAGCAATTTCATAAATTCACTGTAGCTCCATTCATTGACATATGGTCATGACACACTACAGATACGTAGAAAAACTCATAAAGTTTTGTTCGGCTGAAGCCGCACTTCAGGTTTCTGCCGCCAGAGCGCTCGAGAGCGCAGTGAGACAAAATGGCGACAGGAGCCGAGAAAGCATATGTCGTGCTTGAAATGCACTCACATCAGTCAGTCATAACAGTGCAACGACACTTCAGGACGAAGTTCAACAAAGATCCACCAACTGCTAACTCCATTCGGCGATGGTATGCGCAGTTTAAAGCTTCTGGATGCCTCTGTAAGGGGAAATCAACGGGTCGGCCTGCAGTGAGCGAAGAAACGGTTGAACGCGTGCGGGCAAGTTTCACGCGTAGCCCGCGGAAGTCGACGAATAAAGCAAGCAGGGAGCTAAACATACCACAGCCGACGGTTTGGAAAATCTTATGGAAAAGGCTAAAGCAGAAGCCTTACCGTTTACAATTGCTACAAGCCCTGACACCCGATGACAAAGTCAAACGCTTCGAATTTTTGGCGCGGTTGCAACAGCTCATGGAAGAGGATGCGTTCAGTGTGAAACTTGTTTTCAGTGATGAAGCAACATTTTTTCTTGATGGTGAAGTGAAGACACAATGTGCGAATCTGGGCGGTAGAGAATCCTCACGCATTCGAGCAGCAAATTCGCAATTCACCAAAAGTTAACGTGTTTTGTGCAATCTCACGGTTTAAAGTTTACGGCTCCTTTTTCTTCTGCGAAAAAAACGTTACAGGACACGTGTATCTGGACATGCTGGAAAATTGGCTCATGCCACAACTGGAGACCGACAGCGCCGACTTCATCTTTCAACAGGATGGTGCTCCACCACACTTCCATCATGACGTTCGGCATTTCTTAAACAGGAGATTGGAAAACCGATGGATCGGTCGTGGTGGAGATCATGATCAGCAATTCATGTCATGCCCTCAACGCTCTCCCGACTTAACCCCATGCGATTTCTTTCTGTGGGGTTATGTGAAAGATTCAGTGTTTAAACCTCCTCTACCAAGAAACGTGCCAGAACTGCGAGCTCACATCAACGATGCTTTCGAACTCATTGATGGGGACATGCTGCGCCGAGTGTGGAAGGAACTTGATTATCGGCTTGATGTCTGCCGAATCACTAAAGGGGCACATATCGAACATTTGTGAATGCCTAAAAAAACTTTTTGAGTTTTTGTATGTGTGTGCAAAGCATTGTGAAAATATCTCAAATAATAAAGTTATCGTAGAGCTGTGAAATCACTTCAATCATATGTAATAACCCTGTATGTATTGCAACTGGGGAAAAATTGACAATCTCAACTGAAAACGTTTCTTCAAATGTTCTCTACAAAGTAATATTCCCTGCTCAACAATCCAGAGGTATAAGTGCACAAAACATACCAGACTTCATTTCCGGCATACAGGAATTTATCCCTGTATGAAAGTGAACAATTAATTTGTTAACTTGGAAGTGTGGTCATTGCTGTGCTCTAAATGTGACTGGAACAAAAATAGTTTGTCTGCTGCTCAGTGCTTCATGTGTACTGTAGTGGTATAGTTGTTAGCATTCTATGGAGGATTTTCGTTATTACATAAAACTTTATGATAGTATTGAAAAAGCTGACTTAATACCTTTTGTGAGCTGTTCTATTTTCCCCATAGTACTCATTATTTTTTAAAATGTTTTAAATATTAATTGTTGTTTGTTTAATTTAGGTATTTCATTTTTCACAGAAAATAACTAACATCATTCCAAATTTTTGTGAAGATTTGGAATATCCAGGCCCTTTGCAACATCTGGATGGTGCGAAAGATGGTGATGATGACAACAGCAACTATGATTCTGCTGTTGAAAATGTGGATCCAGATAGATCATGCAGTAGCAGTGCAGTTTATGAATCAGATTGTTCCGCTGTCTGTTCTAAAGACTGCAGCAATAGGGAGAAGCTAGAATTAAAAAATCTTGCAAGCTGTGATAATATTTTTTCAATTAATGAAAACAAAGACATTATCAATGGCAACAGTAGCACTGATATGCCAGAAGTCATAGATTCCTTAAATAGGCTTAATTTGGGACTAGTGAATGACATATGTGGGTAAGTAATTAATATTTTTAAGCTTTGTTTGGTATTGTGATTATATTGTGCTTATCATTTTCTGTGACATTGTTGCTTGATAACATTTTAAATATGGGCAGATTTGTAAGAGATTATTGTATGGCTTTTGTGTATAGTGGTCAATGTTTCTTTCACAAAATGTCTTAAAACTGATTTTCAAAGTATGAGTTGTGATTATGTTATAGTAGCTCTCAGAAGTCCTTATCTAGAAAATGGGACAAGGTCGTTTAATCTTCTCTCAAGACAAAAGTATTTAATGCTAGAAAGCTAATACTACTTTATTCTCTGAACTACCACGTCATACGTGTGAAGTGGATTGCTTACTGCCCACGTATAAAATAAGACATTTTATCCCATTACATCTTGTTTGTCCCCTGCAGGTAAAACTACACTGTTGTTGCTGTCAGTACCAATACAAAAGAAGTGGTATGACCAAAATTTTTCATTTATAAGCCATTTAGAGCTCAAACAGTGGAAAGTTCACATTGGAATATGAACTATATTATGAAAAGGATAGGTTGCTAATCCCTGTAACGACAAATCATTGAGTTACAGATAGGCACAAGGAAAAGACTGTTACTCATTGAGCTTTCTACAAAACCACCTTCAGAAAAGAAAACACACACACACACACACACACACACACACACACACACACACACACACACACACACACACACCTTACGCACATGAACGAAAGCAGCAATCTGGATGGCAGGGTACTTGTAGTAGGGGAGAGGAGTCAGTGCTGCCTGGCAGAATGTGCAGGGACTAGGTGGCAGTGGGACAAGTCTGCCAGGTGCAGCGTCAGGAGGCTGTAGGGGAGGGAGGAAGAGAGGAACCAGAGAGGGGAAAAGGAGAGGAGCAGAGAAAGCAAAAAGACCGGAGCCTTTTCAGTGAAAGGTGATGTGAACTGGGAGGAGGTGTCAGGACAGGGGGGCAGAAACTGTTGATGGGAGGTGTGGGGACAGTAGGTTGCCATAAGTTTGAGATGGGATACTATCAGGAGATGAGAACGTTTTGTAGGGATAACTCCCATCTGCACAATTCAGAGAGTCTGGTGGTAAAAGGGAGGATCCGGATGGTCCAGGTTGTAAAGTAGCCATTGAAATCAAGTGGGTTATGTTAAGCTGCATGTTGTGCAGCTTGTGGTCTGTTTTGCTCTTGGCCGATTTGGCTGTGGCCATTCATCCTGGTGGACATCTGGTTGGTACTCAGGCTAATATTAAAATCTGTGCAGTTGTTGCAGCAGAGCTGATGTGACATGACATGACTGTTTTCATTGGTGGCTCAGTCCCTGATGGGATGGGTAAGCCTGTGACAGAAGTGGAATAGGAAGTACTGGATGGGTGGATTAGGCAGGTCCTGCACCTGGTCTTCGACAGGAACATGATCCAGGACGGGGAGTGGCATAGGGATGGACTAGGATGTTGTGGATGTTGTCTGGGCTATGGAACACCACTTTAGGAGGGGTGGGAAGGATCTTGGATAGGATGTCCTTTTTCAGAGCATGATGATATATAATCAAAGCCCTGACAAAGGATATGGTTCAATTGTTCCAGTCCGGGGTGGTATTGGGTGGCCAAAGAGGCACTCCTTTGTAGCTTATTCTTGGCAGTGGTGGGAATATTTGGAATATGTGGAGCATGGCACAGGAAAGCGGTTTGTGGACTACATCTGGAGAACAGCGCCTGTTTGTGAAGAGCTCTATGAGACCTTCAGAATACTATGTACAGGATCTTCTGTCACTGCAGATAAGCTGTCCTGCAGCGGCTAGGCAATATTGGAGGAATTTTTTTATGTGGAAAGGAGGGTAACTTCTGAAATGGAGGCACTATTGGTGGTTAGTGGGTTTAATGAGGACAGAAGTGTGGGTGGCACCCTCAGAGAGGTGGTGGTAAGTTCCATGCTGGGTTGAGGAGGATCAGGTGAAGCAGATAGGAAAAAAGGTGTTGACATTGCAAGAAAAAGAGGAGTGTTGTGGCCCTGAGTCCAGATCATTAATATATCAGTGGACCTGTACCAGACTATGGGTTTGGCCTTTTGGGAGTGTAGGAAGGTTTCCTGTGGGTGGCCCATAAACAGGTTGACATAGGAGGTTGCCTCATGGGTACCCATGACTGCTGTGGATTTGGGATCATGTTCCTGTGGAAGACTCAGAGGCAAGATCTGCCCAATCCACCACCCAGCACTTTCTATTCCAGCCCTGACATAGGCTTATCGTGGCATTAGAGAGCAGCTGTGTAATTCACCAGCTCTGCTGCAATAATTGCACAGCTTTTTATGTTGGTGATTCTGACGTTCATTGGTTGACGGGACTCTTGAGTCTGTCTCAGTTCTACACGTTGCCAGCTTTTACTGCTGCCCAGCGTGCTTCCAAACACAGTGCAGGCACGACTCATGCTGCCTAGTGGCTCTGTGTTCACTCTCTCTTTCCGTGCCTCGTCTTCGGTGCGTGCTATATAAGCAAACTGTACGCCAGGGGGGATCGATGACCTCTAGGTTGATGTGCACACATCAAAGACTTTGGCTGAGAGCTCACTGTATAAGTCTTTTTGTTGTGCCTGTTTGTCATCTTTATGCATGTAACAATCTATCCGTTCACATAGGTACTCATAGTTAAACATGTGCTGTACATGATGATGTAGTATTACTAGAGTAGTAGGGTGCAGCGGTTGTGGTGGTGGTAATAGTATTCAGTCCAACATTGGTGTGGTACAGCTGTCCAGTATACTCTATCCTGCTCAAATATCTGGTTAACTAGTGTAAATGCATCTGAACCACCTTCGGCCTACTAATAAAATTTTTACCCCATTCCTCCCTTTACTCCCCCCCCCCCCCCCCCCACACACACACACACACACACACACACACACACACACACACACACACACACTGAGCCAAATATCTTCTGAAGGTAGATTTGCTTCTGAGCAACTAGTCTCTCTGCTCTTGTCAACCTAAAAGTTCATAAATAGTAATTATATACTTCTTATCCCTTTTTCCATGATGAAATACTGAACCAAATCTCAAATGAGTATTAACTTCTGTCTCTTGTTTCGAAATATGATCAGTAGATCTATCTTTTGTTACTTACAAATTAAAATAACAAAGATAGATTTCAATCATGAGTCAGAGATATTGTTCAGCTGAGAACAGTCAATTTCAGTATAGATATATTGCTGAAATATCATGAAATTACTTTCCTCATTTTCTTTTCGTAAATATTTAGTGTCTTTCTTACTCATATCTCTTTGTCTTAAACATAAATGTTCAATTAAAATCTGTCTGTGATTAACTCCCAAGGAACTAAAACCTGATCTTAATCTAATGTATCTTAATATAAGAAACATGTAAGCTTCCTTATTTTCTTTGCCATTTATCTTCAGGCTTTGATCTTTTCTTAAAGACCATAAGTGTTCATTAATACGTACATTAACTACGGAATGGCAGGTCAGAGTTAATTTTTTTTTTAATGTTTTGATTGGTTTTATTTCCAAGTTAACTGACACTAGCCACGTGTTATTGGGGCTCAATCTGGTTAAATGGAAAAGAAAGAAAAGAGAATGCATACACATTTCTAACACACACGGAAACTGGATGTATGTCCTAATCTCTTCTCCCCGTTTCTCTGTCCATGTCCTCCTCGCCGCTCTTCCCATCACCTCCTGCCTTTCCCCTCTCTCTGTCGCTTCCTGCCTTTCCCCTCCTTCCCCTCTCACTGTGGATCATCTCATCCCACCTTTTTCTTTCCATCTTTGTTTCCCCTTATCTCTCCATCTCCTCATTCGCTCTCTCTCTATGTCTATCGTCTTCTCCCCTCTCTCTCAACTTCCTTCTGTCCTCTCTCCCTGTCCATTTCCTCCTTTCTGCTTTCTCTGTCCATTTCCTCCTGGCATCAACTGCTTCAGAACTGGGAGGCCAGAAAGGACAAAAGGAACACTCCCACAAAGACTTGTTATGTCTCTCCAGCCAACAAATATCTGAGTCTTCATCTGCAACCACAACGGCTTTAAGAAATCAACAACAAATGGCCCTCTCCTTCCCTAACTCAGAGATCCTATTAAACAGTGTCACCACGTGATACCCTCACCTGGCCGACCTCTATTTTGTCGGTGCACACCATCTACTGTTTCCTGCCCATAAATTTCCAGGCTGATCCAGAGAGAATACTGACCCCTCTGTCAATGTCGTGGAACAGGATCCTCAAACCTTTGCACCCTATAGCAGTGAGTCCTTGAAGGCTAGGGATAGTGGATGTAGATCAAAGGGTGCATAGGAACAATGGAGAAATTGAGAAGACTGCCACCATCATTGTGACCTTTAATTCTCCTGATCACATCATGGCAAGTTTCCTCCAACTTAGGGTTAGGCCTTACGTACCTAATCCTATGCGGTGCTACAAATGCCAGCACCTTGGTCACACAATGCTGAGTTGCGGGGATGAAGCGATCTGTGGAAAAAGTGGAAAGGCAGCCCATGAAGCTGGGATTGACTGTCCATCTCGAGCAGTCTGTGTTAACTCCTCTGGGAGCTACCCAGTCTGGAGCCGAGACTGCCCTGTTTTTGCAGAGGAACGAAAAATTTAGGCACTAAATGTCACCAAGCGGATCCCCTATGCTGAAGCCAAAAAGGAATATAAGACGACGAAACCTCCTGTCTTTACCACTTTTTATGCATCCACTGCGCAGAAACCTGCTCCTAAGGTCGACGCCTCGACGCAGATGTTGTCCAGTGTACAATGATACACCACCAGCATGTGTACATGCCAAGACAAAATGACTAAGGATAAAGCAACCCAAGCACACGCCACAGAAAAGACCAGCAACAGTGCTGTAGTGATTGTCAAGAAGGCACACAACAAGCAGAGTGCATCTCACCACCTCCCTTCCCCCTCATCCTCGAAGGGACAGGGTACAGGGTACAGGGTACAGGGAAAGGTTCATGACGTTCGGGTCAAAAGCTATCCCGAGCACCATCGGCCGTCATTCTTTCATGTCTGACTGATGAGGAGGACAGCGTGGAGTTAGATGCCTTGGATCCAGGCAGCCCCTCTACTCCCCTCGCTCTAAAAGTGTTTCACCTCTGTGGTGCAAACATAGGGGTAAATCAAAACCACATTGACGAAATGGCTCCCATCCTACAGTGGAACTTGTAGGGGTTCAGGACACATGTGGAGGAACTTCGTCTACTATCTCAGGGTAGAGCACTGTGTCTGTGTCTCCAAGAGACTCATTTCCATCAATCGCTCACCTCTGAGCTACGAGCCTATGTACTCCACAAAAAGGACAACCTGAGTGGAGAGATAGCTAGAGGAGGGATAGGTATTTTTGTCAGTACCAACCATCACTCCTTGCCTCTCTCCCTTACAACTACTTTAGAAGTAGTTCCCATGTCAGTGCACGTGCATCATCCATTGATGATTTGTTTCCTTTACTTGCCCCCACATGATGCACTTGGTAAAGAGGCCCTAACCGACATTATACAGCTCCCCTGCACCTTCATCCTCTGTGATGATTTTAATGCACACAATGTTCTTTGGGGCTCTGCAACTAACTGCCTCATGGGTAGAGAAATTAAGAGGCTTTTCTTGTCATCATGTGCATACTTGCTAAATGCAGGACAAAGCACTCACTCCTACACAGAAATGGATCGTTCTCTGCCATTGATCTCTCACTTTGCTCTCCAGCTCTTGCTCACACTACTCAGTAAGAAGTGGTCAATGACTTGCACAGGAGTGATCACTTCCTGATCTGGATTCACCTGCCAGATGGGGTGGAACCCGAAAGGAAACCACCGCGATGGGTGCTCGGTTGAGCCAAGTGGATGGTTTATAGCCAGTTGGCCTCGTTTGAACTTTGTGCAGCATCCATTCCACAGTCCGTGAGATAACAGACAATGCAACCTGTCCCTTGGTGGAGTGGCGAATGCCACTCTGCAATTAGGACTAGGCATGTGGCTCAGGGTAGGTTCAAGTATCGGCCAACTCCAGAGACTCTTGCAGCCTTTCAGGTGGCGAGGGCGAAGCGTTACTGAAGAGAGAGCAAGAAGAGGTCACGGCAACAGTTCCTGAATGCCATTAATTGTTTCACTGAAAATTCTGTTGTGTGGGAGACCATCAGGAGAATTTCTGGGAGAAGAGTCAAGTGCCCCATGGCTGCTGAAATCGGGAAAGGTACTCTCCAAACCAATCTGCAAGACATTGCCCAGACTATGGTGGCATATTTTGCCACAGTTACTGTAATAGCCAGTCAGGATCTAGGTTTCCAGTGCCGTAGAGTGGTTGGAGAGAGGTGTAGTTTGGACTCCTGGTCCACCTCTGATGAAGATCACAACTGTCCATTTTCCACATGGGAGCTGGATTCTGCATTGTCTGCAGCTCGTAACATCTCTTGGTCACGACAGAATCCACTACGGTATGCTGCAGCACTTCACAAGGTGAAACAAAAATATCCTCCTTTTTAATGACGTTTGGACGTCAGGCCACTTTCCTGACTCGTGGCGTGAGGCAACTTTAATTCCTCCTTTAAAACCTGGAAAAGATCGTATGTGCCCAAGTAGTTACCACAGCGTTGTCCTCACTAGCTGCATGGGGAAAACCTTGGAGCAGATGGTCAACCGCCACCTTGTCTGGGTCTTAGAATCCAGACTACTCCTTAATCACTTTCAGTGTGGGTTCAGGAAGTATCGCTTCACCTCTGATAACCTTGCTTTCCTGGAGGCAGCTATACAACAGGCTATCCTAAACTGGAATCACCTTTTAGGTGTACTTTTTGACACTGAGAAGGCATGTGATACTACTTGGAGGCAGCTCGTACTGGAGCCGCTTCACGAATGGTGTTTTTGTGGTTGTCTTCCCATTTTTATCCAGTCCTTCCTCTCGCCACAGTATTTTAGATACGGAGTCGGGTACGTCCTATCTGATCACTTTAAGCAGGAGAACGGTGTACCTCAATGTAGCATTTAAGGTGTGACTGTCTTTGCCGTAGCTATTAATAGCATTACATCCATAGTGCAAAGTTCTGTCCAGTGTTCCTTATTTGTGGATGATTTCTTTGTGTTTTGCTCTTCTTCAAGCCTCACAACAACACGTCTGTTGCAACTAACTCTTCAACATTTGGATGAATGGGTGCAGAAGAATGGCTTTAAGTTTTACACCAAGAAGTTTATTATTGTATTTTATTTACACAGCAAGTTCCGTAGGACCAAACTGAGGAGCAATCTCAGAGGTCGTGGAACGTACCAGCACATAATTACAACGTAAAAGTAATAACAGATAAAAATAAAATATTTATGAACCCAAAGAAAGTCAAGCCATACGTTTAAGTAAAATCAATCAACAATATAACATAAGAATCCTCAACGGAATAGAAGGAGTGATCCGTGAGGAAACTCTTCAGTACTGATTTGATAGCGTGTGGATTGCTGCTAAGATTTTTGAATTCTTCTGCTAGCTTATTGGAAATGGATACAGCAGTATATTGCATACCTTTCTGCTCAAGGGTTAAGTAAGCCTGATCCAGATGCAGGTTGGATTCCTGCTGAGTATTAACTGAGTAAAAGTTCATTACATTTGGGAATAAGCTGATATTGTTAACAAGGAACGACTGTAAAGAGTGAGTGGGTGCGAGAAGCCAATGTCAAAATACCCGGACTAGTGAACAGGGATCGATGAGGTTCGCGAACTTTCACTAGTTATTGTCCGAACCGCCCGTTTCTGAGCCAAAATATCCTTTCAGAATGGAAAGAGTTACCCCAGAATATAATACCATACGACATAAGCGAATGAAAATAAGCAAAGTAGACTGATTTTTGTGTCAAACGATCACGTACTTCAGATACCATTCGAATAGTAAAAATGGCAGCATTAAGTCTCTGAACCCTAGAAATTTGAACTGTTCAGTTTCACTAATAATATGCCAATTCTGTGAAATTAAAATGTTGGGTTTTGCAGAATTGTGTGCTAAAAACAGTAAAACGTGAGTCTTATTGTGTTTTAGCGTTAGTTTATTTCCTACAAGTCATGAACTTATGTCATGAACAGCACTATTTGAAAACGAGCCAGTGTTGCACATAACATCCTTTACTACCAAGCTAGTGTCATCAGCAAGCAGAAATATTTTAGGGTTACCAGTAATGTCATGTTGTTGTTGTTGTGGTCTTCAGTCCTGAGACTGGTTTGATGCAGCTCTCCATGCTACTCTATCCTGTGCAAGCTTTTTCATCTCCCAGTACCTACTGCAACCTACATCCTTCTGAATCTGCTTAGTGTATTCATCTCTTGGTCTCCCTTTACGATTTTTACCCTCCACGCTGCCCTCCAATACTAAATTGGTGATCCCTTGATGCCTCAGAACATGTCCCACCAACCGATCCCTTCTTCTGGTCAAGTTGTGCCACAAACTTCTCTTCTCCCCAGTCCTATTCAATACTTCCTCATTAGTTATGTGATCTACCCATCTAATCTTCAGCATTCTTCTGTAGCACCACATTTCAAAAGCTTCTATTCTCTTCTTGTCCAAACTATTTATCGTCCATGTTTCACTTCCATACATGGCTACACTCCATACGAATACTTTCAGAAATGACTTCCTGACACTTAAATCAATACTGGATGTTAACAAATTTCTCTTCTTCAGAAACGCTTTCCTTGCCATTGCCAGCCTACATTTTATATCCTCTCTACTTCGACCATCATCAGTTATTTTGCTCCCCAAATAGCAAAACTCCTTTACTACTTTAAGTGCCTCATTTCGTAATCTAATTCCCTCAGCATCACCCGACTTAATTAGACTACATTCCATTACCCTTGTTTTGCTTTTGTTGATGTTCATCTTATATCCTCCTTTCAAGACACTGTCCATTCCATTCAACTGCTCTTCCAAGTCCTTTGCTGTCTCTGACAGAATTACAATGTCATCGGCGAACCTCAAAGTTTTTATTTCTTCTCCATGAATTTTAATACCTACTCCGAATTTTTCTTTTGTTTCCTTTACTGCTTGCTCAATATACACATTGAACAACATCGGGGAGAGGCTACAACCCTGTCTTACTCCCTTCCCAACCACTGCTTCCCTTTCATGTCCCTCGACTCTTATAACTGCCATCTGGTTTCTGTACAAATTGTAAATAGCCTTTCGCTCCCTGTATTTTACCCCTGCCACCTTTAGAATTTGAAAGAGAGTATTCCAGTCAACATTGTCAAAAGCTTTCTCTAAGTCTACAAATGCTAGAAACGTAGGTTTGCCTTTCCTTAATCTTTCTTCTAGGATAAGTCGTAAGGTCAGTATTGCTTCACGTGTTCCAGTGTTTCTACGGAATCCAAACTGATCTTCCCCGAGGTTGGCTTCTACTAGTTTTTCCATTCGTCTGTAAAGAATTCGTGTTAGTATTTTGCAGCTGTGACTTATTAAGCTGATAGTTCGGTAATTTTCACATCTGTCAACACCTGCTTTCTTTGGGATTGGAATTATTATATTCTTCTTGAAGTCTGAGGGTATTTCGCCTGTTTCATACATCTTGCTCACCAGATGGTAGAGTTTTGTCAGGACTGGCTCTCCCACGGCCGTCAGTAGTTCCAATGGAATATTGTCTACTCCGGGGGCCTTGTTTCGACTCAGGTCTTTCAGTGCTCTGTCAAACTCTTCACGCAGTATCATATCTCCCATTTCATCTTCATCTACATCCTCTTCCATTTCCATAATATTGTCCTCAAGTACATCGCCCTTGTATAGACCCTCTATATACTCCTTCCACCTTTCTGCTTTCCCTTCTTTGCTTAGAACTGGGTTTCCATCTGAACTCTTGATATTCATACAAGTCGTTCTCTTATCTCCAAAGGTCTCTTTAATTTTCCTGTAGGCGGTATCTATCTTACCCCTAGTGAGATAGGCCTCTACATCCTTACATTTGTCCTCTAGCCATCCCTGCTTAGCCATTTTGCACTTCCTGTCGATCTCATTTTTGAGACGTTTGTATTCCTTTTTGCCTGTTTCACTTACTGCATTTTTATATTTTCTCCTTTCATCAATTAAATTCAATATTTCTTCTGTTACCCAAGGATTTCTACTAGCCCTCGTCTTTTTAACTACTTGATCCTCTGCTGCCTTCACTACTTCATCCCTCAAAGCTACCCATTCTTCTTCTACTGTATTTATTTCCCCCATTCCTGTCAATTGCTCCCTTATGCTCTCCCTGAATCTCTGTACAACCTCTGGTTCTTTTAGTTTATCCAGGTCCCATCTCCTTAAATTCCCACCTTTTTGCAGTTTCTTCAGTTTTAATCTACAGGTCATAACCAATAGATTGTGGTCAGAGTCCACATCTGCCCCTGGAAATGTCTTACAGTTTAAAAGCTGGTTCCTAAATCTGTCTTACCATTATATAATCTATCAGAAACCTTTTAGTATCTCCAGGGTTCTTCCATGTATACAACCTTCTTTCATGATTCTTAAACCAAGTGTTAGTTATGATTATGTTGTGCTCTGTGCAAAATTCTACCAGGCGGCTTCCTCTTTCATTTCTGTCCCCCAATCCATATTCACCTACTATGTTTCCTTCTCTCCCTTTTCCTACACTCGAATTCCAGTCACCCATGACTATTAAATTTTCGTCTCCCTTCACAATCTGAATAATTTCTTTTATTTCATCATACATTTCTTCAATTTCTTCGTCATCTGCAGAGCTAGTTGGCATATAAACTTGTACTACTGTAGTAGGTGTGGGCTTCGTATCTATCTTGGCCACAATAATGCGTTCACTATGCTGTTTGTAGTAGCTTACCCGCATTCCTATTTTCCTATTCATTATTAAACCCACTCCTGCATTACCCCTATTTGATTTTGTGTTTATAACCCTGTAGTCACCTGACCAGAAGTCTTGTTCCTCCTGCCACCGAACTTCACTAATTCCCACTATATCTAACTTCAACCTATCCATTTCCCTTTTTAAATTTTCTAACCTACCTGCCCGATTAAGGGATCTGACATTCCACGCTCCGATCCGTAGAACGCCAGTTTTCTTTCTCCTGATAACGACATCCTCTTGAGTAGTCCCCGCCCGGAGATCCGAATGGGGGACTATTTTACCTCCGGAATATTTTACCCAAGAGGACGCCATCATCATGTAATCATACAGTAAAGCTGCATGCCCTCGGGAAAAATTACGGCTGTAGTTTCCCCTTGCTTTCAGCCGTTCGCAGTACCAGCACAGCAAGGCCGTTTTGGTTATTGTTACAAGGCCAGATCAGTCAATCATCCAGACTGTTGCCCTTGCAACTACTGAAAAGGCTGCTGCCCCTCTTCAGGAACCACACGTTTGTCTGGCCTCTCAACAGATACCCCTCCGTTGTGGTTGCACCTACGGTACGGCTATCTGTATCGCTGAGGCACGCAAGCCTCCCCACCAACGGCAAGGTCCATGGTTCATGGGGGGGAGTAATGTCATATCATTTACATAAATAAGGAACAGGAGTGGCCCCAAGACTGATCCCTGGGGCACCTCCCATTTGACTGTACCCCACTCTGACCCCACATCACATTACAGCCATTCTCAACACTATGAATAATGACCTTTTTCTGTCTTATTGAAGTAAGAGGTGAACCAATTTTGAGCTACTCCCCGTATTCCATAATGGGCCATCTTCTGGAGCAATATTTTGTGATCAATACAGTGAAACGCCTTAGTTAAATCAAAAAATATACCTGGCATTCGAAACCTTTCGCTTGATCCATCCAGTACCTCACAGGGAAAAGAGAATGTAGAATTTTCAGTTGTTAAACCACTTCTAAAGCCGAACTGTACATTTGATAGCAAATTATGTGATATAAACTGATTAATTATCCTTACATCACAGCCGTTTCAATAACTTCAGCAAACACTGATGGCATAGAAGTAGGTCTAAAAGTGTCTGCATTACCCCTTTCTCCCTTTTTATGAAGCGGCTTTACTACTGAGTACTTTAATTGTTCAGGAAACAGACTATTGCTAAAGGAAAAATTACGAATATGGCTAAGTATAGGGCTAACATGTGCTGCCTGGTACTTTAATATTCTGCTAGGCACTCCATTGTATCCACGAGAGTCCTTAGCCTTCAGTAATTTAATTATTGACTCAATCTCCCCATTGTCTATATCACAGAGGAGTATTTTAGATATCAATCTTGGAAAGACATTGGCCGAGGGAGTTATAGGATTCCGTGTAGAAACTAAATTTTTATTTAGTTCACCAGCAATGCTCAGAAAATGACTGTTAAATACTGTACGTATATCTGATATATCAGTAACAGAAATATTTTTACTACAAACAGACTTCCTATCGTCAACCTTATGCTGCTGACCAGACACATCCTTCAAAACTGACCATATGGTTTTAATTTTATTGTGTGAATTAGCTATTCTGTTTGCAACTGCATACTCTTTGCCTTCCTTTTAACATTTTTAAGCACCTTACAATACTGTTTGTAATGGGCTACTGTAGCTTGATTGTGACTACTTCTAACATTTTGATATAATTGCTGCTTTGTACTACATAATATCTTTATCCCACTAGTCAGCCACCCAGGCTGCCTTTTACTGCTAGTACTCCATTCAGAATGTTCTAATGGAAAGCAGCACTCAAATAGCATGAGAATTGTGTGAAGGAAAGCATTATATTTGTCATCTATGTTACCGGCACTAAAAATATACTGCCACTCTTGTTCCTTGACAAGGTTTGAGAAACTCTCTATTACCGTTGGATTAGCTTTCCTACATAGTTTGTAATTATATGTGACACCTGTTCAAGTACATGAAGTCACCACATATAACTAGTTTCTGGTACTACCTGTAAAGTGAATCAAGAACACTGTGTAGCTTCAGCAGAAATGCTCTGAAGTCAGAGGTAGGGGGCCTATAAACAACAACAATTACAAGCTAAGTCTCACTAAATTCAACTGCCCCTCCTCAGCATACAGATATCTGTTCAGTGCAGTGCTGTGATACGTCTACAGACTCAAACGGAATACAGTATTTTTACATACACTCTGCAAGAAACTCCTTAAAAAACAGCCAGCCAATCTGTATCCTGGGAAAAGAAGCATCTGAATTGTCAAATTATTTAAGTGGTGCTCCGATATACCAATAATTTGGGAGTCAACATCTACAAGCAGTTCACTAACTTAAATCTTTGATACCTCTTATATTTTGATGAAATAAGCTAACCCTTCCCTACTTGGAAACATGACGTCCTCCGAAGGTGATTCCGTAGTTAGAGGGACTTCCTTTAAGCAGGTATACCTATCAGCTGACTTTGTTCTAAAGAAGGTGCAGCTCTAACACCAACTACTACAGGAATTTGTCCACAAGTGGTCCCACCACAACCCACCATACTGCCATCTGTAAGCTTTGACAGCCTTCCCTTCACACACCTATTGAGGTGCAGGCCATGCCTAGTGAAACCTGATCTACTGATAGACTCAGCTGGCACCACTGCAATGTGACTCATGCCCTCTGCCATCAGTGTGCTTCCAGCCCCACGTTAACATGCCTAACAGCTGCATTAAGATGAGGCCAATTATGACACTGAAACAGTTGCACGAAATGCACATTTAATGCCACCAGTTTGAATAGCTATCTTTCCCATGTCACCACCTATATCATATTCTCCGTCCCTATCAAGCCTATTCCCTGCTCCACCTGCTATCACTAAGTGATCCTCCTTCGTAAAATTCCTACATAACTCCCGTATGCTGTCACCACCAGTGCCAACCCTGCGCAATGCTAGTGACCTGGTTCTCACTCCCCAACACTTCCTGTAACTGCTGGCCAACACCTCTACCATGCGAACTCCCTAGTAGCAGAACCTTCTTCTTTCTGTTACACTTCGCAACTGACTTGTCTCCTAATTTCTAAGGACTGCTGCATGTTTCCTACACCTACAGCTACAAAAGCTCCTCTCCACTCAACTCTTGACAGCTGGTCAAATGTATTGCATATACGCAAAGTACAACTGTCTGAATACATCCTCCTCTTAGCTGCCTTCTTGCCAACTGCCAGTTCCCATTCCCCAGGACCTTGACCCTCCTCCACCTATCTAGCTCCTCCTTCGCGTATTGTAACTGCATCTGAAGGGCACAGATCGTACGCTCTTCTATCAACTTATGTCTGCATTTCCACAAGAGTATCTCACTAGAATGACACCTGGCTTCCCCATTGCCCCCCCCCCCCAAATGAAAATACTTTGAGCAAATCCCACACCATAACCCATTACTCACAAACATATGACAGAGCCAACACTTCTCACTCGTGGTAAAATTTTACAATTACTGAAAAAACAAAATGTCTATTTATAGAACTAACAGTAGCAGTCTCTAAATTCTCTCTCTACTAAGAAACCAATGACTTCATTAATACTACTAAACTAATACTGATACCAACAAAACTTCACAAAATTTATTAGCTAAAACCAAAAATTCAAGTGGCCACTGGAACACTCAGTGAAATTAAAACAGTGAATAAAATTTTTACTGAAATATTTCCTTAGAAACAATAAGAAATGTAAGCCGAAAACTACCTCACCAAATTTACTAAAGACTTCTACACACAGAAAACTCTAAAAAACACAGTGAACGAACGTTTCCAAAAGTTTATTAAATCATTATTTCATCATAAACAGGACAAAACACTGTTGAAAACTATTAAATTTAATAACTGTATAACAGTGCACAGACAACTTTGGCAGTACTATGTGATCAAAAGTATCCGGACAACCCAAAAACAAGCATTTTTCATATTAGGTGCATTTGCTGCCACCTACTGCCAGATACTCCGTATCAGCAACTTCAGTAGTTATTAGACATTGTGAGAGCGCGGAATGGGGCACTTCACAGAACTTACAGACTTCGAATGTGGTCAGGTGATTGGGTGTCATTTATGTCATACGCCTGTGCTTGAGATTTCCACACTCCTAAACATCCCTAGGTCCACTGTTTTGGATGTGATAGTGAAGTGGAAATGTGAAGGGACATGTACAGCACAAAAGTGTACCTGCCGACCTCACCTGTTGACTGACAGAGACTGCCAACAGTTGAAGGGGGTCATAATGTGTAATAGGCAGACATCTATTATGACCATCACACAGTAACTCCAAACTGCATCAGGATCCACTGCAAATACTATGACAGTTAGGTGGGAGGTGAGAAAAGGTGGATTTCGTGGTTGAGTGGCTGCTCATAAGCCACACATCATGCTGGTAATTGCCAAACGACACCTGGCTGGGAGTGTAAACACTGGACAATTGAACAGTGGAAAAACTGTGTGTGGAGTGATGAATCATGGTACACAATGTGGCAATCTGATGGCAGCTGCAACCGCACAATTTAAAACTTTCGCGAGTTGAGGATGAGGGACACTGTCCTTACTTTTAAAGACACAGTGAAGTTTCTGGAGCTCAGATTTAACTTTAACCTTACATGGTTACCACATCTTAAGAACCTGAAACGCAGTCACTTAATGCTTTAAGTATTTTACAATGTCTTAATGTCTTAGCCACTGTAGATGGGGAGCAGACTGTCATTTTTGCAATCTCGGCTCAATTTTGAGTGCATCATGAAGGGATTCGTTTGGCCTCCAGGGCATTCAGAACAGGCCCTATATCAAGCCTCTTTGCAGAGGCTGGTGAACCGTCACTTCACGTCAGGCGACATCTACTTATGGTGCACGAGGTGTATAAAACCTTGTCCACACTATACACACCTGCCTACTATACTGTTGCTCAGCCTCCACTGAAAAGGCTTTTTTGCAAGAGACAACGAGGACCTATTGGATTCGTGCATAGGATTGCCTTCTAGAAATGGGCGTGGCTGGTCTTCATATTTTACATTGCAGTGGCAACAGATTTCCACCTTGGCTTCTCTGGAGGCTCAGACTTATTTTAGATCCCCCTCCAGGTATGAGGGTATTCCTGCCTGTCATAAGATGCAACTAAAAGGAATCTCACACGTTTTGGCCGTTATGTGTTGGCCCCTGTCGGGTTTGACCTCCATCTTTCTAAATGTTCGAACAGCGAGCAAATTGGGGAAGGCCGCCTTATGTGGTGCATTGCATCCATCGTGCATTGAGATGTTTAGCCCACTTTCTCGTTGTCGCATTGCAATCCCGCTCATTCTCCATTGCTTGGGCGAGGACACCTTCCTGGGTGCATTCTCCACTATGCAATGTCGCTTTCTGTGCTGACGATGACCATGGACTTCTTAGCACCTCATATCCAGCACGGTAGCCAGTCCGTTGTGGTGGGGCCACCATGTACCATGTTGGTTGTAGCCCCTTGACAACTCAGGGATCGCTCTTCTGATGCCTGTGCCATTAACTCACCACGTATGCCATGGAGTAGATGCCCACCTCCTTGGGGCATCGGGACTTTCGGCAATGGCCATCCTGCCAGGTGGTCCTTGTTGAGGCTGCTTTGCGCCCGTGGAGAGGCCCCCTGGTCGGAGTGGGTAGCATCAGGGCGGGTGACACGCCATGAAGCGAAGTACGTCATCTCTTGCTGGTGGTCCGCCGCCAGCAGTCTCTAAGTGGGTAAAGCCTAACTTCAGTGCTAAGAAATATGACCCCAAATTGT
This sequence comes from Schistocerca americana, assembly GCF_021461395.2. Taxonomy (NCBI): domain Eukaryota; kingdom Metazoa; phylum Arthropoda; class Insecta; order Orthoptera; family Acrididae; genus Schistocerca; species Schistocerca americana. Next base: position 361,183,947 of record NC_060119.1, on the reverse strand, counting down.
CCCCCTCCATGGCCACACTGTGGGAGGAATGACTGGCTAAGGATGGCAGTGAAGCCCATTTGGCCTGGTACCTTGTTTGTACGAGAGTTGATGGGGAATCTTTCGTGTCCATGAAGCCTCAGTTTTTTGTGGAGCATTTGGAGGACAAGTTTGGGGAGGTGGAGGGATTGTCCAAGATGCGCTGTGGGTCATTCCTGATAAAAACAGCATCCTCTGCCCAGTCACTGGCATTACTCGCTTGTGACAAGTTGGGGAGGTTTCTGTTACCATCACACCCCATAAGAGCTTAAATATGGTCCAGGGTATTATATTCCACAGGGACCTTTTGTTGCAGTCTGACAACGAGCTGCATGCCAGTTTTGGGCGGTGAGGTGTCCATTTCATTTGGCGCGTCCATCGGGGTCAGAGTGATGATCAGGTTGCCATCGGTGCCTTCATCTTGGCCTTAGAGGGTGACACATTGTCAATGTAGGCAAAGTTGATGGTCTGCCGCTGTGACGTCAAGCCATATATCCCTTCCCCCGATGCGATGCTTTAAGTGCTGGAAGTTTGGCCATATGTATTCCCGCTGTACCTCCAGAGTCACATGTCGAGATTGTGGGTGTCCAATACTCCATGTGGCCCGCCTCCCATGTGTGTCAACTGCGGAGAGCATATTTCACCTTGCTCGGCAGACTGCAGGATTTTACACAAAGAGAGGAAACTCATGGAATATAAGACCCTGGACCAACTGACGTACTCTGAGGCTAAGAGGAAATTTGAGCACCTACATCCTGTGGCTATGACCACCTCTTACGCCGCCACCGCAAGAACAGTTGTCGCCCCATGAGTTCGTCGCATTTCTGTTGCCTCTCAGAACCAGAAGTTTACACCTACTCCCTTGATGGTGGGGGGCATTTCCTTCCCTGTTGCTCCCGCACCACGTACTTCAGGAGCAGCACCTGCCCACCCCCTCCCTCCCCTCCCCCGACCATCGGGGATATCAGTCCCCACTTCCGAGCCGGAGAAGCGTAAGTCTTCTTTGGCTCCTCTCGCAAGGAAGGGGTGCCTTGGGTCACTCCCTTCCCAGGTTTCTGCTAGTGGGAAAGATGACACCTGGCAGTGGCTGAAGAGCCCAAAAGCAGCTGGTTATAGGGCTTCATACTCATCTTCAGTCCCGGAGACTGAATCGGTGAAGTGCTCCCAGCCAGGGAAACCCAAGGAACAGCGAGAGAAATCCAAAAAGGAGGTCCACAAGACCAAGGGAATTGTGGTCTCTGCGGATGAGGTGGAGATTCTGGCATCCGCTGATGACCTAGATTTCACCGGACCCTCACACACACTGGATATAGACTGCTCAGGCAAAAAGTCGGTGGACCTGCAGGTGACCCTGAGGTGTAAACGGCCTTATTGAATGTTCCATGTCTTCCCAGTCTCACGATAACGTCATCCTCCAGTGGAATTGCAGCAGTTTTTTCCACCGCCTGGCTGAGGTACGGCAACTGTTAAGCTTTACACCTAATTTCTGCATTGCCCTCCAGGAAACCTGGTTTCCGGCAAGGCGGACCCCTGCCCTCTGCAGCTATAAGGGATACTACAGGAACCATAGTGACTATAATCGAGTGTCAGGTGGAGTTTGTGTTTATGTCCTAAACTTAGTCTGCAGTGAAACTGTGCCCCTTCAAACCCCACTTGAAGCTGTGGCTGTCAGAATAAGGACGGCACAGGAAATAACTGTCTGCAATGTATATCTTATTCCAGATGGTGCTGTATCCCTGAATGTATTAACTGCACTGATCGATCAACTCCCTACACTTTTCCTACTTTAGGAGATTTTAACGCTCATAACCCCTTATGGGGTGGCACCGTCCTTACTGGCCGAGGCAGAGATGTCAAAACTTTACTGCCTCAATTCGACCTCTACCTCTTAAATACTGGGGCCACCATACATTTCAGTGTGGCTCATGATAGTTACTCGGGCATTGATTTATCACTTCGCAGCCCAGGACTTCTCCCATCTATCCACTGGAGAGCACATGACGACCTGTATGGTAGTGACCATTTCCCCATCTTCCTGTCACTGCCCCAGTGTCAGGCCCATGGACACCTGCCCAGATGGGCTTTAAACAAGGTGAACTGGGAAACTTTCACCTCTCATGTCACCGTTGACTCTCCCCCACATGGTAACTTCGATGTGATGGTTGAGCAGGTGACTACAACAACTGTGGCAGAAAAGATTATCCCTTGCTCTTTAGGGTGCCCCCCGGTGATAGGCAGTCCTTTGGTGCTCACTGGAAGTCGCTGAGGCAATTAAGGAGCCTCGGCAAGCTCGACAGCGGGATAAGCAGCACCCTTCGCTGGAGCACCTCATAGCCTTTAAATAGCTCAGTGCCCGCGTTTGCCAACTTATGAAATGACGGAAGCAGGAGTGTTGGGAGAGATATGTCTCGGCCATTGGGTGCCATACGTCACCTTCCCAAGTCTGGGCAAAGATCAAATGTGTTTTCAGCTACCAGACCCCAACAGGTGTTCCTGGTGTTATCGTAAATGGTGTGTTCTCTACCGACACAAACATGATTGCTGAGCATTATGCTCGAGCCTCTGCATTGGAGAATTACCCCACAGCCTTTCGCACTGTCAAACGGCGGCTGGAAGGGAAAGTCCTCTCGTTCACTACACGCCACAGTGAATCCCATATCGCCCCATTTATGGAGTGGGAGCTCCTCAGTGCCCTTGCACATTGCCCTCACACAGCTCCTGGGCCATATCGGATCCACAGTCAGATGATTAAACATCTCTCGTCTGACTGCAAGTGACATCTCCTCATCTTCAAACGGATCTGGTGCGATGGTGGGTTGCCATCTTAATGGCGGGAGAGCACCGTCACTCAGGTGCTCAAAACTGGTAGAAACCCACTTAATGTGGATAGCTATCGGCCCATCAGCCTCACCAACGTTCTTTGTAAGCTTCTGGAACGTATGGTGTGTCAGCGGTTGGATTGGGTCCTGGAGTCACGTGTCATACTGGGTCCATGTCATGGCAACTTCCGCCAGTGTCACTCTACCGCTGATAATCTTGTGTCCCTCGAGTCTGCCATCAGAACAGCCTTTTCCAGATGCCAACACTTGGTTGCCGTCTTTTTTTGAGTTGTGAAAAGTGTACCACACCACCTGGCGACATCATATCCTTGCCACATTATACGAGAGGGGTCTCCGAGGCCCGCTACCAATTTTTATCCAAAATTTCCTGTCGCTTCATACTTTCCGTGTCCAAATTGGTGCCTCCCATAGTTACCCCCCATATCCAGGAGAATGGGGTCCTGCAGAGCTCTGTATTGGGCATCTCTCTATTTTTAGTGACCATTAATGGTGTAGCAGCAGCTGTAGGGCCGGCCGTCACGCCTTCTCTGTATGCAGACGACTTCTGCATTTCGTACTGCTCCACCAGTACTGGTATTGCTGAGCGGCTCCTGCAGGGAGCCATCCGCAAGGCACAGTCATGGGCTCTAGCCCACTATTTCCATTTTCGGGGGCAAAGTCATGTTTGATGCACTTCTGTCAGCATCGTACTGTTCACCCATATCCAGAACATTACCTTAATGATGATCCATTCACTGTAGTGGAGACATATTGATTCTTAGGACTGGTTTTCGACACCCGATTGACTTGGCTTCCTCAAGTTCATCAGCTTAAGCGGAAGTTCTGGCAGCACCTCAATGTCCTCCGCTGCCTGAGCAACACCAACTGAGGTGCAGATCGGTCTACACTGCTGCAGCTCTACAGAGCCATTGGTCAATCCCGCCTTGACTATGGGAGTCTGGTTTGTGGTTCGGCACCATCCTCAGCGTTGCATTTACTCAACCCAGTGCACCACTGTGGCATTCATCTAGTGACAGGAGCATTTAGGCCGAGGCTGATGACAAGTGTCCTGGTGGAGGCCAGAGTCCCTCCATTGCAGGTTAGGGGTGCACAACTGCTGGCTAGTTACTTTGCACATGTTCGTAGTTCTCCTGCACATCCAAGTCACCATCTCCTTTTCCCACCCACAGCAGTTCATCTCCTGCATCGGTGGCCCAGGTCAGAGCTTCCAATTGCAGTTGTGTCCGATCCCTTCTTTCCGATCTGGAGTCCTTGCCATTACCACCTATACTTAAGGTCCATTCACGTACACCTCCATGGTGTACACCTAGGCTGCAGCTTCACATGGACCTTTCACTTGGCCCTAAGGACTAATTTAACCCCGCAGCTCTCTGCTGCCACTTCCTCTCGGTTCTTGACATGTACCGAGGCCACAAAGTGGTTTACACCGACGGCTTGATGGCTGATGCTCATGTTGGCTTTGCGTATGTCCATGGAGGACATATTGAACAGCATTCCTTGCCCAACGGCTGCAGTGTTTTCACTGCCAAGCTGGTGGCTACATCTCGTGCTCTTGAACACGTCCGTTCATGCCCTGGGGCGTCCTTTCTTCTATGTACTGACTCCTTGAGCAACTGACAAGCTGTCGACCAGTGCTGCCCTCGTCATCCTTTGGTAGAAACCATCCAGGAGTTTATCTATGCCCTGGAATGATCCAGTCATTCAGTTGTGTTTGTCTCGACCCCAGGTCAGATCAAAATCCCAGGCAACGAACTTGCCAACATTCTGGCCAAACAGGCTACGCGGAGACCGCTTATGGAGTTCTCTGCAACTGACTTGCGTTCAGTACTACACCGCAAGGTTTTGCGTCTTTGGAAGTCGAAATGGCATAACCTCAGCATGCACAACAAACTTCATGTCATTAAGGAGACTATGAATGTGTGGCAGTCCTCCATACGAACCTCTCGCAGGGACTCTGTGGTTCTGGGCTACCTCCTTTGCTGTGATGACCCACTTCAGCGTCAGTGTGGCGCCCTGCTGACAGTGGCCCATTTCTTGGTGAACTGCCTTTCTGTGGCTGCCTTGCGGTGGACTCTACAGTTACTGGACTATTTGCCATTAATTTTAGCTGACAACACCTCATTGGCTAATTTAGTTTTACGTTTTATCTGTGAGGGTGGGTTTCATCATTCTATATAAGTTTTAGCACATGTCCTTTGTCCCTTTGTGTTCTCCACTCTAATGCTTCTAGGGTTGATGTTCTAATGTGTCGCAGAGTGGCTGGTTTTTCCTTTCTATTCGTGTGGTCGGCCAGCCACGGTCATCTGCTCTCTTGTTTTTATCCTTTCTACCTGTTTCTTGCGTCTCTCTGTGGTTTTCTTTTCCTGTTTTGTCCATGGTAGTGTTGATTGTCCTGTTGTTCTTCTGGTTCTTCATTTCTCCTGTTATTGTGCTGTACATCTCCTTCCTTTTCTTCTTTCTTTGTGTAATTATTTTACTGGGAACAAGGGACCAATGACCTCACAGTTTGGTTCCTTCCCCTCTCCTCTCCCTCCCCCACCCCCCACCCCTTTTAAACCAACCAATCAACCAAACTTACTTTAGACTTGACAAATTTAAGAAGAATCGTATGTTAGATTTTACATTTCAGTCTCTCACAGTAGTGTACACAGATGGCTCCAAACAAGGGAATTCCCTTGGCTGCTGTGTTGTGTTCCCGGACCATGTCAACAGGGTTTCGCCTTCTTGACGAGTTTATTGTTTTCTCAACGGAGCTCCGCACGATCCTGAAGGCACTGAAGCAGATGCGTCATAATCGGGGCAAACGTTAGAGTTGGTCCGGCTGATATATGACCAACTGTACTTGCTCCAATGACAGGGTAAGCTGATATTCTGCTGCGTGCCAGGTCATTTAGGGATATGGGGAAATGAGCAGGCCGATCAGGCTGCCAAGGAGGTGTGCAGAGGACAGGATGTGGCACCGTGTTCTATTCCCTTGCAGGCTGTTGTTTCTGCACTACACAGGAAGTGCATGCAGTTGTGGGGTGATGAATGGCTGGTGGTGATGGCCAATAAGCTGTGGTTGGTGAAGTCAACAACCTGTCTATGGCGTTCCTCCTGCCAGTTGCTCAGACGGGAAGTAGTGACCCTTATGTGTCTCACACTTAGCTTTTTATTACGGCAAGAGGATCCCTCGTTTTGTGATGCTACTGGCGTGCACATCTCTATCTGCCATATTTTAACGGAGTCCATTTTAAATCGTGATGCAAGGGCAGAAGCAAATATTGGTGGGGATCTGCCCTCTATTTTAGCTGATGATGAGACAAGTGTGACTAAGGTTTTAAAGTTTTGTGATGTGTCTGGACTCTGGTGTAAACTTTTAAGCTGGGGATTTTAGTGTGTTGCAGAGTAGCTGGCTTCCCTCTTTTTTTGTTCTTGAGGTCAGTCAGCCACATTCATCTGTCATATTGTTTTAGCTCCTTATATCACTTTCTTCCTGTGTCGTTAATGTTCTACTACTGACTCACTACTTCGTTCCATGGTTCTGTGTGGGTACACTCATAGTTTTCCAACTTTTGTTATGTGTATTGTACGTGCTATTTTACATTCCTGTTTTGTGTATTTTATTGACACTCATGTCAACATGTCCATGTCCGTCTGCTCAGTTTCCTTCAGTAATTTTTAAAAGACAGGATGCCTCAAGACATCTTCCTGAAATGTCGTCTACTTTGCTGTAGCCATTAATTCTATTATGGCCTGTCTTCCACCAGGCATGTCAGATTCCCTTGTCGTCAACAACTTTGTGGTGTATCACACTTCTGCCTGGACTTGCTCCTGGAGTGGCATCTTCAGCAATGTCTCAAACATCTTTAATCATGGAGCATCGACAACATCTTTCGCTTTTCCACTGACAAAACAGTTTGTATAAATTTCTGACTGTGCAATTGGTTTCTTCCACCGTCTTTATAACTTGGGCCTGTTACTCTTCCATTCGCTGAAACTACAAAATTCCTTGGGCTCATGCTTGATAGGAAACTTCCTTGGTCCTCCCATGTGTCTTACTTGGCCGCACGCTGTACCTGGTCTCTCCATGTCCTACATGTCCTAAACGCTACTTCCTGTGGAGCGGATCGGACCACCCTCCACCATTTGTATCAGTCCCTTGTCCATTCAAAACTAAAGTATGAATGTTTCATTTATTCACCTGCATGTCTGGTCACCTTATGCTGCCTTAATACAATGCACCATCGTGAAAACATTTGTCCACTGGTGCCTTTTACACTAGCCTGGTTGAGTGTCTCTGTGCAGGAGCTGTCGATCTTCCGGTGTCATACTGGCATGATGTTCTCCTCGGAAGATACACATGATATTTGTCTGTCATGCCTGACTACCCATTGTACGCCTCCTTTTCCAACATAGGGAAACATTCTAAAAACAAAGATGATGTGACTTACCAAACGAAAGCACTGGCAGGTTGATAGACACGCAAACAAACACAAACATACACACAAAATTCAAGCTTTCGCAACCAACGGTTGCTTCATCAGGAAAGAGGGAAGGAGAGGGAAGGACGAAAGGATGTGGGTTTTAAGGGTGAGGGTAAGGAGTCATTCCAATTCCGGGAGCAGAAAGACTTACCTTAGGGGGAAATAAGGACAGGTATACGCTCTTGCTCGCATACATTATCAATACTGTTTACAGTAGCATACTTGCACTAATATTTTCTTATTCATTATTAAATTTACTCCTAAATTATCCCTATTTGATGTGTTGATAACGCTATGCTGGCCTGACCAGAAGTTCTATTCTTCCTGCAATATTATGTCACTAATTCCCACTGTATAGATCTCTAACCTGCTCATCTCTCTCGTTAAATTCTGTAACCTACCTGCGTGGTAATGGCTCTAATGTTCTGTACACCTACTCATAGCATGCCAGTTTTGTTTCTCCTAATGACAACAGTCTCCTGAGTATTCCACGCCCTGCAATCTGAAAGGGGGACTATTTTACCTTTGGAAAATTAATGCATGTCATAATTTATCCATGCAGTAGAGCTGCATGTGCTCAGGAAATATGTCGCATGTGATTTTCCTCTCGCTTTCAACCATTAGCAGTACCATCATAGTGATTACACATTGGCTAATGTTAAAAGGCCAGATTGGTCAGTCATGCAGACAGTCACCCCTGCAACAATTGAAAACTCTGCTGCACCTTTTCAGGATCTGTTCTGTACTCTCCACAGATACCCCTCTATTGTGGTTGAATCTACGGTATGGATATTGGTGCCTTAGAGGCAGGCAAAGTCCATGGTCGTTGGCTCTTGAAATCTCCTGACCAGCAGCAGGCTTCTTAGCTATAAGCACAAATTAAGATTTTAAGTGATATGGTTCATAAGTTTTTAGTTCTAAGTTACAAACACACTTTTTCATTAGTCCGAACCGAGACAAAAATAATTCTTGGTGATGCCACAGTACCTCTCTCAACTCTTCTTTTTAATACTTTGCAAGTTATGTTAACTTACCTAGTTATTTACTTGAATATTCATAGCAGAGTTATTCACGTCATCCTAAATCTTCACACCATCTTCTTTTCTTTAAGGCCGCACAGTCATTACTTTCATTCCTTCTTTCACACTAATAAAATAAAGGTTCATGCTTGCAGCACGTTCATGAATTTCATCTACAGTTCTTTTGTGTGGATAAGTCCACAACTACTGTGAATTTCTTGAGGGGAAATATTTTCTTCATAAACTGTTGTTTTATTCTGAAATAACATATTTACTTCATAATTTAGTGGTTAACAATTATGGAAAGGATAGTTGCTACTCACCGTAAAGTTGATACGTTGAGGTGGAGACAGGAACAGCAAAAACATAGTTACATATTAAGCTTTAGGCCAAAACCTTTATCAGAAAGAATAACGCACAAGCACCACACAAGCAAGCTTACCTCACACACATCACGTCTACCCTGGCTTTTCAGGCCAGACTCAAACTGACATGTGTCAAGTGAGAGCAATAGTTTGTAGTGAAGTGGGGAAGGGGGTGGGATAGCAGGGTACAGGTGGGAGAGGAGAAAACAGTTCTGCATGGTGGAGCATGCAGCAACGAGAGGTGATAGATAAGGCTACCTGGTGCAGCATCAGAAGGCTGTGGGGGAGGGAGAGAAGGGAAAAAATGAAGCAGAAAGGAGAGGTACAGAGAAGAGAGAAAGATCAGTGGGTGCATTTGCAGAGAACAGTGCGCAATTAAGGTTGTGACATCAGTTGGTAGGAAGTGATAGGACAGAAGGGGCAGAAACTGTTACTGTAGGTTGAGGGTGAGATGGGAAGGATCTTGGGTAGGATGTTCCTCAATAATGATAGACAATCAAAGCCCTGACAAAGGATGTCATTCAGTTGTTCCAATTCATGAGTTTTATTGGGTGAGGACACTCCTTTGTCACTGGTTCTTGGGGTGGTGGCAGTATTTGGTATATGTGGCGATATGGCACAGGAAAACTGTTTGTGCAAACTGAATCTCTGAAATTTAATCCCTTTTCGTCCTCGTCAATGCCTTATAGCATCCAGATTCTGCCTGACTGATTTTTTCAGTGTGCCACCTACCCCAGAACTCCCTTCCAACAGTACACTAAATCCCGTGCCAAAACAATCCCAGAACATTTGTTACTTTCCCACCAAAATCCTCAGCTCCATACAAGTATCAGTGCTTTCCAAGACCTCACCTTCTGCCCTCAACCAAAATTTAATTATGTTGGACCTACTTTCCTTCCAATCACTGCAGTGGAACACACCTCTTTGCCACCCGTCCCTCCAATCGAACTCAGTCCAATCCCAACACTGAACCCTGGCTCTCCCACTTCATAACACTACCCAGTTGTGATCCTCCCCCCTTCCACATAACCATCCTCTGGTCACCCTCCAGGAATTTATGACCATTATGGACTCACCATCCTTCCCCAGAACATCAACCTTGCAGCAGAAGGGAGGACAGCCATACACAGTGTCAAAACAGATCCTCGCCTATTCACTCTCTCTGCAGAAAGATTCAGCCGCTGGCGTTATGGATCACAGTGACTACCTTGCCTACTGACTGACTCCTCCACCTATAAACCCTGCCATAGTGATCCCAGCCCAGAAGTCCAAATAACCTGTAATCCCTGCTTAAAGCCATAGGCCATTCCTAGAACATCTACCCTGAATCCGTTTCCCTCCTCACCCCCATGATACCCCGCGCACCCACCTTCTTCCCAACAATACTGGACGCCCCATTGTTGCTGGTATTGTGCCCCCACCGAAAGAATTTCAGCTCACGTTGACAGCCCAGTATCTGAGTATTACATACTCTTGACTTAAGAAAGGAAGTTTTCCTTTCTTTAAGAGCTGATTAACTAATTGTTTTTATCGTGGAACATTAAGTACTTCACTCTTTTTTTGTCATACTGATATTGCTTCTGTGAGATTTTTTGATTGTCATGCTGTTGTAAATAAATGTTAATGTTTATATCTTAATGAAACTCTTGTTTGTTATGTGATTTGTTTTATATTGGTTAATGGTATAACAACAGAGAAATAATTAAATTTTTTATTGAGTTTAATATTATTGTATATTTCCTTTGTTTTCAGAGAAGCCAGATCATCCACTGTAACTGTGGATGACCACAGCATTTTCCCTGTTAATGAGTCTATTTCGGACATTGGATCAAATTTAGTCCTTAATGAAGTAATGAGAAAAGAAAAGGTTGTGCCTCCATGTACCCTGAGTTTACCTGCAAGGGATCAAAATGCTGTGACAGATGCGGAAAACAATAGTGATAATGGAGAGTTAACTCCAATTGTGTCACCACATATGGATTTCATGGAGGAAGAAGACAATTTTCAGACTGCCTCAGATGATGAAGATAGTATTGAAATTCTGCCAGCAGTAATAACTGAAGCATGCATTCATCAGAAAGGAGCTAATTTAATTGACTCCTGTCAGGGCACATGTAATACTCAAGCCCACATAAGTTATTCAGCAGCAGTACAAAAATCAGTTAATAGCTTACAACTTAATGTATCAAGTAATGAAGCTCTCCCCGTCTCGGAGAACAATTTCAATGTGATAAGTATCGAAAATGTTTGTAGGTGTAATGCAGAAGGGGAGATACATGCGGATTTATCGGGTGTTTCCAGATCAGTAGGAGGAGAATCAAATCTGTGCCAGCAGTGTCCAAAAATGTTTGACTCAGCAAATATTCCGTGTGATAATCTGACATCCACCCCAGCTACAGGAAAGAGGTTTCTGAGAAGAGTTATCTCAAGAGATGCTGGCATCACTCATACAGAAGTTGTGAAGCAAGTTGAAGGACAACAATTTCCTGATGGGAGTTATTTTGGATATGGCAGGCATAAGGATGGATCAAATTTAGGTGAGAATGTTTGCATTAATATTTAGATGATAGATTTCAATCTTCCACCCCCATTACTAAGCTTTTGGTTTATTATTTTACAGATATTGTATATCGTGTAAGAGCAGTGGTGCTGGTTTGCGGTCGTCTTGTGTACTGTGTTTGGATTTCTAGAGATCCTGAAGAAATAGCTGAAGGAGGCAGAACTTGTGGCAACCTCACTTTGACATCAAGCTTCAACAGTACTGTGGACAACTCACTGGGACAGGCTAGTAATAGAGTAATATCAACATTATATATCCAATCCCAAATTTCCCCACAATTCACTCCATATTCATTTATTGCTAAAGGGTTAAGTATTCATCTCTGTGACATCCTTGGGTTCCTTTATGTAATTTATCTTTGTTTTATGTGCAGTGGATACAAATTGTGTCCTATTTTTGTCTCTGTGGGCCAGTAAGTTACCTTGGAGGTAATATCCGTGATCAGCCTTTCTGTTGCACCATAAACCTCTGTCCAGAGACTTTATTCATCTGTTTCTGCAAAACATTTTTCATGTGAGATTCAACCACTTGAAATGTAACATTCAGGGAACTCCATTTCAGCTAACACAGAAAGTCATCTTCCAGGTTCCACAAATTTTGAACTATTGTACAATTTTCTATTTATTGGAACCTTAGGATTGTGAAGAAGGTCTGAGGCATTTTCTCTCTTCATTCCTTCAATAATTTCTCTTCATTCCTTCGATATTTCTCTTCTTTCCTTCGATAATTTCTCTTCATTCCTTCGATAATTTCTCTTCATTCCTTCGATAATTTCTCTTCATTCCTTCGATAATTTCTCTTCATTCCTTCGATAATTTCTCTTCATTCCTTCGATAATTTCTCTTCATTCCTTCGATAATTTCTCTTCATTCCTTCGATAATTTCTCTTCATTCCTTCGATAATTTCTCTTCATTCCTTCGATAATTTCTCTTCATTCCTTCGATAATTTCTCTTCATTCCTTCGATAATTTCTCTTCATTCCTTCGATAATTTCTCTTCATTCCTTCGATAATTTCTCTTCATTCCTTCGATAATTTCTCTTCATTCCTTCGATAATTTCTCTTCAGGATCATTCAAACATAACTGACAAAATTCCGCCAGTTTCCTTTGAACATTTTTACTAGCACGGATGTTATTTCTCGCCAACATCTTGCCACAGTGGTCACACAGGTTCCTGTCACATCACCAAAGTTAAGCCCTGTCAGGCTGGGCTAGCACTTGGATGGGTGACCATCTGGTCTGCTGAGCGCTGATGGCAAGCGGGGTGCACTCAGCCCTTGTGAGGCAAACTGAGAAGCTACTTGATTGAGAAGTAGCGGTTCCGGTCTTGTAAACTGAGATACGGCCGGGAGAGCGGTGTGCTGACCACAAGCCCCTCCATATTCGCATCAAGTGACGCCTGTGGGCTAAGGATGACACGGTGGCCGGTCGGTACTGTTGAGCCTTCCAAGGCCTGTTCGGGCAGAGTTTTTTTAGTTTAGACATTATTTCTCCCCAGCTTAAGACCTGTTCCACGTATTTTTGTATGTCCTTAAAAAAAACCCAAGTCTATACCCTTTCAAATTCTTTTAAATATGTATATTAGAGGGGAGGGGGATTTTTTGCCATTACTCATGAAACCAACTACGTATGGTTGATTATCTTAAATGTGCCTTTGGGCTGGATAGTGCCACTTTTGTAGGATATAATCTTCTTTGTGACTTCAAAGAAATCTTCTTTCATGTGGATCATTGCTTTAACAGAAACAGTTTGACTTTCCAAAACCTGCTTCCTGTAATATCTTACTTGCTCTTTGTAAATGTAGGTCCTAAGCTATCATAATATCAGTCAAAAACACTCAAAAAATTCTGTAAACCATTTTTGTTTTGTTTTAGTGTGTCATTGGTTTTGAGATTTACTGTATCGCTCACTTAATTACTACTTTAAATTCATCAGAACACTCAAATATATTCATTAAGTGCTCAGATATCAGAGGGAGTAACCTTACTCATTACGCTATCCACTTGTTTATCTTACTATTTTCAGAAAGAAACTTCCTGGAATGCTGTAGATAACACAGAATGTTTGTTAACATTGTTTGATAAGATATGTAAGAAATATAATTGAAGACAAGAGTTGGTGCAACTTTGTGATGGATTTTTTAATTTTTCCCCCATTATCTCTTATTTAAATGACATGATGCTTCTAGAAAAGTTCATAAAGCCTCATTATATTCTCAAACAGGCAATCAGGTCATGCGCCCAAACTAATATATCACATTCGAGAACACGTTCAGGTTCAGTGTCAGTCCTGAGTCAGTGTGAAGATGAACAGACGTCAGGTGAATATGGTGAACGATACACAACTTTGCAACAAATTGGTAAGGGCGCTTATGGATATGTAAAGATGGCATTCCGCAATGAAGATGGGCTTTTAGTAAGTTTGCCTTTGATTATAATTTCTTTTTATAAAATAATTTGTTGTTATACAGTTGTCAGTTTCATCTGATTTTGTTTCTCTAGGTTATTACAAAATTCATACAGAAACATAAAGTCCATCAACAGTCATGGGTTGAAGATCCTAGCCTGGGATCAAAAGTTCCACTTGAAATTAGTTTGCTTACTACATTAAACCATCCAAACATAGTAAGTTTTACATAACTTTTCGTAAGTAAAATGACATTTTTCAATTGATAATATCAGTTGTAAAACAGCAGTGGAATTTAACTATGCATTGTGTTTACAATTATTATGATGTCTGTCAGCCAAGTAAGCTCATGCTTTGTACAGATACTGTATTTTCAGTTGGAAATAGGTGCAATGAGTGACAATCTTTTTTTAAAAAAAATGTAACAATGGCAGCAGAAAGGTGCAAGCAGACTGTTTACACAATTTTAGATGACTCATGACTACGTGCTGACTAAAACACAAGGTGACTCATACTTTCATACTCACAAGTCACTCATCAAAACCTGTAGCGTACTTCCCACTGAACTAGAATCAAGAAATTTGGCATGAAGCAAGATCCCACAGTACAAGTAAAGGAAAGAATCAAAATTGTTAATTTGCTTCTCGCACTTCTCCAGATTTTTTTTTTTTAATTATTATTATTCTGTTTCTGACAGTCACAACATACGAACATTTGATCAGGTCTCCCAGCTAAGTAACACTTTTTTGCCTGGGCTCATTGTTCATTGCCACATGTTAAGTGATCTGTCAATGTGCCATAAACCTGCCTACAGAAGAAAGAACAAAACGTATGGAACATAATGAATTCTCTCTTTAGCCATCAGGTTTGTCTGTTCCGACTCAATTTAAAAGAGCAATAGAAACCGTATACATATCCTGAAAGATGGAGAAGACTTAATTTTTCTTTAGTGTTTGTCGATTATTGTGTGCCGCTATTTCAGCTAAACCATTATCTTTTGGGTTTTTTTGGGTTTTAACCTTATGATGTGATGTGTGTGTGTGTGTGTGTGTGTGTGTGTGTGTGTGTGTGTGTGTGTGTGTGTGTGTATATATAAAATAAAGGGAAACATTCCACGTAGGAAAAATATATCTAAAAACAAAGATGATGTGACTTACCAAATGAAAGTGCTGGCAGGTCGACAGACAAACAAACAAACACAAACATACACACAAAATTCAAGCTTTCGCAACAAACTGTTGCCTCATCAGGAAAGAGGGAAGGAGAGGGAAAGACGAAAGGATGTGGGTTTTAAGGGAGAGGGTAAGGAGTCATTCCAATCCCGGGAGCGGAAAGACTTACCTTAGGGGGGGAAAAAAGGAAAAAAGGACGGGTATAGACTCGCGCGCACACACACACACATATCCATCCAGACGTTTTTAAAGACAAAGAGTTTGGGTAGATTAAAACTGAAGAAACTAAAAAGGTGGGAATTTAAGGAGATGGGACCTGGATAAACTGAAAGAACCAGAGGTTGTACAGAGTTTCAGGGAGAGCATAAGGGAACAATTGACAGGAATAGGGAAAAGAAATACAGTAGAAGAAGAATGGGTAGCTCTGAGGGATGAAGTAGTGAAGGCAGCAGAGGATCAAGTAGGTAAAAAGACAAGGGCTAGTAGAAATCCTTGGGTAACAGAAGAGATACTGAATTTAGTTGATGAAAGGAGAAAATACAAAAATGCAGTAAGTGAAGCAGGCAAAATGGAATACAAACGTCTCAAAAATGAGGTTGACAGGAAGTGCAAAATGGCTAAGCAGGTATGGCTAGAGGACAAATGTAAGGATGTAGAGGCTTGTCTCACTAAGGGTAAGATAGATACTGCCTACAGGAGAATTAAAGAGACCTTTGGAGAAAAGAGAACCACTTGATGAATATCAAGAGCTTTGATGGAAACCCAGTTCTAAGCAAAGAAGGGAAAGCAGAAAGGTGGAAGGAGTATATAGAGGGTCTATACAGAGGCGATGTTCTTGAGGACAATATTATGGAAATGGAAGAGGAGGTAGATGAAAATGAAATGGGAGATATGATACTGCGTGAAGAGTTTGACAGAGCACTGAAAGATCTGAGTCGAAACAAGGCCCCGGGAGTAGACAACATTCCATTGGAACTACTGACGGCCTTGGGAGAGCCAGTCCTGACAAAACTCTAGCATCTGGTGAGCAAGATGTATGAGACAGGTGAAATTCCCTCAGACTTCAAGAAGAATATAATAATTCCAATCCCAAAGAAAACAGCTGCTGAGTCGAAACAAGGCCCCGGGAGTAGACAACATTCCATTGGAACTACTGACGGCCTTGGGAGAGCCAGTCCTGACAAAACTCTAGCATCTGGTGAGCAAGATGTATGAGACAGGTGAAATTCCCTCAGACTTCAAGAAGAATATAATAATTCCAATCCCAAAGAAAACAGCTGCTGACAGATGTGAAAATTACCGAACTATCAGTTTAATAAGTCACAGCTGCAAAACACTAACGCAGATTCTTTACAGATGAGTGGAAAAACTGGTAGAAGCCGACCTCGGGGATGATCAGTTTGGATTCCGTAGAAATGTTGGAACACGTGAGGCAATACTGACCCTACGACTTGTCTTAGAAGAAAGATTAAGGAAAGGCAAACCTACGTTTCTAGCATTTGTAGACTTAGAGAAAGCTTTTGACAATGTTGACTGGAATACTCTCTTTCAAATTCTAAAGGCGGCAGGGATAAAATACAGGGAGTGAAAGGCTATTCACAATTTGTACAGAAACCAGATGGCAGTTAGAAGTGTCAAGGGGCATGAAAGGGAAGCAGTGGTTGGAAAGGGAGTGAGACAGGGTTGTAGCCTATCTCCGGTGTTATTCAATGAGTATATTGAGCAAGCAGTAAATGAAACAAAAGAAAAATTCGGCATAGGAATTGAAATCCATGGAGAAGAAATAAAAACTTTGAGGTTCGCCGATGACATTGTAATTCTGTCAGAGACAGCAAAGGACTTGGAAGAGCAGTTGAACGGAATGAACAGTGTCTTGAAAGGAGGATATAAGATGAACATCAACAAAAGCAAAACGAGGATAATGGAATGTAGTCGAATTAAGTCGGGTGATGCTGAGGGAATTAGATTAGGAATTGAGACACTTAAAGTAGTAAACTAGTTTTGCTATTTGGGGAGCAAAATAACTGATTATGGTTGAAGTAGAGAGGATATAAAATATAGACTGGCAATGGCAAGGAAAGCGTTTCTGAAGAAGAGAAATTTGTTAACATCGAGTATAGATTTAAGTGTCACGAAGTCATTTCTGAAAGTATTTGTATGGAGTGTAGCCATGTACGGAAGTGAAACATAACGATAATTAGTTTGGACAAGAAGAGAATAGAAGCTTTCGAAATGTGGTGATACAGAAGAATGCTGAAGATAAGGTGGGTAGATCACGTAACTAATGAGGAGGTATTGAATAGAATTGGGGAGAAGAGGGGTTTGTGGCACAACTTGACTAGAAGAAGGGACCGGTTGGTAGGACATGTTCTGAGGCATCAAGAGATCACCAATTTAGTACTGGAGGACAGCGTGGAGGGTAAAAATCGTAGAGGGAGACCAAGAGATGAATACACTAAGCAGATTCAGAAGGATGTAGGTTGCAGTGGGTACTGGGAGATGAAGAAGCTTGCACAGGATAGAGTAGCATGGAGAGCTGCATCAAACCAGTCTCAGGACTGAAGACAACAACAACAACAACAACAACAACAACAACAAAGTGGATTAGTGAAATAATGCTCATTATATTGTATTTATTAATATTTTCACAAAAGGAGAGGCAAAGGAAAGTTTGGGATTGCAAATAAAAAACAGAATACGTGCAAAAATCGCATATAAAATTAATATTTTTATTATTTGACAGTTGCTGAGTTACACATGCTGATGCGATATTCATCGTAACAATAAGGGAAGCAATAATTTTCTTGGTATCTTGTACATGTTATAAATGCTGTGTTTTTGCAAGTACATGGTTCTTTTAAAGTTGTAGAAAAACTAACTTCATTTACATTCATAAAATGTTCTCTGCTATCGTGCAGTTTCGCAGCACAGCACGCGTAATGCATCAGTTTGCCAAATAGTGGTGACAATAGCTGGTGATGTGCAGTGGAACGTGTCTTGGACTCTTTTCGGGGTGTGATTTCTTTTTCTCTCTCTATGATAGAGAGCAGTTCTGAAGCTTTTCGATCAAATTCTTTACCTGATGATAAAAATAGATGTCACAAGATTGCACTAAGAAGAATGCAATTTGGGGGAAACTCTTTAATACCACATGATAGCATTGCAAAATAATCTTCGAAAATTGTGTGGATTTATTGTCCTGGCCATGAGTCTGGAAACAGAATAAATTTGTTCTATGCACCTAGGTCTTCATCACATCAGTCAAAAAGTTTTTAGAAAGGCTGTTAAGAGTTTCTCAAGTTTTGATGAATTTTTTTGTGTAATCATCCATCGTTTCTTGAGTCCTCGGTCCAATATTTTGCCTTGCCTTACCTTGCCTCTCCTTTTCATGCATTCTATGAAATTATTGACAAATACAATGTACAGGATGTTTTGCTGTGTGTGTAAAACTGTCAGATCATTGAGAAGTTTCCAAACAGTTAAAGTGTCAAGAGTTAATTTCATATTGCAACATCACCAACAGAATGGCAGCAGCCTCCTCCTGCAGACAAATGGCCTTGTGAAATTTTAATAATGCGTTGACAGATTCCTTGGTTGCTGAAAATTCCGAAGAAGCCCTTCATTCGATGAAAAAGCAAAAAGAACTATTGCCCTCCATAAAACAAAGGAAAAAATCAATATTTAGAATACATTACAAGAGGAAAAAGGTGCCAGACATTAAAACTCATAATTGAAGGGAAAATTAAAGGGAAAGGTCTGTTGGAAAACAAAGGAACTCATGATTGAAGGACATTCAGAAATGGTACAATTGCACATCAGAAGATACCTTCCATGATGTAACATCACATCAAGAACTGGACACATGGACTGCCAACTTCTATCAGAAGAAGGTGCCTTAAGAAGAATTCACAGATATTCTTTCCATGGACATTGAACGAAAGGTTTGTGATCCAGCACTGCCTATTGTGAAATTTGTGTACTGTGCAGCTAATAGTGACATACCACTTTTTCTGCTGGAGTCATGGTTCTGTAACAATAACACCCTGTTTCCATTTCCAGCCAGTGATACTAAGGATGACTGCCTAACAGCTCATCTACAGACTTGGAGAAGCAAGACAACCAGATTGCATTCATACATGGGATGCACCTGTGGGTGATCTGAGAGTGTGATAACAACACACACTTATCAATAAGCCAAATTCTGGGTGACTTAATATGGATTTGTAGCCCCTAGCCCCCATGTGAAATGTTTATCAGAAAAACTCTAAAAACCTATGTGGCAACTGAAAATATGTCGGCCATTGTCTACACGTTGATTACCATACAGCAGAAGAGCTTCATTTGATTTCAAAGTATGAATGAGAAAAACTGTAGGATATTGGGTCTGTGACATTGTGTGGCAATAGTCTATTTAACTGAGCTTGAAAATAGATTTTAATATGGTCATGCTGGAGGAGTGGACTTCATAATTTGTAGTGCAACCTAACCCACCAGTGAAAATTATCAAAAGTGTGATGGAATGGGTCATTTGTTTGTAAGGAGTTTTGATAGGGAATTGTTTAATTGGATTGGATTGGTTATTATAGCAGACTGTGTGTGAAGATGTACTGACGACATCAACAGTTAATCTCAACGGCACTGATACATATTTGTTGACTTGAAATTGGCTTGGAGGTGTTGTTTGTCCAACAATAACTTTCAGAGCGCAAGATTTTCCTGGTTAGCTAGAGATGTAACACAACCGATTTCCATCTGCCTTGTTTCTGTTGCTGTGGATATTTGTGCTGCCTACAACCTTATGGTAAGCTATGACGATAGTGTTAGTATGTTGATGTTGAACAGCCTGTCATAGAGAAAAGTGCTGAAAATGGTCCTGGTGCATACTGTTACAGGTGGGTAATGGCATCGGATTTATGATGTGGTACAAAGCCTACATCTCTTTGAATGGTTTATTAACTGCCTGTACCACTTTGAATGATTTTACAATTGCTGGGCCTTGTCTGCTGTAGAATCTTCTAGTTTCACTATATTGTGGCGAACTTGCTAACAGGGAGAGAATGGATGACATTGTGGCTGAGGATCTCCATGTAGGACTGTTGATATTCAGGATTTGAAAACACAAAATGGCCTGTGTGAACTAAACTACTAAGATCACCAATACACACCTGTTAAATGATCTCCATCTGCCACTAGTGTAATTGTAGTGTGGCTGCAACAATGTGGCTTATCGTAAAATAGTTTAAGTGGAGCAGGCTACAAATTTCATCAAAAGAATGAATAAATTATTTAATGACACCATTGAGAGAGAAATCTGGCAAGGAAATTTTCCATTGTTTCCTTAATTCATTTAATGCAAATTATAGGTTGATTCTTTCTCAAAGGACATGACTGACTCACTCTCCCGTCCTTATAGAGACAAGCTTGTGTTACCTCTCTAGTGGCCTTGTTATCATTGAGACAATAAACCTTAATCTTCCTTCTTTATTCTCAAAACTTTTCACAGCAGGCCAAGACAAATTTTTCAGATTCTTAAGAGCGATAAATGAAGTATTGTGTGTTGATGGAACATATCTGAACCATCTTTGATTTACTGGTGGCATTGTAAGTTTTCCATTGTAGGAACATTAGTCCCTACATAACTTCACAGGTGTAGAGACAGTGTGGTGTGGGTGAATCTCAGTTTTCTAACAAGCTTACACAGCCTCTAACCATTTGACATGTCCATTGCAACATGTATACGGGACCAAACTTTGCATTTGTTGCCTCAAAGATAACACCAGAGCAAGGTTAAGCTGAAGGAAACCTACCTAGATGCAGAGCTATTGGCTTGGTCCTATTAGCTAGTGACTGAGTATTCAGTTGCAAGGCAGAATCAAGAGTGTTGGGTGGAAGCAACAAAGGTGTATTAGGGAAGAACCTCATTGCATTACCAGATACCTGTAGCGAGATAGACTCAGCTGGAACAGGGCCAGACTGCTAAAATTGATGTGTGGTGAAGGGCCATCACGGCCACAAAGGTGCACACGCACACTTCAAGAACAACTGGAAGAATTTAACATTGCGAATATGTAGGTGTGTCAGATTCATAGAACCAGTGGATTTATTTTCGGGTTTGCAACAGTTTAAGATGATTAGATGTACATGAAAAAAAAGAAACAGAAGAGTAAATATGGCCTGGAGTGCTTTTAGTACTCTAGAGTTTCCAGAACTAGGCTTCCATTGTACCAGAAATGGAGAGACTACAATTAGTGTGTATTATCTGTGTTAACATCTGGAATGAGATGTTAATTTTTATTGTGAGAACTGTTCAAAAACTGAAGTGGCTCAGAAGCAGTACAGTAATGTGAATTGGGAATTGCTAGGAGAGCAGACAAATGAATTTTGGAACAGACTAGAAGTGAAAGATTTAATTAGAATTGTAATGCAGTGATTCGTTTGTTCGTCCATTTGTTTGTTAATTCATTCATTTGTTGTATTGTGTAGATCGCATCAAGGAAACCTTCTGGGATGTGAAATAAGCAAAGTATATGTATTAATAAAAGAGAGGCAATTAACAGCAGTCTGACACCACACTATATAATGCTAAACAAGCTTACATCAAAATATAGTACAGTAAAAAGAAAAAGAATGGAACGAGGGTGGGTGAAATATATTGTTAGGCAAATAGATGGAAGATAGATTAAGTAGCTCCTTTGTTTGTTTCGAAGGTACAAGAAAAATTTGAGAAGTTGATCTAACGTAAACTGGTAGATTATATTAGAAAACATACAGAAGCAGCATGGATGCATATTACTGTGCATCCCTCCACCACCAGCTTGTCTGAACTATGCAGATGGGTGCTATTCTCACTTTCGTTATCACCCTGGCCACCATTTATGGTAACCCATGGTCCCCACACCATCCACCCAACTACTTCTTGTCCCTCCATCATGTCACCCTCTCCTAATTCACATTCCTATGTCACCTTAAGCGTGCACTGTTCCCCACTGCTTCTGACAACTACACATCTGGCATCCCTCCCTTCCCACATTCCTAGCCGGCAAACAGGCTGCCTCCCTCCAGGCTGCTAGTCATCCATCCCCAACCCCTCGCCATGGCTCTTGCCCCCCCTCAACCTCTACCCACCCTGTCCAACAAACACACACTCCATCCTAGTCCACGTGCCAAAATGCAGCACTAGCATTTCGGGTCCAGCCATTGCCATTTAAGAGCTTAGCAGCTCTCCAACAAGCAGGAGCAATGAGTTGTTGGTACGCACACACACACACGCGCGCGCACACACACACACACACACACACACACACACACACACACACACACACACACAGAGAGAGAGAGAGAGAGAGAGAGAGAGAGAGAGAGAGAGAGAACATGTGCCCCTAGCAACAACTTGTCATTCCTGCTTGTCGGAGAGCGACATCCTTCACCCCTTAAGTATTTATGTTTTGCTGAAACTTCACTACAGTATTATCACACACAATATCTTATACTAATTTTTGTCATTCATTTTTACCTATTTTAATTTTATGTCTAAATGGTTGCATCGCCAATAAAGTTTACTTCTGTTGTTTCATAGTTAACTTTTAGTTGATGTTCTCTCATTCTTTTCTTCTGTTTGTATCAGTATGGTCTGTATTTACATTTATGTTCTAGGTTAAAGTCCTAGACGTCTTTGAAAATCCAAAATTTTTCCAATTGGTTATGGAAAAACATGGAGCAGGGATGGATCTGTTCGAGTTCATTGACAGAAAACCGTATCTTGATGAGACACTGAATAGTTACATCTTTAGGCAGGTAATAGCAGGAACCTTTAAAAATGTAGAAATTTTTATAACAGTGGTGATATATTTTCCTGTGGTTTTATGTGTTGCCTTCCTCTTTTTTTCCAGATAGTTTCAGCTGTTGACTACCTTCATTCTTTACAAATACTACACCGTGATATAAAAGATGAGAATATTATAATAAATGAAAAGTTTCATGCCAAACTAATTGATTTTGGATCAGCAACATTCATGAGTGAAGGACGTTTATTTTCCACATTTTATGGAACAGTGGAATACTGTAGTCCAGAAGTGCTTGCAGGAAATAAGTAAGAGCATTTGTGTTCCCAGAAGAATATGAAAATGGATGATTTCTCATTGTTGTAGTGCTACATATAGTTGATAAATTGTAAAACACTGCTTGATTGTACTTGATAAATGGTTTTCAGCTCTTTTTCTGCCAGGTTTCTCATGCCTCTTTGACTAATTTCTGTTTTCTGTAAAAGTAGATGAGGTTAGAAAGATTTAAGATTTTTTATCTTGAATCTTCCACGAGCTTTCCAACTAACTATTTAGAGCTTTAAGTTTATTGACGAGATAATATAGAGCAGGGCTTCCCAACGTGTGGTCCGCGGACTCCTTAGGGGTCCGCTGGCTCTTTCTAGGGGGTCCGCGGCAACCCTTCACCAAATCGTGTAAAATAATGAGTAAAATTATTGAATAAAAATGTGAAAATCAAATTCATAACTTTTTTTTTTCCAGTGCTGAATTTCATATTCGCATCAATCTCCCCTCTTTCTGGCTGCCTCTGATCGTTCAGATGCTCTTCTCTCTTTCTGAAGTAGCTAGTGAATTTTCTGTGTGAATTCTGCCTGTCCTTTCAGCAACTGATTGCTCAAAAACTGTTTATCTTATTCAATAGTAATGCTAAGTTTTTGAACATTCTCTCTTTTTGCATATGAATATCTGATGATCATCCAGCATACTTCTGTAGTCTGTTAGTAGAAAGGTTCTAATTTTGATAAGACGTTTCTCAGTTCTTTGTGGGAATTTCTATATTTTTCTCCAATATATCATCACTTCTCATACAGCTAGTCTGGCACTTTGAGGAACAGTTAATTCACACATCCACAAATTGTAAACGAAAGCCTGTAACGTTAATTTGGCAGATACCTTCCAGAAATTTCACTGAAATAGCTTTGATGTAAATAAATTTTCTCTCATAAACAAACTTGTCCTTACTGCAAGTGCTATCTTCTCTCATAAACAAACTTGTCCTTACTGCAAGTGCTATCTTCCCTTGAGAGTGAGAGGCTACTGGCCAACTGGTGTGGTCTGTATTATGTCGTTAAAAGTCAAGGCTCGCACTGCCCTCTGCCTGGCTTGGGTTCGTTGACTCATCACATCGTCCAACTAATGGAATCTGTGGTATGAGAAAATATTCAGTTAATGAGACTGGCGTAAACAAGTTGCTGACTTTAGGTAAAGAGGCCCTTGGGCCTCTCTTCTCTTCATCCTGCTGAGACCAAATTTCTCACACTTGATTCTACGTGGAGTAGAACCAGATTTGGGGGGGGGGAGTAAAAGTTCCTAAAAAGAGCCACCATACTGGTAGACCAATTCAATTTAGAGACTGGAAGGAAGAAAAGTTACAGTCAACTAAACTTATTGCTTATAATCTGCTGTCAAGTAGTTACAAAAGAAAAAATAGTTACGCTTTATGCTTCTGTTTCTGAAGTTGCAAATGCTCTGTAGCATTTAGGCAGATGTTACACTGCAGCAATTACAAATTTTCTACCAGTTTAGTTACTATAAAATTTTTGATTGTATGTATGGACAGAGGGAGATTTTTATTTATTATACTGTACTTGAAGAGAAACTAGTCTCTACGCAGAGTCAGGTGTAGCAAACAGGTGGTGTTATGTGATTTATTAAATAATTTAATTTGATCAGGCTGCATAAGATAAGTAACATTAATAAATTAGTTGAATGATATTATTTTTTCTCGTAAATTTTTGTTTTTGACAAAGTAAAATGTGATCAAAATTTGTGTATTCGTAATTGTCTCATCAACATCTCTGTTAATTTAGCTGCAACTGCTAGTTGTGTGTAAGGGTCCTGTGAGATTGGATGAACCTGGGATGTCCCTCAGTTCACTGCTTTCTTCGTTGGTGTCTTTCCTAATGTAATTTTGAACACAATAATACATTCACAGTTTGTTTCTAGATGCAGTCTTCTTAAAGTAACTGAACATCAACTGTCGTGTCTGTCAGTCTGTTTGAACACTCGAATCTCCAAAACAACTAGAAGAATTTAGAGATGATTTTCACAGGTAACTTGAGTGTATCTTGAGGCAATATGTAGGCTTTATTTTTATAAAAATCTGTTCATAAGGAAAAAAGATATTGTAAGTTAAAGTTTTAGGAATCTACCCAGTAGTTCGGATGTTTACATCAGTGACAGTGTAGTATACCATAGAACCAATACACGAGACTTAAGTTTTTTACGTCAGTGGCTGAAGTATTTTCAGACAGTATTTTCAGATCAGTGACAGAATCAAGCACCACAATCTTATCCTTACAAATGCAGACTGACATTGAGTTAACTTGGCAACAATGTACGGCCTTATTGGTTTTGCTTTGTATATTAAAAACTTAACAAAACTGCTTTGCTTCTTTCAATAGGTTTCATTTGTATATGACTTCTTGGCTAGGAAAAACAAATTTGTTGACAAAGTGATCCTAAAAGTGTTCCGTTTCTACCAACTAAGGTACAGAACCCTAAATAGTGACTGTATGCAAAGGCCCTTTTTTAACTTCTGTTGTGAAGCAAGAGCAGATAGTTCATAATAAAGAATTTTTTGGTAATAATTTAAAATTGTGTTCTAGAATGTATACCAAAAGATACCACTTTCCTTCACAAACAGTAGGCTAGTAAGAGTTGCAAATATTTCTTGAATGACTTAATAGGTAGTGTGCTGGTTGTAGTGCAACCGACATTTTATCATGATTTTAAGGGAGATTTTGTTACAATAAATTTCAATTGCACAACTACACATTGCATTGGAACGAATGACAATGAAGATATAATGTAATGAAAAAAAGCTGGCTACTTTTCTTACATTTAATCTGTTATGTCATATAACAAGTACCATATTTTTGGGTTACTCCACAAACCAAGATGAAGTTTTTAGAATCAAAAGATTGTAATAAGTTTCATTTGTGGTGAAAATTCAAGAACACCAAGCTTCTTGCCTCTTGACGTGAGAGCACACGATGAAAACTGATTCACTTTAGAAACAAATGTACACACATGTAAACGCTGAATGGTATGGTAAAGGACACTACACAAATTGGAACATTTCATATTGACTGCTATCTGTTTTTGATTGCTGCCAACTTAAGCGATCTGTTGATCTATCAGTGCTGGCTCTTTCGAAGCATTTCAAATTGTTGTATTGTATGAATCAATTGAAATATAAATAATGTAACAGGTGTGTTGAAACATGTACATGTCTATAATGTGTTTCCAAGAGTCCTTGTTACGTCCATGTCTTGATTAGAGAAGGAAGAAAGATAAGAGTTTAACATTCAATTGACAGTGCAATCACTAGAGACAGGTGTCTCATTTATACCATAGCTGCTGATCAGTACAGAGCAAGTGGATCCATGTGTTGCCAGTACTTATCAAGATATAAGCAAACATCTCCCCCCCCCCCCCCCTTTCCTGTCTTGTAGCCCTTCTAGAAGTGTAGGGTATGTCATTCTTTCTCTGATCCGCACATTTCCTTGAACCAAACCATATTTTTTCCGTAGGTGGATGAACAGAAAAAAGACTGCATGTTGACAATAGTATCAGTTGTTATAGAAAAACTTTTCAAGGTCTGCCAATTAGGGATTGTGAGCTATTGATAGCATTTAGCAGGATTAATTTTTACAGCAGTGAGTGTTGACGAAATATATGAAAGTAAGTGTAGTCAGTGAGGGAACTGGAAGGATTTTTTAAAAAAATGCTGTCATACAGGAGAGCCTGGAAAATAAGGGGGAGTTGGTCACTCTTACTGACCTGAGAAAGATGGTTTCAATTAGAGGTGGGCAAAATTTGTTCTTTTCAGAGATTTGATCAGAACCACTTTCTCACTGAAATGAACCATATCTTTTTCATGGCTCGCCACTCACCATTTCCTTACTAAAGTAAACGAAAGGAATATGCCTTACCTTTTTTTATTCAAGGATATTCTACCTGTGTTTTTATCTTATTTTAACCTGTTTTGGAAGAACATGGAAAGAGGACTAGTAATTTTTTGTTACATCCTGTGTAGTTTTAAGATTTTCAGAAAGTCTTTACATTTCATCATCAATAACAATAGAAAGTTCACAATAAATATTTTTATCAAGTTAGGAAGTTATAAAAATAAAACTCACTGTTGTCACTTTTTCATAATTTTATCGAGAACAAAAGCTACAATACAATATAATTTACAGCTGTCCAGCTGTAATAGCCTTTGCAGCAGATTTTGTCAAACAACTAGGCATTACGGTGTCTGATAACACCTTTTGAGTTTGTAACTTATAATTTGGGCAAAACAAATTTAGGAATTTTTCTATATTAATGTTGTGCATCTAATGCTGTAATTTTATTTAATGTGGTGGTACCTATGACTCTCAGAGATTTACTTATCGATTGTTGCAAATGAAAATTGATTGGCATCACAAAAGAAAATAAATCAGTATCTCACTCAGATGCAGATGGCAGTGGCAAGCTGGATACATACTGAAACCCACTCTGACTCCTTCTATGGATAACTTCTGATATGGAAGCACACATTGGCGAAGGCGATTCATGAGAAAGAATTTCTTGAGTTCCTGCAGAAAGATCATTGGTTAATTGCAATCTTGATTGGCTTCCTAACCCACACAATTACAAAGGTGCTGTTGAATACCTGGACTTTAGACAACTTTTCAGGTTTGGTGAGGAACAAAAATAACAGGAAGTTATGTGCTGACAGTTAAACCATTCCACTTTACTTTTTTATCCAGTTTCAAAAAAATGTTACCATATATCGACTGAACCTCTTCTAGGCAAAGGTGATGTAACTGACTTATCCTGCAGCAATGAAAATACGTGTGATGGAAAAATTAAAACACTTACTTTTCAGAGGCACATTTAAAATGGTAAACAGAGCAGTTTTTTTGATTTCCAAAAGGGCATGACGATTGGCCTTTGGGCCAACAGCGGAAGCATTTTCGAAACAGCCAAGTTTGTAAACTGTTTGTGTCCCCCTGTGGTTAAAGTATGCCATACATACCAAAATGGTGTGACAGAAACAGATGCTGAGGCACTCTAGTGCACCATGGGCAATACATGACATGGGTGTACAATTAATGTGGAGATGTGCACAGGTGAACAGATGTGCAACTGTAGAGCGACTGACCGCCAAGTTGAACCAATGGGCTACCAGCAGTGTCTCCTTAATGGCTGTTCGACGAACATTTCTGCATATGGGCGTCCACAGCAGACACCTGATTCATACACCCATGGTGACTGCTATTATAGGGCAACGAACGCTGGGATTTGGACGACAGTACCACTGAGTGGCAACAGCTGATCTTTTCAGCTTAATTATGTTTTATGATCCCTTAGACAGGTGGCACTTGGCCTGTGTGGTCCTCAAACAGTCGCTGGAAGGATCCAGGCTGGAGGAGGGAGTGTTATAGTCTGGGGAATGTTTGTCATTCTGGAAGGTACAATGGATCAACACAAGTATGCCTCTATCCTTGGTGACTATATTGACACCTACATGCAGTTTGTTTTTCCTTGACACTGTGGCATCTACCAGCAGGACAATGCAACCTGTTGCACAGCTCACAGTGTATGTGTGTGATTTGAAGAGGAGTAGTTGACCACCTTACTCCCATGGCCATTAAACTCCCTCTATTTAAAACTAATCAAGAATCTGCAGGACCACCTTGAGTGGGCTGTTCGCACCAAATCAAGAAACCTAGCACAGCTGGCAGTGGCACTGGATCCAACGTGGCTCCGCATCCCTGTTGGTAGGTTCCAGAATGTCATTGACACTTTTCCCGCATGTCCGCACTGCAAAAGTTGATTATTCAGGATTTTGACCAGTGGTCACAGTGGGTTGGTGAATAATCCTGTAGAGTGCTGGGACTCTAATGAAATAATGAAACAGCATTCAACTAACAATAATTTATTGATGAAAGTTTTACAGTTCTTCCTTTTTCCTTATGGCACTACCTAGCAGCAACCGTGCTGAGTCTGCACTGCTTGAAAGCACGAGGTGAGATGTCAATGTTCAGCGAGGAACTTGCCATGCACAGGTTTCAGAGCATTCCTTTACATGAAGCTTGCATCCCTATAGGTGTTCTTATGAATCTCTAAGGGAAGTGACTACATTTAGCCTCATTACAGTACCAATTTCTGTCTGTTCTGCAGTGTTGTCAAAGTGCTGAATCAGTCATTGCCTTCAGTCTTGCAAAGTTTGATGAAACTAGCTCCCAGTTTGTTCGTAGTATAGGCCTCCCATGTTGACATTTGGTCACAACGCTGTTGCGTAACTAGCAGATGGTGCCCCACTTTACAATGTTTCCATCAGTTCTTAACAAAATTTTATTCTTGCACTTACTGTTCTATGTGCAACAACAGATACCTTTTCTTGCCCCTGAAAGGCAAATGTCTAGGTTTGAGTCACAGTCTAGCACACAGTTTTAATCTGCCTGCTCTTATTGATGACATGCAAGAGGAAATCCTGGGCCTTTGAATTACACTCTGAAAATAAACTGCAGCCTTCTAGTGCAATCAGATTTATTCTTCATCTTTATATTAAGTTGAGTAAGAGTGTGCAGCACTATTACTTTTTTTTGAGTTTGTTTTATGTGATTCTCAGAACCAACAAATAGGGTTTTTAAGTACTTACATTATTGAAAAACAATGCTCCACAAATTTTGTTTTACTGACAACTTTTGCTAGTCAAATTTAGTGAGCATACTGTCACTCTATACAAACTACATAGCAAATGTGAAGGAAAACAGTTTTCCTTTGTACGTGAAATTCATGTGGGCTGTAGATGACAGTGTTGGAAGTGCTGAAAGTTAGTTCATTTCCCAATATGTTTCACTCTATAATACAGACAAAATTAATGTAAACTGCCTTTCATCACAAAAGCCTATGAACATAAAATAGGTAATGTTTTTATGAGGTTGTGCTGAATGAAGTACAAGTATCTTAATTTTGTGAAGACTTAATAGGGCTGATGAAAT
Organism: Schistocerca americana; assembly: GCF_021461395.2. Lineage (NCBI taxonomy): Eukaryota > Metazoa > Arthropoda > Insecta > Orthoptera > Acrididae > Schistocerca > Schistocerca americana. Next base: position 361,154,060 of record NC_060119.1, on the reverse strand, counting down.
GCGCCATATGTTTGTCCATGCATACATTTCTCTCTCTCTCTCTCTCTCTCTCTCTCTCTCTCTCTCTCTCTCTCTCTTTCTTTCTCAAGTAGTTTGAATGACAATACATTGTTGAGATATGCTTCTGTGTGTTTTGTTCATAACTTTTTAATCATAGAAAAGTTACATACATATTTTACTCACATTTTTAGGTACGAAGGTCCAGAACTGGAAATGTGGTCTCTTGGTGTAACACTGTATGTTATGACATTTGGTGAAAACCCTTTTTTTGATGTTGAAGAAATTATGAAAGCAGAATTGCACCCACCTTCATCGGTTTCAGAAGGTAATTTACTGCAGTTTCTTAATTTCATCCAATTATTTCATATAATGACCCTGATGATAGCCACAATACTTCCAACTTTCAGAAGTATCATGACAGAAATCTACTAACAATATTAAATGTGGTTACAATGAAATAGTGCATCATGAGTTCCTGCCTCAGTCATATGTTCAATAAAATATAATACCTGGAAGTTATGTGCTGTTTGCGTGAAGCTATCTGAAGAAAACAGCCACTTGTTGAAATGGCAGTACAGTAAGGCTCCTGCACACATCTCAATGGATGTTCGTGGTTTTTTGGGCAAAAAAAGAAAACCCTTATGTTGTCTCGGCCACCGTATTTGCCGGACATTCCCTCCCTGCGACTTGTTTCAATTCCCGAGGCTGAAGAGAACTATGAAAGGATGTTGTTTTGCCACCATTGATGAGATAAAAATAAAAACAGATCTGCTGGAGGAGCTGAACATGATAATAAAAAGTTAGTTCCAGATGTGCTTCAAAGATTGGAGAAAGTGCTCTTGCAAGTGTATTATATCTGAGGGTAATTACTTTGAAGGGGAAGTAGTTGATGTTGATGAGTAAATATTCTGGAAAAAAAATCTTCCCATTACTTTTGTATCACGCCTCATATATGGAGCTACTTTCTCTGATGATGCCTTTTATTTTTCTAACAGCAATAAAGTAAGTTAGTATGTTGATAAGGAAACAACAATCCAGGCTGCAGATGACAATAAAACTTTCAAGATATCTGAATAATTTTCAACAACATGCTATTATTACAACAGTTGAATGTACTTTTGATTGCTAGAAGAACCGTGGACATAAGAGGCAGTGATAAATGGTAGGAGATTGACACTAGGATGAGTGTGTTATTTATCAAGAATCCAAAACAATTTATTTTCTGATCTTTCTGTACATATCAAATATCCAGATAATAAATATTAATTTATTATTTATGGTTAAATTTTGTTCAGATATCTTACTAGTGTAAGTCCGTAATCATTTTGAAAGTTCACTAAAATCACCGTGAGAAGTGTTATCCTGGAAGTAAGTAAGTTGAAGCAAGTGCACTCGATGAAAAAAGAGTTATTCCACTCAAATGGATGTAAGAATTAATGCATTTGAAGGATACTATCTCAAAGGATTTGAATGTCAATGTGGTTCCAGGCTCAAACCTATGGAAAGATTGGGCTCATAGCAAAGCTCAGAAACATTCTTTCAATAAAAGATAAACAATGTCAGAGCCAGGTTGAGTTTATTCTTACAGGTAAATGTGAACAGTTGCAAAGATTTGGGTCGGGATATATGTGCTGCACTTCTTAAAGATGGCTGTTCATAAACTGAAATAATTTATAACCAAAGCAAGGGCTATTGAACGGTATACTATAGTACTTTCAAGCAAATTCCACAAACCCAACCCCATAGGTCTCCCCATTGGTTTTCTCATTGTGGCTGGGTACAATAATCCCTATGAACGAACCCTTTGCTGTTGTTGATCAACGCCTCCAATCCATTGTCTGTAACCTCCCATCCTACATTCAAGACACTGCTTATTTCCTTCCCCACCTTTCCACAGTTCCTTTCCCATCACTGTCAGACTCCTTGTCAGCCACTGTGGATGCAGTGTATATACACCCTAACATCCCCCATTTCCATGGCCTTGCCAGCCATAGAAAACTATCTTTCCCAACTTAAATTGAACTCACCGCCTCTTTCCTAATCCTCTTAGCCAATCACACCCTGGCCCACAATTATTTTCAAAGGCCAAATTTGTAAATAAATCTGCCGTACTGCCATGGATACTAACATGCCACCATCCTATGCCAACCTATTTATGACCCATCTGGAGGAATCCTTCACATCCAGTCAAACTTAAAGCCCCTTATCTGGCTCAGATTCATTGCTGACATTTTCATGATCTAGACCCATAGCAGGGACACCTATGGCCAAATCCGCTTTCCTGGTTGTTTTGAACTCTACGAGCCACCTTTTTAGATGTTTGATCTCCACCTCTCCGATGGCTTCTCAAATATATTTGTTCAAATCAAGCACACCAACCAGCAGCACCACCTCTGCTTCTACAGCTGTTACTTGTTCCACATCAAAAAGTCTCTTCCATACAACCTTGCCAGCCATGGATGCTGCATCTGTATTATGAGCTGTCGAAATATACTGATAACCTTCCCAGTGCCTGTGGCACACAGTGTTGTATCCAGCTCATCCCATGTACAGATCTCCAATGCCATCTCCTCCTCTTGACACCAGTAACCCTGTTAACCAGCCACCAATCAGCACACTCAACCACTATCACTCTGGCCTTGAAAAGCTCAATCACATCCTCCACTAGCATTCAGCATCTCTCGTGCTCTGAGATGAGGAATATCCTTCCCAAAATCCTATCCACATCACACAAAGTAGTGTTCCACCACCCATCCAACCTCAAGAGTATCTATGCCCAGCCCTGCATGCCATGGATCGTTTTGTTGTAGTCGACCCAGGTGCAAGATCTGTCCTGTACACATGTCCACCACCTCCTACCACAATCTAGTTACAGGTATCTTCTCCCCATTGAAAGGCGGGGCCACTTGTGAAAGCAGCCATGTTAAATATAAGATACACTGCAGTTACTCTACATCATTCTATGTGGGCGTGACAAGTAGCCACTTACACGAATAGCCACTGCCAAACTGTGACAAATCACAAACTTGATCCTCCAGCTGCCAAATGTACTACGCATCACAACACTAATGACTTCAATAGCTGCTTCACTACACAGCCCATTTGGTTATTCCCTTCTAGCACAAGTTTTTCTGAACTACTCAGGTGGAAATTCTCTCTCCAGCACATCCTGCACTCTTACAATACCCCTGCACTAAACCTTTGCTAACTAATTTCTCGCTACCTCACTGTACCCTTTCCCTTCTCTCTTCTGTCCACACTGTACTTTCTTCTGTCCACACTGTACTTTCTTCTGTCCACACTGTACTTTCTTCTGTCCACACTGTACTTTCTTCTGTCCACACCGTACTTTCTTCTGTCCACACCATACTTTCTTCTGTCCACACCATACTTTCTCCATTCATATCATGTACAGCCTTCTCCCACCACTGCTCCCCGATCCCCACGCTCTCTCTTTCTACCCGTCTCCCTTACTCCCCCCTCCCCTCCTCCCAGTCTTCCCCACCACCACCACCACCACCACCACCTTCTTCTCCTTTCCTTCCTTCCATCTGCCCCCCACCCTGCCTCTCCTTAGTAACCTTTATATGCTGTTACCCTCTGAACTACTCCTTTTAATCTTATTGTGCTGCCACTGACTCATTTGGTGAAAGACCTGCCACACTCTAGCATCTGACCCGCTTCTTGTCTCGTGGCTCCTTACCGTACATGCTCCCAACTTCCATCTATCCAGGCACCTACTTTCAATAATATGTTTAAATAACTAGTCTTGCTGCTACCATCAGCATTGTATGTTTGGGTGTCTGTGTGGTTATATGTGTCAATGTGTGTACTTTTACTAGCAAAAGAGCAAGAACTTGAAAGCTAACATTAACTGTTTTCTATTACATGTTTCTGTACACCACACACCGGTCCTTTATAGGTGAGTGATTGACTTTCCCTTATGTTACATAATGATTGAAGAGTGTTTAACAGTGCATAGGTCAGAGAAGTTCTTAATAGAGAAGCTACTGTTAAACGTATGATGATGCTCCAACAGCAAAATTATTGCAGTGAAAGGGGTGGTTGTAGAGTTACGGAAACAGCTAGAATGATGATGCATGCACATGCCGATGTGCCATAATGTGTTGAAGCTGATTTTGTTATTTCAACCCCATGTATTTATAATGGGTTAGGATTTTATGAACCCAAGTCTACCTCCTTGTGACTTACTGCCACTGCAAGAAACCTATTATGATACAACTGCATCTAATAGGATCTGGTTGCTGTACTAAACCTGTAAAACAAAGAAGATAAAAGACACATCAAAGAAATATGAAGGAAGTTTGACTGTCTGTGACATTGTGGAAGGTTGTTGTATTTGCTCAGTTGGAATAATACTTTAACCAGGCTGAGAAATATCATTTCCAATTAAAAGTAATTGTGGCTACCTTCCATCAAGAACTTACGTCTGATACTGATGTTTTACGTGATTATTACAAAGTCATTCTAATGGTGTGTCATTGGAAAGAAAATAGGTGGATAGCAGTTAATGGACCAGTTTACACTGAGATCCTATAAATTTTGAACAGTTTGTGAAGATTCGTGATCGTGCAAGAATGTCAGTGGAAGGATCCAATGGATCAATAAGAGAACTGAAAAAAATTGACACTGAGTTTCAGAAGATCTGGAAATGGCTTTAGAAAAGAAAGAACTACCAATGGTTTGGCTGATAAATTCTAGACTTCTAATTTATTTATTTATTTTTTATTTATTTATTTATTTTTTTCACAACACAAATTTGTCAATTATCACCGTTATTCCTGTGCCACATGCAGCCACTATTGTAACACTACTGGGAGTTGCTGCAAATGAAATCTTGAATCAATGTTCAGCTTTGTCATTTTAAGCACCATCTTAATGGTCTAAAGTTAAGCACTTCATAGTTGAAATAGAAAATTCAACAGCTATGTAACTTTTTATGGTTAAAGAAATAAGTACTGTGTGCAACTATAAATTAAACAACTCATAGAACTTTTGAGGGAGAAATGGGTCCCTTGTGACAATATCTGCCAAATAATAATAATAATAATAATGGCAGTGGACTGCAAGTGGTATGGGATGTGGAGTGGAAGAAGTGAAGAATAAGTTGACCTTGTTGTCTTTTTTACCTTTGACAAAGATTGTCTTCTTCCATATGAAAGCCAATCATTCTTCTATTGTCATCCATCTTAGTCAGATTGGCTCAGTTCACATCAGCAACTCCAAAACATCATTCATTTCAGTCCATAATTTTGTAACTTTTCATAAATAGTTTCATAATGTAAATATTTTTTATCTTTATGAATGCATTAAAATATTCTTGTGATACTGAAAGATTGGGGCTTCAGTAACTGCATAGTGTTTTCAGTAATATTATGAGTAAAATGCCTTAGTTTAGTGTAAAGAGTTTCATCTGTAAAAAGAAAGAAAGCAAAGAAAAAAGAGGATTGTAAATAATTGCTGTGAAACCAAAATCTTCATTCAAAGTTCCTCTGACATGTCCATATTTGACATATAGAGGCTCATACTGGTAACTCTTAAGAATTACAGTTCCTTGTACAGTTCTGTGTATATACTTTTATATACAGAGGAAGAATAATATCTTTACAAAGTATTCCAGTGCATAGAAGGCCATGCAAACTGCATTGACAGTCATGCATTTGCTACATTGGACATTCTGTATAGATACATTAACTGAGCAAGGAGTCTAGTTTCTAAAAGCCATGGAGTTATTGTGATTTTTGCAAGATATAGCATTCCTATAATTCATGTCCTCTGTCAATGCTGCTTCAAACATTAGCGGATGAAATGTTCAAATGTCATTTGATAAGTTTTTAAATGACGTGGTTTCCTGTAAGCAGTTCGCTGAAGAGGAAAAAAGACCTCCACCAAACATTTTACTACTTTTTAGTACCACATTACCCATTGCCAACAGTGGTGGTTTTTTCTTTTTTTATAGTATAACCCAGTAACTGCTGTGCTTGGGATTTTTGCTTGTTCCATCTTCAATCAAGCATGTACATGCCAGTGAGAATCACTGGACATTCAAGAACCTTGTATTGTTGTGCAAGACACAGTGCCATATGTATAGTGTGGGCTTGGCTTTAGAAAAAAGTGTAATATTGCGTAACTGGAGACTCCGAGAAAGGAAAAAGAATCATAACAGAGCTACATATAGAAATAAAAAGAGCTAACTTCTTGGCTAAATTTCATGCGCTCATATGGATGGGTTTAGCTGCACAGAAAAAATAATATTGAAATTGCATCAAACTACTGTCAAGAATAGCAAACAGATGGGTCATTGAATGGATACACAACACAATAGGCCTCCATCTTTGAAGTGAGCCCATTGTAAGATTTTGGAACATGTTTTATGCTTGTTTATTATGACACTAACATTTTAAAGAACATAATTCTTATATAGGAAAACAGCGATCTGTAATTATTATAAATAAACTGGAAGCATTCTTGATCGCTTAACTTTTTTAATGGTGACCGGTTTCGACCTTTATATCAGATCATCTTTGGGCCTACAATAAACAGGAATTGATATGAACATATAAAGGACGAAATCATATATTCATAAAGCAGTAAATAACGCTTATTTACCATGAATGTCTGCTGGAGGTGGTGGCGCATGGCAATCCTCTTGTTTGTGGCTGGTGGTGTACTGCAATGTGAAGAACATCAGCCGCTAATTAAATATGTGAAGCCCCACCCGCAGTCTCTGGCATTATGTCATGGATAGCCAGTCATGTAAGTTGCATTTCTGCTGCTTAAGAAAATAATGTGGTAGTTACTGTAAGTCATTATTACCATCTATAGGACTTATAAAACACGTTAAAATCTTATAGCTTATAAAATGTAGTGTAAAAAGGTAATTACTGTGACCTAAACAGTGTGGTCCTGCACTGTTATCTACCAACGCAAAGATGATGGCAAGGACGCCACTGTAGTGTCTTTCTAGGGCCAAAGATGATGTATGTTCATATCAATTCCTGTTCATTGTAGGTCTGAAGATGATGTGATATATAGATCGAAACCGGTCACCATTAAAAAAGTTAGCAATCAAGACTGCTTTCAATTTATTTATTATGACATTCCTGGAAAGCAAAAATTTCTTCCGTAGGAATCGGCATGTGTTTCAAAAATAACAACTGTTTTGTACCCAACTCGCTCTTTTTGCTCATGAGACACAGAAAGCAGTAGATACCGGAAACCAGTTTGATGCTGTGTCCCTTACTTCTGGAATGTGTTCTATATACTTCAACACTGCCACCAAATTAACAAAATATAGGCATACTGATTATCAGATGAGCTGTGTGATAAAATTGAAGAAATCTTGTGTATAGAACCCAGCACGTTGGACTCAATAGAGAGAAATCCTCAGACATAAAAGTAACTTCAGGTGTACCCCAAGGGAGTATTGTAGGATCATTACTTTTCACAATACATATAAATGATATAGTGAATGTCGGAAGTTTAAGAGGCATCTTGTGGATGATGCTGGTGTAAACAGAGAAGTTGCAACACTAGAAAATTGTAATGAAACACAGGAAGATAGGCAGGGGATTGATGCTTTTTGCAGGGGCTGGCAGTTGATACTCGTGATAAACAAATGTAATGAGTTGCACATAAATAGGCAGAGATGTGCATTATTGTATGATTACATGACTACCTAACAATTTCTGGAAGCAGTCAGGTCAGTCCCATAAAACATCTAAGAGTATGTACACAGAGTGATTTAAAGTGGAATCCACATAAAACTAATTGCTAGAGTGAGATTCATCGGAAGAATCTTAACCACTGTTAGTCCTATATTTGAATATTGCTTGTAAGTCGGAGATCTATACAAGATAGGATTGATAGAGGAAATAGAGAATATCTAAAGGAGAGCAGAGCATTTTGTTACAGATTCATTTAATAAGCACGAAGGTAGAGATTCTCGGCTACCTCCAGTGGCACACACTGCAGGAGAGGCATTCTGCATTACTATTAAAATTCCGAGAGCTCACACAGAAGCCTTACCAACAATTGTTTCTCCCACGAACCATTCACAACTGGAACAGAAGACGAGAGGAAGTGGTAGTGATACATACATACTCTCCACCGAGTATAGATGTAGATGTCTCAAATGACACTTCATAGTAAACCACTGTGTTTGGCTTCTTCCTGTGGGAATAACAGGAGGTCGATTAGTTACATGCTGAAGAGAAAGGAATCAAGTCGGTAACTTAGTTCCTTTCTCCGCTGCACTTGGCGTCATGCCAGTAGACTGTACCGTCAGTGACTTTGTACTATGCCACCTTCAAACTAGATGCCATTGCCATTGGCTTGCAGCAAGCAGGCGCAGAAAGTGTAACACAACACTAACTTGGCACCAACCTCGTGATGTGTCATGGTTATTGTTGATTGTTATTGTAAGTTATTGAATGCTATCTTTTGAAATGTCTCCCAAATGAAAGTGAAACGAAAGTGAGCACAAGAGGAGGAGAATCAAGGAGGCTAGAGTTAAAGGGTTGCCATATAATGACTACAGTGGGAAAGCAGTTCCTGGAAAATCTATTGGTACTGGTTGCAGGTAATGTATCAGTACTGACATTTACCCATTCTACAAGTTCAGTGTAATATAATTTGTGGTTACTTGACAAGTTCCAGATGCCGAATGAAATGTTTCTAACTTATCAGTGAGGATGGTCGCTTCGAGGTACTTTCAAACTTTTTAAACATGGAAAAAAAGTCAGGATATTTATCTACAAGGGTTAATTGTGGCAGGCGACATCACGAAAAGGAGGCCAAGAAAAGTTGTCAGTGACATCGATAGCATCAAGAAACAACATTCCTTTGTTTACCATGCGATTGTCTGTGGTAGAAGAGTTCGTGTCTGCAAATGTGCTTACCTCAGTCTTCCTGCTGTATCACAGAAACTTTTTTTTGTATTTGCCAGTTGTTAGTTAATGGACAAATTCCTAAGGACACGTGTGAAACAAATCTACGTATAAACAAAATTTCAGAAAATGTAATAAATTTTATAGATACCCACATCACACCTTTCCCACTCAAAGGAAATTATGCTGGGAAGCAAATGAAATACCTAAATGCATGCCTCAATCTGAAAATTATGCATGAAATGTTCCTTAAGAAGTATCCAAAAATAAATGTGAAGTACGATTTCTGTAGGAAACATTTTCGTGAAAATTACAATTTTACTTTCAGTTATCCTCAAATTGATGTATGTGGCAAATGTGAGGGACTTCAGGTTAAGTTAAAAAGTTCACATCTCTCTGACAGTAGTAAAAGAGCTGCATAACTTGGGTTGGATATTCACAAGCAGTGCAGCAGGACATTTTATAAATTCAGTCAAATAACTGGGGCAAGAATGTATGGGCATGGATGACATTGTTGGACTAGCTTTTGACTACATGCAAAACTTGCCTCTGCCAGACATCCCAATGCAGGAAACCTTCTATTTACACCGTAGTAAAGATATGCATTGCATTGACAGACACTGACAAATTAAAAAAATCTCCCACCGATTTCCCGAAAGAGGTCACCCGTTTTGCTAGTGACTGTGTGTTTGGAGCGCTGGAGAGACAAATATGGAAATGTACTGAGTTTACAACTCCCTAAAGAGTATGTGGAAATTGTAGCAAACAGTATTCCTCAAGTTACAGTTATGGTGGAAAGTGAAGATACAATGGACTTTGACACATGGTAACCTCATTATTTAAAAAAAAAAAAAAAAAAAAAAAAAAAAAGGGGGTACAGTCTAGGGAAACAGCACATCCCAAGGTGCCTCATCAAGAAAAACAAAAGTTTTCTGTGGCAATATTCAAAGAATTTCTTTATGAAGCAACAAAACCGGTAGTCATGACTGCTTACTCTTCCATAAACAGTTGTGTCAGTCACTCCTTGAACCTAACAAAATCTAAATTTGCTTTGTTTCAAATTGGGTTGCAAAGGCTACATGACGGAAGGAAGGTTAGAATCAATAAAAAGAAAATTTAAGATATTCAGAAACTGGTTAAGTATATTCATGGAGAAGATGCTGAGATTTTTTGGGAGGAGGTATTGAAATGGCCAACTAAAAGTGACATATTGTGAACTATTCATAACTTTGAGTTCTATGAAGTTGTTGTTTTCGTGTTCAGTTGAAGGTACTTTTCCATTAGTTAATCAATAAACTTGAGTTTTAGACCGGAAATGTGTAATTTTGAATGTGTAATACTCACAAAAGGGCTAAATTCCATTGTTGACTGGAGAAAGGAACTATGTTATAAATTTATAATTTTTTTTTTCTTTTTCTTTTCTTTTTTTTCCAGAAGATACTTTTTAGAATACATGAAAATTATTTTCATTCACAGTATGTATGATTAGCGTGCAACAAATGTTGAAAATTTCAATGCAATCTCTCAAATAGTTTCACAACAAGACAGTTTCTTGTCTCTCCTTAAAAGTAAGAAAAAGTGACGTAGTTGCTTTCTCCACCGAACCATTCTATTATACCACCACCTTCTCAGACCAATTCAGTTATCAACAGAGAAATGAAGGCACTCAGACTCTGAAAACAGGGTTGTGCACAGGGCTTGATTGGAACATTCTTGAATTTTATTCTGTACCTTGAAGTACATGCTTAACTAGATTCTTCAGTGATATTCTAGATGGTGGGAATAGCTATCCAGAATTAAAGGTCACTCAAACTAGAGCGATACTCAATCCTGAAAAACCAATAGATGATACAAAAATGTAGGAAAAATATGGCTTGCCACTTACCTGTAAAGATGAAATGTTAAGTTGCGGACAGGCACAATTAAGACACTTATACAAAGCTTGCGGCCATGGCCTTCATCAGAAAAAGAGTAATGTACGCCAAACGTATACACAAGCAATCCTGTAAGCATTCTAGTCTATGTACACACTGCCAGAGAGCATTCCTCTCTCCCCACCTGTACACTACTATCACTTCCCCTACTCTGCCCCTCCTCCAGATTGCTGCTCCCATCCCATGTGATACTTGCATTTTGCTGTGAGCTGCTGGAGTTGGTGGTCATGTGAGCATTAGGTGTGATTGCTTGTGTGTATGAATGGTGTGTGTTTCTCTTTTTCTGAAGAAGGCTGTGGCTGAAAGCTTCATGTAGGTGTCTTTTAATTGTGCTTGTCTGCAACTTAACATATCGTCTTTACAGTAAGTAGCTATCTTTTCCTGTGTTGTTGACATGCCTGCTTGGAGTTGCCATTGTTCAACAGATGATACCTTAAGGTATGGATTCCTGACTTTACTCAGAATCTTTTTCAAACTTCTGGAACACTTAAATACTTGATTTATTTCCAATATTCATCACAGTTGTGGTAAGTCATCTCTTTGTGGCAACTAGTTTCGCACCATCGTGTCCATTTTCAAATCATCCAAAAGTAGTCGCCACAAAGAGATGACTGTTACTGGAACTGTGACAGGTACTGGGAAAAAGTTTTCACTCGGGTTGCTGGTTCTGTCCTCCATTTTACTGGAACTTAATAAACTTAAATACATATCAGAGTGCAGGGAATAATAAGCAGAGAAGCACTAACATACTGAAGTCTACTGTACAGGTACTAGAATCGACATCTTACATAGCCACGATTGTGAAAGCAACATAATGTCATTATAGTTTTATTGACCCATGTACCATATGACACTTTATAGCTGTATGGAAATTGTGGTTCAGATCAAAAGGAGTATAGGATGCGAGAAGAAAACTGACCGTATGTCAGTTACTGCTTTAACATTGTTCTTTTATTGTCAGGATTGAGTGTAGCACAAACAAATCATTCACAGTAAAGAATGATTTACCTGAAGCAGGTTCTGTATTGGGTCAAATACTCTTCAGTTTCTGTACCAGTGACTTTCCTGACACCACTATTGACAAAGTCTGGTATGTTGCTGACCTAACATTAACATTAAAACTAACACGCTAGGAGGAGAGAGAAACACCCCCTTCCAAGGACCACTCCACTGAATTTATATTGCAAGAAGTTGAGTTCTCAAGTCAGAAGTAAGCACATTCCACTTGAACAATAGAATAGCAAGGCAGCATCTCATTTACTGACCTACAAAATGTGTTGGGAAGTACCAGCAAGAAACCTAAGACATAAAACTATGTCATGAAGAAATTAGCTAGCACATTTGTGGCCAACCGATCCAGTTACTGTGTGTACTGCATATCTTATCTTAGTAGACTCAGTTGCTGAATATTGTGCCTCAGTTGAACAATTGCCACTCTACTAACAACGTGAGCTTCCAGCTTCACGAATGCATGAGAAATCCTGCAGAAAGAATGAATCAGTTTGTGTGTTGTGGATGAACACTATCAGTAACACTGCACATCCACACTTTAGGTAGCAGCAAGCAACAATATCAGAATTGAGGAAGTTAAATCACTCTAGCCATCCACAAAACAACTCAGCCTTTAAGATCCTAAACAACACTCCTCCAAACTGATTAGTGCCCAATATGGAACTCTTCCACAATATCACTCAGTTAAATAACAAAGTTTCAATTTGAAATGAAATGTACAGACTAGACTCAGCTAAGGAAAGGTTATGCTAAGTGCCATGTCCGAAGGTATAAAGAGAATTTGCAGTTCTCATTAGTGACTGCAGTTCAAGAACACTTAGGGTACATGGTCAAAGATTGTCCTCGGCAGAAATATACTGGAATGCTCCAAGACATCCAAAACAGTTCCTTTGGTGCTCAACAGGCTGCAGGTGCTGGTTGTAGATCTATGTTTCTATAGTCCGTAGTGTGGTTTTATTTCTTTAATTGCTTTTATTCTGCCAAACAAAAATAAAGTAGCTTCAAACTGGAGAAAATAAGACTTTATGTGAAAGCAGTATCTTGCATAGCACAGTACTTCAGCATCAATGAAAAAATATTTAGTTTACTACAAATCTTTATTATTTTCAGTACTGGTACTTTATATATCTTTAAGATTTACATTAATGATGAAATTTTACAGTGTATTTTAATAGCAAACCTGTTACAGAGCTTATGGAGCTTCTCCACTGGATGCTGGAAAAGAATCCAAGAGAACGTTGTACTGTGAAACAGCTTGTAGAACATCCTTGGATCAGTAAGGAAGTTGACATGACAGGATACAATTTTCAAGACATTGTCTCTTGCTGTAAGTTCATTAAGCTTTGTGTATGGGGTCTGTTCATTAAGCTCACTTATTATTATTATTATTACTACTACTACTACTACTACTACTACTACTACTACTTAGTGATATTTGTTGCTTTGTTGTTGTCCCCTCTCATTTTATTAATTCTCCATCTATACTATAAGATGCAGGGTTGCGGTATTTTTACATTGCTTGTGATAATGAAAAGCATTTTAACTTGTGTGTTTTCTTCCAACAGATCCTCAAGAAGCACATCCTCCTGTCTATTATTCAGAATACAGATGTGATTCCGCGAATGATTCATTGTCAAATAGGTTTCCAGTTACAGAATCATCATCTGCATTGTTGTCCAATCATGAAGATGATTCCAATGCTGATGATAGAACAGTTGGAAGTTCAAACTCACTTGGTAGCCTGACAACTGTTGAAAATTTTGGAACTGAAGAGGATGTTATTACTTCAGTGACAGGTGTGTTATTAATACACAATAGAAAATGAAATCTTGAGCAGAGATGTGCAAAGAGGAAATAAACACTCTCTCAAATTAATTTCAGTACAAGAGATAGCAGTCTTCTGTCAGCCCATCGTCAATACTATTTAAAGGTAGTGTAAGCATTTGACACACAAATGCACTGTGCAGTACTTCATAACAGCAAACTGCTTCCGATGCGAGGCCCACAAGAAAGACAGGCTGCAGCGCGTATGTCACGAAGGTACGCCTGAGCTCGCTCGCTCAGTTCAGTAGGCAAAATGCGTTTCTAAACCTTTTAACTTGCAACTGGGTGTGCCTGTACTAGCAAGAATTGCATCTTCTACTGGAATCTACCATTATGAAGCCTTACTGATTACTAATCATGCAACAAGATTTAAAATAAATTCTCGACATGAATGGTATAACTGCTTGTTTACAGCATTTAGTCTCTTCTGCGTAACAGTAAACATTTCATAGATGATGTGGTGCCCTGAGCAACCGATAATCACTTTGTCATGATTATAATTGTATTGTACCCCGGTACAGCCATAACAAATTATTAGTACGCCTATGGACTTCCTATCATTGTTGGACTAATAACAGTAAGATTCCATAATAGTGGATTCCAGTAGAAGATAAAATTCTCGTCGGTAAATACACACCTAGTTAAGAGTTAACAGGTGTAGAAATGCAGTTTATCTGCCCAATTGAGTGAGCTTGGCCTACCTTCGTGACATGCACCGTAGCCTGTCTTTAGACTGATTCCCACTACATTGAGGCACAGGGCAACATCATAAGCAAGCATTTTCCGCATTAACACAGCAGCTCGTGGAATTGGCATTCCCACTTGGAAGCGGCAGATGCTAGCGGTAGCCAGTGACGGACAGCCACTGAGGTATGGGGCAGGACCCACTGAAACGCCCGGCACGTTCGATTAACTGTACTGTGAACCTACATGAAGGAAAGACGAACTTGAGTGAAGACTTACCATTTTTTTTTAATTTTCTTTACAATGTACTCTTTCACATATTTCATTATTCATGATCTTTTATTTCACCATAAACAGATTTCGTGACTACCGTCCATGGTTGTTCACTATCTCATTCAGAAAACCAATCGCCCTAGAACAGAAACTTATTGTTACGTACATAACAACTTTTAGTATTGCAAATTGCAGTACCTAAACGCAGTTTATTATAATGATAGTGCATTATGCGTTATCTGATAGTCATTTATTTACAATTAAGAATGTGTGACAGTTGATCATCAATATTTGCTATGTTAAGATTTGTATTTTAACCACTACATGAGTGTTAGCCATTGAAATACCAATTAAATAATATGACAACACTCATCTCCATCTCTAAACTGCCATTAACGTTATCATTACCAAGATAGACATAATGCTAACACACGTACTACAATGATAAAAGTTTACATGCTCACCTACACCACTGGTGATGAATAGATTGATTACTCAGATAGTTAAGTGAGACAAAAATTTAAAATGTGATGAGAGACTAGGATATGGTAGCAGGTATAGGAAGAGAAAATAGATAATATAGGCTTGGGGAAGGGATGAAAGGGGAAGCCACCTCATTGAATTCTGCACAGAGCATAATTTTATCATCGCTGACACTTTGCTCAAGAATCATGAAATAATAATACATATTTGGAACAGTTTTCGAAAACTGATTTTAAATTGTAAGCCATTTTCCGATACAGGTTCAGACCGAAGATAATTTATTGGTTACAAACTGCAGTTTACAACTAAAGTGACAGTAAACTCTAGCAGATTAAGGACGTGGAACCTGAATAAGTTAAGACACAGAGTTTCTTGATAATCGTAAGGGTACCATAGGGCAACGACTGACTAAAATAGAGGAAGGAATCCACTACAATACTAATGGATATCTTTGAGAGAACAAGTGGTAAATGCAGCAGAGGATGTAAATGGGAAAGAGGTACAGTAGAAATCCTTGGATAAAACATGATAAGTTGAATTTCATTGACAGGGGAAAATATAAAAATGCAGCAAATAAAGTAGGCCATGGAGAATAGAGATGTTTAAAAATGACATTGACAGTGTGTTGAAAATCGCAACAGCGATTTTGCATTTGGAAAACGTAGGTGCCGACGTTAAATAAGATAGAAAACTTTGCTCAAAGGAGAAGCAACTGTCAAGAGCTCATTTGGCAAGCCAGAACTAAGCAAATAAGAGAAGGCTAGAAGGTGGGAGGAATATGTAGAGAGGAGAGTGGGAGGGGCTATACAAACTAACATGAGCACAATGTTAGATTCCTGTGAAATGTGTGAACACGAGAGGCAATACTGATCCTACCCCTTAGCTAAGTAGACAGACTGAAGAAAGGCAAACTTGTGTTTATAGCATTTGCATATTTGGTACTTTCTGGCAAGGTGTTTAACACAAAGATAGGATTAGGAATGTAAAATATTTTGGTAATAGAAATGGACTTATTAAGGGCTATACATCCTGACTGTAAAGACAGTTTTACTGATGCTGGAAAGACTAATTGGCAATCTGGTGTTATTACATGTAATTATAAAGTATTGTAAATGTTGCAAATAAACAAAATGTCTTAAGGCAAAACAAAGTAATCAATAAGAAGTTTATTTATGTTGGCATTGCCTGCAGCAAGCACAGAAGTATTCGGTTTGTGAATAACAAATGTCATTTTCTTCCTGCGATGTATTTTATTTGTTCTAGACGCTTTTCGCCTTTTACATTAATGCATTTCCAATAGAATCTTTGTGATATTTGTGGATTGTGAAACAGTTCAGGTCTTATTCTTTTAAGTAAATAAGTGATTACTTACAGTTAATTGAATTTTTGGCTGGCATGTGTGTTTCCCCTCATTTGGTCGCAGGCTATAGATCGCTCTGAAAAAATCACTTAAGAGGCCTAAGCACATTTCCACGTTACAAACTTTTTTCTTCACAATATTCCTGTTCTTTGCACTAATTGGTGTGGAACATAATTATTCTTCTGTCACCAGCTTCGAATATTTTACCAAAAACTGATTTAGAGTTGTAACTACTGTGTTTTCATTTTATGTCTCTTCTTATTTGATTTGTTTATGTACATGTTACTAACATGATGAAGTATGTGCTGAAGACTAAAGTCTGTTCATTTTGTTCCCTTTATATCTGTTTATGTATGTGTGTAGTGAGTTGAATGTGAATATAATATCTGCCAGAGTGTAGTTGAAAGTTTTCATGTTCAGCTCATTCGAGTTTTGGTTTAAATATTTTGTGAAGGGGTTCACGTAAGATTGAGGACAAAGGGGTTGGGGTGCTACTATTCTGATAATAATCATGTGTTGAAATGTTATTCTACTATTTTTTCTGTTAATTGAAACAGCGAGTTTACTCTTACATAAACTACTCCACAAAACAATTAAACCAAAACTGAAATCAGCTGAACACCAAACCTTTCAACCACTCTCTGACAACAGTGGCATTCACCTTCAACTTCCTATAACTCTCACTAACTAGCCACACACACACACACACACACACACACACACACACACGTATGAGGATAACAGAAAAAATAACCATTTTCGGTAAAATGTCTACAGCTAGTGACAAGAAAAAAGAGCAAACATGAAAATGTGTTTGTGTTCCATAAGCTAAGTTTCATTTAAACCTACAGCATGTGACCAGGAGAGAGGAAACGCAGATATCCACCAAAAATTCAATTAACTGTAAGTAATTGCATATTCATGTAAAAAAATAAATAAATAAATAAAAAGTGAACTGTTTCATAATCTGCAAGTATTACGTATCAAAACAAAATTGAATCATTCCAGATTCCACCGAAGATGCCTTAAAGTAAAAGGCAAAACGCGTCTTGACCAAATAAAGTACACAGCAGCAAGAAAAAAGCGTTTGTTACATACTTACTAAAGGATATAATCAATAGCTGCAGGTACTTAGCGAATTACATGTTATGACATACCAGCAAATTAGTTGCGGTTTAACTTCTGTAGGTCTGTATAGAATATTGTAAATATTAACGTGTTCCATCCCATTGTAATTCTCATTTCACATGCTATTAAATGCAGTTTAAGAAAATGAATCTATCCATTCTGAAAAACTGTAGTTACTTTCACATCTCGTTAGATAGATTGATTTTGGATGTTTATCATGCGACGAAATACATGATTCTTTTTCAAGTCACCATTCGCTAAAACCCATGATTTGCTTTCTTGAACCGTTTACGAAATTTGGAGCTGATAACAACATTGTTTACGACAAACAGGGCGAAATACCCATCGCACCGCGAATGACCCGCGCGCAGCCGTTGCACAACCCGTCCGTCGACATACCATTCAATATCTCAAGAACGGTGATAGCTATCAATCTGCTCTCAACTTTAAAAACGATTTCGATATGTTGACTAAATTTCGTGCTTCATAGTGTATTACCTAAAATGAACTATACGCAAAGTCTACACAATGCGTTTTTACCTCTGCGCAGTCATTAAAATTTCGTGTAATGGTTTACATAAATGCGATACAGCAAGTAACCACGGCGAATAATGAAAAGAAATTCAGTCCTTTGTCGAGAGAAGATATCAGGCTGTAAGATGCAGAAGAATCAAATTTTTTTCACTGTATAGTTTCCTTGAAATCGGGTGATAAGTACTTCGTAGCTGCCGCTGGATCTGCGCCAGCGCTTCGGCGAAAGTTCGGATGGCCGGGGGTTCTATACCTGACGTCACGCTCAGCTCATTCAGTGATTGACGGAGCGGACCTGGAGCATGGCACGCGGCGGCGGATCGACATTGGCAAACCGCAACGCAGAGCTGGCTATGCCGCACTGCTGATGGCGTTTCCATGGCAAAAAATGCCCTGCCACACGATTTTGACATGCATTAAGCCTAGTGGGGACCGGCCTTTCTTGAGGGCCTCGTTCCGATAGGTATAATGCCACATTGGTTAACATTAGGTTCGTTTGAGCTGTTGCCAGCGGCTTATATGCATGTGCAGTTGAGTTGCATATGAGCAGAACCTTCTCCCGCTTCTGGCTGCTTGAAGTGCGTCTGTTATCAACAAGCAGCCAGGTGGAACCCAGAAACATTTTCCTGGCGCACCCAAGCTGCCAGATTCGCACATGCGCAGAGCAATCTGATTTGTATTGGGGTGAGGGGGTAGTCTCTATGTGAACCGTGTTTACATTTAGCATTTAGTGATTTTGCTGTATCCTCTTGGTTTACAGCTCTGAAGAACACAACGGATTTCTGTGTCTAGGAGCTGTAAAGTGGATTAAAATATTCAGACAATTATGGAAGGTTAAAATATGTTGTTAGTTTCAGTTTTCTGATTTTATTTTATTTTCATGCTTTTGGCAGTCGGGTATTAATTGCTTTGCCGAACAATGAAGTTATTTTTGTCGATTTGCTGAAAAAAAAGAATTGACTTTCATTAATCTTTTCCACAGAGGCAGTCAGTTGAATTGAAACACTATTGGCTAGTGTCAACGGTTTGCAGAATTTATAGTGCAGGTTGTTATCTTTTGGTAGGTATGGCATTATGCCATAATAAAGAACTAAACATAATGCAGTACTGGTACTAAAAGAAAATTTGCATTCCGAAAACCACACTGGGAAGTTTAATATCAGCTTGGGGCCTACTTCTTTGTGAATTTGGACTTAAGAATACGGTCTTTAAGTTGAATTATGCATTTTAGTATGGTTTACAAAATTCCGATGCTCTTGGAGTATCCTCTGATGTCCTGTTTCCTTTATTATGTAAT
The DNA here is from genome assembly GCF_021461395.2 of Schistocerca americana. Taxonomy (NCBI): domain Eukaryota; kingdom Metazoa; phylum Arthropoda; class Insecta; order Orthoptera; family Acrididae; genus Schistocerca; species Schistocerca americana. Next base: position 361,134,626 of record NC_060119.1, on the reverse strand, counting down.
GTAAGATCTCTTAATGCCATATATGTTCAAACATACAGGCTACCTACGTCGTCATAGCTGCACAGGCACATTTAATGCTGTTTTCTGACACACTCTGGCAACTGCTTGAAACGAATTCTAACAGGTCACAGGAAAATATTGTAATTGGTCGTTTGAAAAGCATTACTTTCACAGTACATCTTATTTTACGCAATATGAGTTACGTTGTGTGTGCAAATGTGCTTTTTAATTTTTTTAAATGACAGTGTGTTTGATTTTCCATTTAAAGCTTAACACTTTGAGGGCCAACCATTTAAAAGAATTTCTAGCCCAGAAGACCAGGCATCTGCGTCATTACTTAAAATTTTAATGGCACATTTGTGCAATGTATCGAAGTGTAGCACATACAAAAAAGACAATGTTATATACGTGAAAGCTTGGCTTTTCTTGCAGCTACACTATATATAGAGATTTAAACCATTAACTTTTCCTATTTGTGAGTTCGTGCTACTTAAGTGATGTTGCTACAAGCTGACTACATCACGTGCCCTATGCTCTGAATCACCACATTCATAAGTGACATATCTTTGAAAAGATAAATTTTGGAAACCGTTTCCCGCTGTTGTGTTTGCATGTTAAGGTCTGAAGCGAATTTGCTAGGCCAGTTAACTACAGCGCCTGAAAAACAGCAGATATAGTTTGATTTAATCAGCACAATCGTTATTTCTCTTCAGTTAGATGAGGTGTAAACGGTTTCAGTCTAATATTGCTACTTATCCTCCACTGTTCAAAAAGCCACTCCATCAATATTAGCTGAAATGTTTAAAAACAAGATAAAACCTGACAGCCCAAGCACGCTTCAATACCAGCTGTGTTCACATGGGAAACTGGCAACCAGAAGCGGATTTCCAGAATCGATTTTGAAGTGTCTACATGACTACCCAGAAGCAGTATTGGGAGATCGATTTACGAAATTCTGTTCTGGGAACCCCATGTAAACGCGATGAATATCTGCTATCATCGACTGACGAGATCATGTGATACGAGCTATGATTGGCTTACAAAAGTGCATCGTGATCTCTATTTCAATGCTTCAGAAACTAAAGTTCTGTGATATTGTGAAATGGGAGACAGAACAACCAGTCAGTGTACAAGAATATGTAACAATTAAACTAAATGAAAATGTTGAGAGTGATAATTCACAACTTGCAGACGTTTTTAATGACCACATTATAAATATTTTATCAAAATTATGTATTGGGGGGGGGGGGGGGGGGTAATGGAATTTTAAACAGAATTCTGAAAAGTTGTTCTAACTTAGCAAGTGATGCATCACTGGCACAGAGAATTTGTCCAGATTAAATTATGCTGTTGTTTGTTTGAATTATTCAGCACAATTTTTTGGCATTTTGTTAAATATGATTCGTATTAGTTGTGTGTAAAGCCATTATTTTTTTAAAAAATGAGTTTTTCTAAGAGTGTAAAATGATCTGTATAGCCATATATCTTCAAAGGACCACAAAAATTACAGCTGGTGATGTTTTATTATTTTAATATTTTGAGTGAATTTTTAAACAGCTTTCTGAGTTGAGCAGTTTGAACTGTGATGAGCTAAGTAAGTTGTTTCTACTTAAATGTGAGACTACTCTTGAGTACATTACTTTTTCAAATATTTTGGAAAATGATGATGTAAGGAAATTAGGTGATAATATTAAAGTCTTTCTTGTCAGCTTACAATAATTGCTCCTCTCTCTCTCTCTCTCTCTCTCTCTCTCTCTCTCTCTCTTTTTTTTGGGGGGGGGGGGGGGGGGGTCGCAAAACTTCTATGGTCACTAGCGCCCGGTCCGTGATTTAGGAAACAGTAAAAAACCTAAATTGAAAATCAGCAGCAATGGGAACGAAAGTCATAAAATTGGAGAAACTAAAAGCAGAAGGAAGGCTTAAAAATCCACTACAGAAAGGGGTTGGTTGTCCCCAAAAAAAGCTTCAAATGACTGACGTCATTTCACTGGCACTAATAAACTTGAGAACGCGGTCGGCTGAGCGTGTGTCATCTGCTAAAATCGACGATATATCAGGCGATAGCTGTAGACGGGAGCGTAACGGATTAAAATAGGGGCACTCAATTAAAAGGTGTCTTACCGTCCACAGCTGAGAGCAGTGGGGACAGAGTGGGGGAGGATCGCCGCTTAAAAGATGTCGATGGCTAAAAAGACAGTACCCTATCCGGAGTCTAGTTAAAATTACCTCCTCCCGACGACGCGTTCGGGAGGAAGAGGTCCAAGCACAAGGAAGAGCTTTTATGTCCCGCAATTTATTTTGAGTAAGTGTTGACCAATGCGTGTGCCATAAATGAACAACACGTCGACATAGAATGCTCCGCAGATCGGCGAAGGGAATCGATTGAATAGCTGGCCGAGGATGAGAGACTGCAGCCTTGGCTGCAATATCGGCCGCCTCATTTCCACAGATACCAACGTGTCCCGGGAGCCAGAGGAACGCCACCGAGACGCCCCCCAGGTGGAGCAAGCGCAGACAGTCCTGAATCCGGTGGACCAGAGGGTGCACAGGATAAAGAGCTTGGAGACTGAGGAGAGAGCTGAGAGAATCTGAGCAGATAACGTATTGTATCCGCTAATGGCGGCGGCGGATGTAGTGGACAGCCTGGAGAACAGCGTAAAGCTCCGCAGTATAAACCGAACACTGGTCGGGAAGCCGAAAGTGATTTGGGGTGTCGCCAACAATATAGGTACTCCCTACACCAAACGATGTTTTCGAGCCGTCGGTGTAAATAAATGTGGTGTCCGTCATTTGTGCACATAGAGCAGCAAATGCCCGACGGTAGACAAGTGTAGGGGTACCATCCTTGGGAAATTGACATAGGTCTCTGAGCAAGTCGATCCGGGGACGGAGCCAAGGCGGTGCTGTACCCCAAGTTGTCAAGAAGGTTTTAGGAAAGCGGAAGGAAAGAGAATCGAGCAGTTGACGGAAGCGGACTCCCGGTGCTAGTAGGGAGGAGGGGCGGCCTGCATACCCTACATCAAAGGAGGCGTCGAAAAAAACGTCATGGGCTGGATTAGCAGGCATGGAAGACAGATGGCTAGCATAACGACTCAGAAGGACTGCTCACCGATTGGACAGCGGAGGTTCAGCAGTCTCAGCATAAAGGCTTTCCACAGGGCTGGTTTAAAAAGCTCCAGACACTAAACGTAATCCAAAGGAGGGCGGAAGAAACTCCTTACATCGCCAAAAATTAACACAAACGGTCTTACTGGGAGAAAAACGGAAGCCGGTTTCGATGCTCCAAGAGTGGAGGCGATCGAGACATCCTTGAAGACGTCGTTCAAGAAGGCTGGTCCGTTGAGAGCTGTAGTAGATCGCAAAATCGTCCACAAAGAGGGAGCCCGAGACATCAGGAAGGAGACAATCCATAATTGGATTGATGGCAATGGCAAACAGTACAACACTCAGCACGGATTCCTGGGGTACCCCGTTTTCTTGGGAGAAAGTACGGGAGTGAGTAGTGTTCACCCGCACCCTAAATGTGCGCTATGCCATAAATTCGCGAAGAAAAAGGGGCAGCCGACCTCGAAAGCCCCAAGAGAACAGTGTGCGGAGGATGCCTGTCCTCCAACAGGTATCGTATGCTCTCTCCAGATCAAAAAATATTGCTACTGTTTGGGGTTTCCGGAGAAAATTGTTCATGATATAAGTGGAGAGAGCAACAAGATGGTCAACTGCAGAACGATGCTTTCGGAATCCGCATTGGGCAGGTGTTAAAAGACTGCGGGATTCCAGCCACCACGCTAAACGGTAATTCACCATACGCTCCAAAACCTTACAGACACTACTCGTGAGAGAAATGGGGCGATAGCTAGAGGGGAGATGTTTGTCCTTTCCAGGTTTCGGAACAGGAACGACGATAGCTTCCCGCCATCGTCTGGGAAAAGTACTGTCGGTCCAAATTCGATTATAAAGGCGAAGGAGGTAACGCAGACTATGGGTTGATAAATGCAGCAACATTTGGACGTGGATACCATCTGGTCCTGGGGCGGAGGAGCGAGAAGAAGAGAGTGCATGTTGGAGTTCCCGCAAGGAGAAAACAGTATTGTAGCTTTCGCGATTTGGAGAGGAGAAAGCAAGATGTCGCACTTCCGCTGCACGTTTCTTCGGGAGAAACGCTGGCGGGTAATTTGAAGAGCTCGAAATCTCAGCAAAGTGCTGACCCAACGAGTTAGAAATTGCGACGGGGTCCACTAATGTGTCATGCGCGACAGTGAGCTCAGAGACCGGGGAGAAACTAGGCGCGCCTGATAACCGTCGAAGCCGACTCCAAACTTCCGAGGAGGGAGTGAAGGTGTTAAATGAGCTAATAAAGAATTTCCAGCTTGCCTTCTTGCTATCGTGGATGACACGACGGCATCGCGCTCGGAACTGCTTATAGCGGATACAGTTGGCCAAAGTAGGATGGTGGCGGAAAACGCGTAGAGCACGTCGCCGCTCACGTATTGCATCACGGCATGCCTCGTTCCACCAAGGAACTGGGGGGCGCCGGGGCAATTCGGAGGTGCGTGCTATTGAATGTTCCGCAGCTGTAAGAATAACGTTGGTAATATGTGTGATCTCATCGTCGACGCTGGGAAAGTGACGGTCATCGAATGTCGCTAGAGACGGAAATAGTGTCCAATCGGCTTGGGCAAACTTCCAGCGTCACGGGCGCATGTAGGGCAGTTGAGGCTGCAGTCGAAGGACACATGGAAAGTGGTCACTCGAGTGTGTATCATCAAGGGCGAACCATTCGAAGCGCTGAGCTAGCGGAACAGTACCGACCGCAAGGTCCAAATGAGATAAATTTGTCTTGGAGGCAGACAAAAATGTAGGGATCCCAGTGTTGAGGCAAACTAGATCTGCTTGGTGGAAGATGTCTAGCAATAGTGAGCCACGTGGACAAGGATGTGGAGATCGCCAAAGCGGGTAGTGGGCATTATAGTCCCCAACCAGCAAATATGGGGGTGGAAGCTGACCAAGAAGATGAAGGAGATCAGCTCGTGCCATTGGTGTGGACGATGGAATGTATACAGTACAGAGAGAGAACGTGTATCCGGAAAGGGAAAGACGGACGGCGACAGCTTGGAAGGAAGTGTGTAAATGGATTGGGTGATAATGGAGAGTTTCATGGAGAAGAATCATGAGTCCTCCATGTGCTGGACTGCCTTCAACAGAGGGGAGATCATATCGGACGGACTGAAATTGAGGGAGAACAAAGCGGTCATGGGGCCGCAGCTTTGCTTCCTGAAGACAGAAGATGACTGGCGAGTAGGATCGTAAGAGGATCGACAATTTGTCCCGATTGGCTCGAATACCGCGGATATTCCAGGGGATAATGGACATAGGGTGAACAGAAAAAGGAGGAATGTGACCAAGGTCGCTGTCAACTCAACTGCTCGGAGCTTGCGACCGACAGCATGGAATGGCATTCAGCCGAAGGCAGAAGATCCTGATGCATAGGTTGGTCAGGAGCAGCTCCTGCCACCAGCGATCGGCCGCCAGCAGTGCGCCTCGGCGACACAGAAGACGGCCGAGGGCGATTTCCGCCAGGTGGTGCTGTAGATGGGACACGCCTTGGCGGAGAAGGAGAGGAACTGGGTTTCTTTGTAGCCTTCTTGGAAGTATGATGTTTAGAGGAAGGAGGAACCGATGGTTGGGAAGTTGCGGTACGTAAAAACTCTTCACGAGTATGCTCTTTTTTCGAAGTCTTGGTGTCTGACTTTTGGGCTTGAGATTTAGCAGAACTCGAAGAAGGGTGAGCCAGAGAGCGGGCAGGCGAAAGTGGTGAGGTTGAACGGGCGATCTTTGCGCTGGCCGATCTGACGACCATGGCACTAAAGGTGAGGTCGCAAGTCTGCGTGGCCGCCTCCTTTGTTGGCCGAGGAGAAGCAAGGACAGTGCTGTATTTTCCTTTCTGAGGCACGGTGGGCTGTCGACTGGCGAATAATTTTCGAGCAGCAAAGGTCGACACCTTTTCCTTTACTCTAATTTCCTGGATGAGCTTTTCGTCCTTAAAAACGGGACAATCTCGAGAGGAAGCAGCGTGGTCACCCATACAGTTGATGTAGCGAGGGGATGGAGGTGGACAAGCACCCTCATGGGCATCCTTGCCACACGTAACACATTTGGCCGGATTGGAACAGGACTGGCTGGTGTGATTGAACCGCTGACACCGATAGCAACGCGTAGGGTTTGGTACGTAAGGGCGAACGGAAATTATCTCATAGCCTGCTTTGATTTTCGATGGGAGTTGAACTTTGTCAAATGTCAAGAAGACAGTGCGGGTTGGAATGATGTTCGTGTCAACCCTTTTCATAACCCTATGAACAGCCGTTACGCCCTGGTCAGACAGGTAGTGGTGAATTTCTTCGTCGGACTATCCATCGAGGGAGCGTGTATAAACGACTCCACGCGAGGAATTTAAAGTACGGTGCGGTTCCACCCGGACAGGGAAGGTGTGTAGTAGTGAGGTACACAGCAATTTTTGTGCCTGGAGGGCACTGACTGTTTCTAACAACAGGGTGCCATTCCGTAATCTGGAACAAGACTTGACAGGACCTGCAATTGCGTCGACACCTTTCTGAATAATGAAAGGGTTGACCGTGGAGAAGTTGTGACCTTCGTCAGACCGAGAAACAACAAGGAACTGTGGCAACGATGGAAGAACTGACTGTGGCCGAGACTCAGTGAACTTACGTTTGTGAGCAGACATAGTGGAAGGTGAGGAAACCATTGCAGAAGAATCCCCCATGATTACCGGCGTCTCCGATGGCGCGCTCCTCCCTTGTGGGGGCCCTCTCTGAGGGCACTCCCGCCTTAGGTGATTGTTCACACCTCAGGTCACACCTCCCGACAAACGGACGGAGGGACCAATCGGCACTTTCGGAAGGTATCAGCTCGGGTAATCACCCCTCCCTGGGCCTGGCCGTTACCAGGGGGTACGTACGTGTCCTACCTGTCTACCCGGGGCAGGGAATTACGCGTTACCTCGTCACTGGCTACGCATGGAAGTGCGTGGGTCGGCCTTCAGACACACACAGGGAGGAAGAAAGAGAAAGGGAAAGGAAAGAAGAGAGGTCTCAAACGCTGCAGCGGAGAAAAGGGTAAAGAGAAGAGGTAAGGAAAAGAGAAGGACAAAGGAAGGACAAAGGAAGGATGAAGACATACAAGCAAGGAAGGCGAAGACTGCGGTACATTTGCAAGCGTCCGTCTCCGGACGTAGGCACAAACCATACTCCCAGAGGGGGAGAAAGGGAAGGAAAGAGCCAGTGGTGAAGGGGGGGGGGGGGGGCGAAGATGGGGGATGGGGAAGGTGTGCAGCCCGGAAAGGAAGGAAGGCCACATTAGCTCGGGGTCCCGTGCTCGCTACGCACGTATCCACAAAAGAGTTGTGGATCCCCTGGGGGGCCACAATGATTGCTGATTTAAAGTTTCGCATTGATTAGTTTATTTATTTAATTCATTGTGGAGAAATAACTAAGAACAGTACTAAATGCTTGTTCTTCGGAACTGATTAAAGCTTTTAGAGAACTGAAACTTTTTTTCGTGCAGGGATGAACTTTAACTCACTCAGTTGCAAGTTCTTAGTCAGGGCCATCATTTTAATTAATCATTACCCATTGACAGGGGAGTTATATTAGGCCCCTATTGCTGGTGACTTCATATGAACCAGAATTAATATTCTTTGAGCATCCATGATTGGGAGTGAAGGTACAGTGTAAGAACATTCATCTGCCGATAGGAAGACCAGCAGAAGAATGGTACAATATTCATAGTAGTTTTTATAGTGTTCACTTTATGGAAGTAATTATGCAACATGGAGCTCTATATGAAAATGGGGTGATGGGAGTGCAGGTAACATAAACTTCAATTTTTTTAAGCAAGTGATGACCTAGCTTAAGTTCATTATTATGAATAATTCTCACAATGGAGAAGTAGGTGTCAAGTGAACATTATCCTACTGTGAAACAGTACACAATTCGAATATTATCTTTTGCATTGTACTGAACATTGAATATGAGTACTTGCAATTAATTAACTGTGAAGTCTTTTAGGGCAGGAAACATCCCTGTGACGGTCTTGCCTCATCCACTCTTCTACCACCACTTACAATAGCCCTGTAACTGCAAAACTTATACTATCAAAGGGTGAGCCACCTGCAAAATGACACCTCATATACCAGCTGTTGTGTAAACATTGTTCGGCCTTCTACATCAGTGTGACTACCACCAAATTATCAATTAGGATGAATGGACATAGGCAGAGATTGTATACTGGCAACTCGCTATATCCTATTGCAGAGCATGCTCTACAACATGACATTCGTGACCTTGGTGCCTGTTTCACCACACGTGCAATCTGGATTCTTCCCCCAGACGCCAGTTTCTCAGAACTCCGCATGTGGGGACTAGTTCTACAACATGTCCTTAGTTCTCGCCACGCACCTGGCCTTAATTTACATTAATTTATTCTGTCTCAGCATTTCTTCTCTGTAACTACTCTTGGTTTCACTCCATTTTGTTTTCTACATCTTTCATTGTCTTTCCCATCTGATTTTCACTGCCCCCCTCCCACCTCTGTTACATACTATGCACTTAGCTTTTCACTCTTATTAACTCGTGCGAGATGTTTAAGCAGTAATCTCTGTCTGCATGTTACCCTGTCTTCCACCTTTAAGCTCTCAAGTTTTGAAATCTCGCCCAATGCAGTTCCCAACAATCAGTCTTTCCTTCTCATCCTGTATGGTCAGTCTCCCCTGACCTGTAGTTCTGGATGACTTTCCCAATGTCTACACATTTTCCTATACCTATCCAGTCCTTTTCCTTCACCCCTCTTCCTTCCCCTTCAACCTTTCTGCCTGAAGGAGCAGCCACTGGCTCCAAAAGCTTGCCAATTTCAACCGTCTTTTATGTGCCGCCTCTTGGTGATTAGATTTTTTATCTATCCAATAAAATAATTTTGTCAATTGATTGTTTTCAGTGTTATGTATATCTATAGTTTGGTTTACTGAATGACAGTGTTAGGGGTAGTATCATTTTCTCTATTTCTGAGTTCCTTGTTCCACTGATTCAAACAATTCATTCTCTTTCTTGATTGTTAAATCGTCTCCCCTGTCAAACGTTTCCTTACTGTCCCCGCATGTTCCGATTCCAACTTCGGTTCAAAAATGGTCATTTTTGCTGATTATTCTTTACATGCAAACCAAAATAATCCCTTTGTACATAACTTCAAAATTGTTTCTGAAAAAGATACAAATATATTTGTAACATTTCGTAAAAGCAATGGTTATAGGAAATAAGTGTTATTATTAATAATGTATAAAGAAAGTAAATACTTTAGCATTTGGTGTATTGTAAACTACAATACTTCACACAAATGAGGTATGTTGTGCAGTTCCATCACACAGTCCAAGGTGATATTGGGTAGCCAAGAGGTGCACTCGTTTGTTAGTGATTCTTATGGTTGGTGGGAAGAATGGAGCTGTATGATTATATGGCGTGGGAAGTCTGTTTGATGACTAGGTTTGGGTCGTACTGCCTGTCTGTGGAGGTCTTTATGAGACCTCCAGCGAACTGGGAAAGGAAGTTGTCCTAATTGCAGATACCTCGTCCAGAGTGGATTGGCCCTGAATCCAGATCATGAAGATATCATCTGTGAACCTGGATCAGACTAGGGGTTGGCATGTTTTGGAGGCTAGGAAAGTTTCCTCTAGACGTCCCATAACAGGTTTGCATGGGAGAGTGCTCTTTATAACTTTTTCATTGACACATTTTGATAACTGTGATGAAATGAGCAAAGTCCTGACTGAGAATGAACTCACTGAAAACTAAAACTTAACTGACCCCTCAAATAGTGACTACTATGCATTAAATAATATTACAAAAATGTAAACAACTACATCCCATTTGAATACACATTATACAGGGTGTACATAAAGTCCGGGAACATTTTCAATTATTTATTGCACAGGAACCAAACATTTTACAGATGTCACACACATTGCATTTTGGAGAGAAACTCTGAAAGTTTTTTTTTTTTTTTTTTTTTTACAAACATTCGATATGTGAAACATGAGTAAGCCCGCAGACGTCAATATGGTAACTGAATGCTTGCCATGCCTGTCCCAGCGTGGCATCATTGACTGTGGCAGTCGCTTCCTGTATTCTCTCACGGAGCTCTGCTACATTACATGGTAGAGGTGGTACATACACCAGATCTTTAATGTGTCCCCACATAAAAGATTCACATGGAGTGAGATCTGGTGATCGGGGAGGCCATTTCACGAAATAGCTGTCCCCTTCTGTAGCACGGCCAATCCATCGCCATGTTTATGACTAGTGCTATCGGCAAATTACCAAACTACGCTATACATCATAAAAGCTTTTAGGGCTTCTCTTCAAAATGACATATGTATGATATCTGTACAATGTTTGGTTCTTGTGCAGTAAATAATTGAAAGTGTTCTCGGACTTTGTGTACACCCTGTATGTTCATTAAAATTTCATGTGTTACATCGAGATCAAGAAGTGCTATAAATATGTTTTCAAGTAACTTTTGTCATTTTCCAAGTTTTTCTATACTAAATTTAATATAATAAATCTCTTTAAGGATTACTGTACAAATATGCAAATTACTACAATTTACAGGGTCTTCACTGCTATAGTTTCATTCTGTGGTCAATTTAATTATTTTATGATCCATAGTAAAGCTCATAATCTACAGAACTGTTTACAATTCTGGTAATCGGACTTAATACATCAACTTTCTGGATTAGAAGTTATAGTTTTAGCAAAATTTAAAACTATCATTATTTTATAAAGAAAATAGCAGAACTAACTTCCCATTTACAGGACATATATTTTTTTCCAAATATTGTATGAGAAAGAATAATAACTGCAAAAGCAATAACCACAAACTTAAATATAAGAGTACATAATAAAAACACAGTGTTATGTATCAAGTGATACAGTAAACATTGTGCATCATGATGATTTATAAACAGATGTAGTGTATACTTCTGTATTCAAGTATCTGCCTGTTAATTACACTATCAGTTGGAGGCTATAATAACCTGTTTTTTAATGAGTCCTCATAATCAGTTACTGATGATAACACTGTTGTCCATACAGTGTGCTCCTTAGTTTGCTGCACATTTTAGTTGGATTAATTTTGGAATGAGTGAATATCTCAAGAAATGATTTCATTTACTTCTGTACCTTATCTGTATTTTGTTTGTAGGGTGTATCTCTCTTTTCACTGAAGATGTAACTAATTCACTCATTGGTTTGTTGCAAGTGAACATTTTTTATGTTTTTCATATAGCATTACATAGTGTAACACGTGTGACTATTTTATAGGTGTCTCTGAACATATGGTATCAGCTATCAATGATTCTTGTGCTCTTATGTTTCAAAATTTAACATATATTTCAATGCTAACAACTCATTTTGTTGCAGAAAATGAAAGGTTAGCAAAAATTCAGGAGTCCCTTGGCTGTGTACAAAATATAACAGAGGTATCAGTGGAGCGACTTAGCAAAGTATTACATACATTTGAAGAGAATTTAGTGGATGTCACAAGTAATATTGCAGCTGTTGAAGGTGGAAACAATGTACCTGAAACTGAGCATGCAGATGATGATGACTGGGACCCAGATTACTACTATGATGAACAAGATAGTTTTTCTTGAAAGTTGTTGTTTTTATGGTCCTATTATTGATTACTTATTTTTTAATCATAACATTATTTTTAAGGGATTGGAGAGTATCCTATGCATGTTAAAAAGTAGAAAACAAAGAAAGGAAATTTATGTACAATAAATACTAGACTGATATACCAATTTTATGTACATTGTGATGTGATATAGTATGATTCATTTCTGATTCAAGATGTACAGTTAAAAGTTATTACCTCACCAAAGTGATGTGTAACAACTTGATTGTGATCACTTTCTTAATGTGTTTTTGCATGAATAATGAAAGTACCATACAACTACATCAAGTTGATTTCTTTAATAAGTATTGTATATAATGTACAGTATTTGTTAGTTTGTTATGACCTCCATTTACTACAGATTATCTGTATTGATGGATACATTCTAGTACAAATATTTATGAATTTTACAAGAGACATATCAGATCCACAAATGTATACACTGTTACTGAGTTTTAGTATTTTTGTAAGCCTTAATTTGCATGAGATGCATCCATGTTGATGTTAATTTACATTGTTGATGATCTCTTTTTCAGTATAGCAATCTAGCAAAAGTGGCCTTTTATGTCTTTTGGAAGTCTAAAAGATGACTTGGTGAAAGGTGACTGTTCTTGTCAACCTATCAATACATTTTTTTACAATTTCTTAAAAAGTATTTTTAATTAAATACCTTATACAACAATAACCCTGATAATAATTATATAACCTGCAGATGCAATAACAGCCATCATATATGTTGAAATACAGTGTTTCTCCGTTTAATGCATATTCAAAGAGGATCAATTCTGTTGATTTATAAAACTTGAAAACTTTTATCTGTTGATTGTTGCAAGATATGTCATTTCTGTATATTTTTTTCCATCAGTGAAGTACATTCCGTTTTTTTATCATTATTTGTTCATTCTTGTACAGAATTGTTGATTTATTTTCTTTACTATTTTTAATTACAAACACCATAAAAACGAAACTGCTTTTGCAACTACTGGGGATACCTTATTTAATTTGCTTACTCCATTTGGTTGTCTTTCAATTACTTGTTCTGTTTTAAATACAAACATTTGATTGTTACTATTCAGACGGAACAAAAAACATAACCTTAAAAGTTCTCTTGAAAAGAGGAGTTTTGTGCTGTTTCTGAAAATTTTTTTTTAAAGAAAACTGTTGAAATAATATTCTATGCATAAAAGATGGCTCTGCTAATTTACATTAGTTCAGACTACTTAATGTGTCTGTACCACAGTGGACTGACACACACACACACACACACACACACACACACACACACACACACACAGAGTTATCATCTTGGAAGCTTACAAATTTTTTGTGAAGTTATTTTTTCGAGATTTCCAGGAATACATCCTGCAGCATCTATTGTATTTACGATCTAGAGACCGTGTTTATAGAGGGTATCCAGAAATTAAGAATACGTTTTGCTGAATAATTACTGTATTCTATTATTTATTGTGACAAATGTATGTCACATGTTATGTTTAACGAGCCATTCACATCCCGACACAATTCTCATCAGCCAGCTGTATCACGAAAGACATTCTGGAGCATTTGTGGTGCTATAGCTGCAGCAGCATGTCTAATTCAGTCTGAGAGCTCTGCCAATGAGCTGATATTATGTTGGCGAAGCACAAGTCGCTCGACAAATCCCCAGACGAAGAAGTCAGTGGCTGTGAGGCCAGGAGAACAAGCCACCCATATCATGGTCCTCTGCACCTAATCCGTCTTTCAGGAAACACACTATTCAAAAACATACACACGTATATGGTGTAATGGTGGTGTCCCCCCGTCTGCTGGGGTAAACATTATGTACGTGTTCATCCCAAACAAGCTGTAGTTAAAGAAAGTGTTCCAGCGTATCCAGATACTTTGCCCCAGTGATGGAGTTTTCAGCAAAGAAGAACAGGTCCTAGATTTTGTCAGTGGATATTCCTATCCACAAATTAACTTTGGGAGAATCTCAGGAATTCCAGGTGCTCAACTGGTGGTGTGGTAGTCCAGATGACTCAGTTATGTCAGTTAAACCTTCCACATGTGTAGAAAGTTGCCTCATTACTGAATAGGATCTGGTTGAGGCTGTTGTGATTTGCATCTGCTTAGGCAAACCCTAGCACATGTTGCTACATTCTGCCAAATCCTCATATTCAGTTGGGTGAACTTGCAGGTGGTATGACTTGTTCTCAGAGCAGGTTGAAACACGTTACATACTATCCAGTGTGGAACATCCAGTTCTGCTAACAATCGTCACACCGATTTTGTACTGCAATCAGTAGGTGTTCTAATGTCTTAAATTTAGTCAGCAGATGTTGATAGATGGCCTGTTCTGGGCTCATTCTTAACCGTACCAGTGCACTTACACTTGGTCACCATTTGTTGAATTGCCTTATCAGTAAGTCCAGATTATGGGATTTGAAATTAAATCTCCACCCAATTGCACCCTGTGACAACCTCCGCATCACGTTGGCTATTGTCCCCTGCACAGTTAACAATGTGCTTGCTTAGGTACCTGTAACAACAGAACACATGTTTAGTGGTGCCATCCAATCCATAATATTCAGCAACAACCACAACTTTTACATCTATAATGCACCTGCAATACTTTACTTACCCAGTTTTTAAATTTTTGGTGACATGTCTAAACTGTGGTAGCATCGTTCTGTTTTGGGATGTTTCAGTTTTTTGTGATCAAGTTAGATCTGTATTTTCTCTCATTCCTTGATCATTTCTGAAGAGGCACCTGCTGTTTCATCCATCAGCTCTGCTTGTTTAATGCACTAGTATAGCATAGTCTCGACTTTTATCTTGTTCTCCTCAAATGATGATGCTTGAGGACAAGCCATTAATGACTCACTTCAACGTGATTGCACCCCACCCCTTAATGTGACTCTCACAATATCGGCATTTATACTTACCAACTTGATTCCACCTTATGAAGATTCTGTTCTAAAAATATAATACCACATACAACCTAGCCACAAGAAGTTGATGTATTTTAGTAATTCGTGGTTTTGTAAACTCCCTCTTTCAACTCTGTATTTAAACTGAGACTGTGTGGAATTTTAACAGAAACAGACATAAATTTCCCATCAGCAGTAACTCTTTCTTTTATTGCTACTTTTAAATCATGATTATCTGTTTTCTCTCAGCATCAGACATTTGAAACAAAGCAACATCGATTACTACACGACAATTACGTTATTCCAGTTACTGTTAAACTCTTTATAAAATCTATTTATATATTTCTCCCACCAGTCAATTATTGCATAGTAAATAGTTTATGCGATGCAGATTCTTCACATGCATGCTATTATTTAACTTTTCTACTAAGGTTCTCTAAAGATCATGTGACAGATAATACGTACTGACCGACGATTAAACCCTTTTTTTGACATTTCTTTTTGATCAAATTATTACTATATTCCTCCAGTGTTGTGCAAGTGGAACCTGAGATAGCTACTTCATCTGAAAATTTGCATTGTTGTAAAACATTTAATTACCTCTTTCCTAACTAAATCAGAATATAATTTGTCTCAAATTGGGTATATTTCTATCTAATTTGACTTTTCTCTCAGTGATGCTATCATTGTTTCTTTCTATCTTTGCTTTCAAATCAGTACCTAACTGTTTTATCTGTGCTCTCGGATCAGTTCACAGGTCAGAAATAACCTTTAAAAATGTCCTTGAAATTCTCTTCTGTACTTGTTTTTAATAGTGGCACACAGACTTGAACAACACTTCCTCAATTCACAACAAATACCAACACTTGCTTAGGAAATTGCTACTATCATAGTGTGGGGTGCCACAACTCAGTTATGTTGTGAAGTGGTTACACAACTGTGCCTTGTACTATAAATTGCTTTGTAGTCTCCAATTTCCCATTGCAGCTACTCGCCATTCGGCAAAGCAATCAATTTCCGTTTCATCATGTAATAAAATTTTCATCTTGTGCAGTGCTGTGGCTTTTAATTGCATGTCATTAGCAACAAATTTCTTCGTACTAATTGCCTTTTAGTGTGTATATTAACATGTGCATTTCGTTTCTTCAATTAGTCATTTGGTTGCAGGGGCAATGCCACAAGTTCACAATAATTCTTCATAGAAAATTGATAATTATTGTTAAACACTTTTTCTCGTGATATTATTGATCCATATTTCTTACTTTCCTTACTCTTTGCAGTCTGTATTAGTCTCTTGCAAAGTTTAATTTTGTGTTTCACTTCCAGCAACTAACTTTATCCACATACTGCACTTGAGCAACACAAATATGTGGCTGACAGGTAGTGTTGTGGGAATGTTTTTATTTAGTTCTTCTTTACCTGTTTTGTTCTTGACCATGTTATTTTATAAGGCTCTTCACTTCCATTGCTGTTAAGAGAATCTACATCACAGTTTTGTTCTTCCATGACACAACAGAAATAATTCACTTTGAACCATTATCACAAATGTTGACTTCTTGCATATATATCATAAAACAAATTACATGAAGACTTACTGTCAGTGCTAACATTTAAAAGAAATTTTGTAAGAGCCTAGTCCCCATTGTATATGTAGGTTGTATCTATAACCATAGGAATTCTGTGCCTATTCAAAACAACCTGGCAGTTGCTGGATCTTCTGTTTTCATGTCTAGGCAGGTATTTCCTCCCTTGAAGTTACTGCTAAAGGCATTTTATGTTGAAGATGCACATCATCCCTTGACATGGCTAGCCACATATAAATAAAAACAACAATCCCATACAATGTCCACACTTTTACCTACACCATCTTGTTTTATAGATATTAGTTCAAAGGGCTCTGAGCACTATGAGACTTAATATCTGAGGTCATCAGTCCCCTAGACTAAGAACTATTTAAACCTAACTAACCTAAGGACATCACACACACCCATGCCCGAGTAAGGATTCGAACCTGCGACCATAGCGGTCGCGCAGTTGCAGACTGAAGCGCCTAGAACTGCTCAGCCACAATGGCCGGCGTTATTAGTTGTGAGTATGATTCAGTATTAAGAACACACATGGATATCCATCATTCCTCTGTAGTAGTATGTATTGCCTCACTGCAAAATAAGCTTTTCTACTTTATAGACAATATCACAAAGCATTTTGTGTTGGCATGTACGTAAAACACATTTTCATATTACCAGTATTTTTCTCTTTTTCAAAGAGAAAACTGATAATACTCGTGGTGATCAATAAGCCAAACGTTCCCTGTGTGATGCTGAATGGCACGCACATGAGCAGTTCGGGCAGCATGGTTGGATTAGTGTTTGATTCCCAAGCTGAGAGGTGGTGAGTGCTACTGTAAAACATAGTTGTGCTTCATCACCCAGTGGCCACTAGGCACTACATTGGAACATCATGTGTCATTGAGTCATGGCTTGACCACCTAGATTGCAAGGACTAAAGACGTAAAATTGCAGGTGAAACTGTGTGGCCAATTAGATGGATGGCAGCTCAGGTACAGTTCAGTAGGTAACCTTTGAACATACGCCACATCCAAATTGTCAAGCTTGTTCAGGTTTTCCCTTCCTGACTTGTCATTTTTCCTATAAGCATTTAATTAATTACATTTTGTTTATAGAGCAAACACTTTAACCCTCCTACTGACTTCGAAAATATCTGTGCAGTTGTGTTGGCTGCCATTCACCCTGGTGGCCTTAGTTTGCAAGTAATCTAAAAGTTTAGCAATTTCATGTGATGCTGTAGATCTTTAAAAATAGTATGATTGCACAGACTGGTGGTGTAGCGTAACGGTTAATGTGCATTACCCGCATGCAGAAGGTCGTAGGTTCGAATCTCCTTGGGTGTTTTGACATTTATTTATTAATCTCTCTCAATATGATTCTGATCATTATTTTTATTCAGTTGATAGGTCCAAATGTAATTTTTTTTATTTCTAATTCTCATTCGTGTCATTTTAATCATATTAACTTTCTCATTTGCTCTGGTTTTTCTCCATTTTGTGTGAACTTTTGTTCACATGATTCTTTTATTATTATTATTATTATTGTTGTTATTGTGGTTGTGTAGTAACTTAAATTAATTTCTTCTGTATCATCATTTCATATTTTCACCCATGTCATTGCATTCACTATTTCTGTTCCTCATTTTGCTTGAATTTTGTTTTAATCATGACCCTTCTTTCATTTAAATTTTTATCTGCATTATTTTGTCCATATTCCAAAAAAGAGTGTGAAAATCACCATCCAAACAAATGTATATCTTGTAACTAAAAATACATTGACACCATTATATGGCCAGTATAAATAGATGAGTTCATCTTTTGTTTTTAACGAATAGATAGGCATTTTCAAATGCTTCAATAGAACTAGAATTAAAAATACTCCTATCATAGCACAAAAGTGCGAATGTGTCGTAGGCAGAGTTAGGGATGTGAAATAAGGGAACTAAGATTTCAGCTTATCTGGCAGCTTCAAAGACAATTAAATCCAATATCTCAAGACATTTGCACTTTACTACTTGTTAGTGTATCCACGGTATGTAGTATAATGTAGCGTGTCAAGGAAATTAACATGATACATGTCATGTCATTAACATTTAGGATGCACCCCCGCTCTCGGATACATTCTAATGTAGATGTGTCCCACACTCTACATACATGGTAACACGGAGTGGGTTTGGGGAAGAAATGACCTCCTTGGGGGAAAAAAATTAACTCTTCCTCACCCAGATATCAGAAAATTGTTTTAGCACCTCTCGCCACACACACCAGGAACAAATCCTACCCCAGAAATGTTATCCCCGCCCCCAGAAAAACTTTTATTTTTATTACATGTAAGCTCTACAGCCATATTACATTATATATTGCATACTATGGCTGGCAAATCTTCTGGATTTTGGGCACAGGATCAGCATCCTTAGCCTATATATTGCAAGGTGCAGTGTGCTGACACCGTGCAGCACTGGGGAACTAGGGGTACCTTGTTAAAAAAAGCGCAAATATGGCAAGATGTTTTGATTTAAACGTCTTTGAAGATGCCAGATAAGTCAAAAAGATAGTTCTCTTCTTTCACATCCCTAATGAGACCAGGACATATTCACCTTTTTTGTGCTATGATAGGAATATATTTCATTCTGGGTCCCAACTTCACCATATTTTTGACATTAGACTGACAGCTTGACAACCAATGCAGATTTTTGTTAACTTGTGCGATGACTGACCCAGTATAGATTTTTTTTTACTGTCTTTCAAACCATGTTTGAATTGAGCATCATTAGTCTGGCTCCTCTATGGTTATCTAATCTATCTGGTAAGGTTGAACTTGTCCAATACAACCTACTGTGTCCTGAGAGCACACAAGCCTTGCCACCACATCAAAGTTGTGCATGCAGGCGGTTTTATTCTATTTTTTATTTTTTCATATTTTTTATTTTTACTATAGTTATCATTTTTAATTTTGATTTTTTTTGTTTTTATTAACTTTTTGTCATTTTGGTTACAGATTATATGCAAATATTTTAAAAATAACCATAAATAATACAATTTAGTGCACATAATTACAGCAAATATAAATATGATACTGAACTAAATATTAAATACTGTGCAAAGTTTATGATGATAATATACATAAATAGTTCATATTACATAGATAAACTTACAATACGACCATATTACACAGATAAACTATGATACGAACAAGAAAGTAGAATGGTTGTGCAAAAGAAGACATGGTCGCGTGGTTAATGCAAAGTACTAGCTTTGAAACTTGGGAGACCGTGTGAATTTACTTGTCAAATGGTGTCTGGACAGCAAAAGGCTGTCTCCTAATTTAACAGCAGCATGAGATTTTACATCATTGTGCTTCTTGAAAGTAGCTGCAAAGTAACACACAAGAACCATGTGGCAACCCTGCGATGAAATAGTATGAAATAACACATCAAGTTAGAATTGACCATTATAACATGTGGAAGTATCTTTATAATGTCACAAAGTGCAGGCAACAATGTGCTAGGATAGTCTGGCTCATCTACATCCAACAATTTGATAACCAACAGGAAGAAGCATCTTATGACACAAAAATAACCAGCTGACAATTTAATTAATTTGACTAAATGGCAGTTCATTGGACTACTTAAGTAGTTGAGTATTTAACCTGTTGACTGATGGACCAAAATATGCCCAACTTATTGGGAACTGTATCAATCAGTAGCTACACCAAATGTACCTATCAGTTGAGCAAATGTATTGTTTCAAAATATTTGAAAATTTTCTAGACGATGATGTAAATTAAATGTTGTACCTGAAACAAAACAAGAAAAAAAGGTGGCTGTGTAATGAATCATACACTACAGTTATGATGAACAATTAGGGCAACAAATAATAAACCATTGAAAAGCATACATTTTGTTATTATCTCTTGTCTTAAAATTCTTGCACTGTTTACTTCTACTATGCAACAATAAAAATTGAAAATAAAGAAACCAGCACTAGAGAAACTAGCATGAATAATTTTAGCACAAAATGTTGCAACAACCAATATTAATTACACTGATCAGCCAGAACATTATGACCACAAACCTACTATTGATATAAACCCGTTCAGGTGATAGCATCAGCACCTGGTGAGGAACAACTGGCAGTCAGACACAAGTGCGGTGCATGTAGTATCAGTGAGCACGCTGTCCGTGTGTAGAGTGGGGAAGGCACATAATCTACCTGAGTTTGACTGAGGGCAGACTGTGATGACCCAGAGGCTCAGCATGAGCATTTTGGAAACTGCACGACATATTAGGTGTTTGAGGAGTGCTGTGGTGTCTTCTACACAGTAAAACAGAGGTGAAACCGTGTCCAGACGACATGGGGTTGGGCGGGTACGCCTCATTATAGATGTTGGATGTCGTACACTGGGCATAATGGTAAAACTACACAGGCGACAAACTGTGATGAACAGACATTAGGCTCCAATGCTGGGCAGAGTACAAGTGTGTCTGAAACACAGTGCACGAAACATTCCTAACAATGGATCTCCGCAGCCAATGGCCCATGCATGTGCCTATGTGACCCCCCCTGCAGGTCCGGGGGTTAGAATAGGCCCGAGGTATTCCTGCCTGTCGTAAGAGGCGACTAAAAGGAGTCCATCCCCCTCAAGGGGGTAGTTAGCGCCTGCGTCCGGAGACGGACGGTTTCACGACCTATATTTGTGGTCTTTTTGGTTTTTCCCTTCTCGTTTCTTCCTTCCTTTGGTTGGTTCCTTTCTTTGTTCTTCTCCATCTCACTGTCTTCCTTACTCTTTCCCTTGCCTTCTTCTGCTTGCCTTCTTCTGCTTGCCTTCTTCTCCTTGCCTTCTTCACCTTGCCTTCTTCACCTTGCCTTCTTCACCTTGCCTTCTTCTCCTTGCCTCCTTCTCCTTGCCTCCTTCTCCTTGCCTCCTTCTCCTTGCCTTCTTCTCCTTGCCTCCTTCTCCTTGCCTTCTCTGGTCTCCGCCTCGGCGTTTGAGACAGTCTGTCCTCTCTCTCTCTTCCTTTTCCTCTTCTTCCTTCCTCCCTGTGCGCGCCTGAAGGCCGACCCACGTGACGGGGTAATGCGTAATTCCCCGCCCTGGGTAGACAAGTAAGGCACGCACGTACCCCCTGGTAAAGGCCAGGCCCGGGGAGGGGTGATTGCCTGAGCTGATACCTTCTGACCATGCCGATTGGTCCATCCGTCTGTTTCTCGGGAGGTGTGACCTGAGGTGTAAACATTCACCTAAGGCGGGAGTGCCCTCTGAGAGGGTCCCCATAAGGAAGGAGCGCGCCATCGGAGACGCTGGCAATCATGGGGGATTCCTCCACAATGGATTTTTCTTCTTCTCTCTCGACTTCTGCCCACAAACGGAAACATGACCAGCCACCAGTGACAAAAGTACTACCGCCTGCCCCACAGTTCCTCGTCGTTTCTCGATCTGAGGACGGAAAGGATTTCTCCTCTGTCAACCCTTTCGTTATCCAGAAGGGCGTAGATGCCATAGCCGGATCTTTCAAGTCATGTACCAGGTTGCATAATGGTACCTTGTTACTAGAAACTGAGAGCGCCTTTCAGGCACAGAAACTGCTTCGAGCCACACTCCTGTACACGTTCCCTGTACAGGTGGAGGCTCACCGAACTTTGAATTCGTCTCGTGGTGTGGTCTATACTAGATCCCTCGACGGATTGACTGACGAGGAGATTCAGTCTTTCCTCGCTGAGCAGGGCGTGACGGCTGTCCATAGGGTCATGAAAAAGGTCAACAATGACCTTGTACCGACCCGGACACTTTTCTTGACCTTTGATAGTGTTCAGCTGCCGTCGCGCATCAAAGCAGGCTACGAGGTTATTTCTGTTCGCCCCTATGTCCCGACACCTATGCGCTGCTACCAGTGTCAGCGTTTCAATCACACTCGACAGTCTTGTTCCAATGCGGCTAAATGTGTCACTTGTGGCAGGGATGCCCATGAGGGTGACTGTCCACCTCCGTCTCCTCGTTGTGTGAACTGTCAGGGTGACCATGCAGCGTCCTCCCACGACTGTCCCATCTATAATGAAGAATGCTGTATCCAAGAAATTCGGGTCAAAGAGAAAGTGTCCACCTCGGCTGCTCGCAAACTGTTTGCTAGTAGGAAGCCCACGCTGCTCCCAGCGGGGAAATACAGTACTGTCCTCGCCTCTCCTCGGACTACCAGGGAGGTGGCAACCCAGACATGCAATCTGACCTTCAGCACCACGGTCGTCCGTTCGGCCAGTGCTAAGATCGCGCGGTCGACGTCCCCTCCTCATCCCATCACCCCACAGACACAAGCCCCTTCATCAGCTTCTGCTAAGACGAAGACCCAGAAGTCAGATGCACGGGCCTTCAAGAAGGAACCGTCCCGTGCAGACTTCCTACGTACCTCGACCTCCCAGCCATCGACCTGCACTTCCACCAAACGACCTTCCAAGAAGGATCATAGGAAGCACAGTTCTCCTTCTCCGCCAGGGCACATTTCTTCTCCTGCGCCACCCAGCGGTTGCCGCCCCAAGCCGTCATCTGTTTCGCCTGGCCACACCGCTGGTAGCCGAACATCTGGCCGTTCACCGGCGGAGGAAGCTCCCCCTCCCGGCCATCTTACCAAGATGGCCGATGAACCTATAGAACCAATGGACGGTGACTGTCCGCCTACTGATAGTGGCGGCAGTGCTCGCTCGAAGCCAGGCCCTCAGCGGCTTTCGAGGTGACCCCTTCTTTCATCTTCCTTTTCTTCTTACGATGGCACTTATTCACTGGAATATTCGCAGCATTCGCTCCAACCGAGAGGACTTGAAGTTGCTGCTCCGCTTGCACCATCCGCTCGTCGTAGCCCTCCAGGAAATGAAGCTACGGCCATGCGATCAAATTGCCTTGGCACACTACACCTCTGTGCGTTTTGACCTACCCCCTGTGGTAGGTATTCCGGCTCATGGAGGGGTTATGTTGCTGGTCCGGGATGATATTTACTACGATCCCATCACATTGCACACCGGCCTGCAGGCAGTTGCCATCCGCATTACTCTCCCCACTTTTACATTTTCCATTTGTACCGTTTACACTCCATCGTCATCTGCCGTTACCAGGGCAGACATGATGCAGCTTATTGCTCAGCCACCTGCCCCATTTTTGTTAACTGGAGACTTCAATGCCCACCATCCCCTTTGGGGCTCTCCAGCATCCTACCCGAGGGGCTCCCTGTTAGCAGACCTTTTCAACCAGCTCAATCTTGTCCGCCTCAATACTGGCGCCCCTACTTTTCTTTCGGACACATCTCACACCTATTCACATTTAGACCTCCCTATATGTACTACCCAACTTGCACGCCGTTTTGAGTGGTATGCACTTTCTGATACATATTCGAGCGACCACTTCCCGTGTGTTATCCATCTTCTGCAGCATACCCCCTCCCCGTGCTCATCTAGTTGGAACATCTCCAAAGCAGAATGGGGGCTCTTCTCTTCCAGGGCGACCTTTCAGGATCAAACCTTCACAAGCTGCGATCGTCAGGTCGCACATCTCACGGAAGTCATTCTCACTGCTGCTGAATATTCCATCCCTCACCCTACTTCTTCTCCACGTCGCGTACCGGTCCCCTGGTGGACTGCAGCATGTAGAGACGCTTTACGTGCTCGTCGACGTGCTTTACGCACCTTTAAATGCCACCCTACAGTGGCGAATTGTATCACTTATAAACGATTACGTGCACAGTGTCGTCGTATTATCAAAGAAAGCAAGAAAGCCAGCTGGGCTGCTTTCACAAGCACCTTCAACAGTTTTACTCCTTCTTCTGTTGTCTGGGATAGCCTGCGCCGGCTATCTGGCACTGAGGTCCACTCACCAATTTCTGGCTTGATGGTCGCGAATGACGTCCTTGTGGCCCCGGAGGATGTCTCCAATGCCTTCGGCCGCTTTTTCGCAGAGGTTTCGAGCTCCGCTCATTACCACCCTGCCTTCCTCCCCCGCAAACAGGCAGAGGAGGC
Source organism: Schistocerca americana (assembly GCF_021461395.2). Classification (NCBI taxonomy): domain Eukaryota; kingdom Metazoa; phylum Arthropoda; class Insecta; order Orthoptera; family Acrididae; genus Schistocerca; species Schistocerca americana. The sequence continues at coordinate 361,110,413 of NC_060119.1, read as the reverse complement.
TAGGCCACCTAACTTCCGCTCCTTGAATCGTGAAAGTTATAATGCCCCATTCACCATGAGGGAACTCGAAAACGCACTTGCCCGGTCACGGTCCTCCGCTCCAGGGCCTGATTCTATTCATATTCAGATGCTGAAGAACCTTTCTCCTGCGGGTAAAGGTTTTCTTCTTCATACTTACAATCGCATCTGGACTGAGGGACATGTTCCCGCATGCTGGCGCGAGTCTATTTTTGTCCCGATTCCTAAGCCGGGGAAGGACAAGCACTTGCCTTCCAGTTATCGACCCATCTCGCTTACCAGCTGTGTCTGTAAAGTGATGGAGCGAATGGTTAACTCTCGTTTGGTTTGGCTGCTCGAGTCTCGACGCCTACTTACCAATGTACAATGTGGATTTCGTAGGCGCCGCTCTGCTGTTGACCATCTGGTTACCTTGTTGACCTTCATTATGAATAACTTCTTGCGGAAGCGCCCGACCGCGGCTGTGTTCTTTGATTTGGAGAAGGCTTACGACACCTGTTGGAGGGCGGGCATTCTCCACACCATGCATACATGGGATCTTCGTGGTCGCCTCCCTCTTTTTATTCGTTCCTTTTTAATGGATTGACAGTTCAGGGTACGTGTGGGTTCTGTCCTGTCAGACACCTTTCACCAGGAGAATGGGGTGCCACAGGGCTCAGTTTTGAGCGTCGCTCTCTTCGCCATAGCGATCAATCCAATAATGGATCGCCTTCCAGCTGATGTATCAGGCTCCCTTTTCGTGGACGATTTTACCATCTATTGCAGCGTGCACGTGTCCTGGAGCGCTGTCTTCAGTGTTCTCTTGACTGTCTTTACTCCTGGAGTGTCACCAATGGCTTCCGTTTTTCTGCCGAGAAGACGGTCTGTATTAACTTCTGGCGCTACAAAGAGTTTCTCCCACCGTCCTTACGACTCGGTCCCATTGCTCTCCCATTCGTGGAGACAACAAAATTTTTAGGTCTTACATTTGACAGGAAACTTAGCTGGTCTCCACATCTGTCATATTTGGCTGCCCGTTGTACCCGTTCTTTAAATGTCCTCCGTGTTCTCAGTGGTATGTCGTGGGGAGCGGATCGAACCGTCCTACTTCGTCTATATCGGTAGATCGTCCGCTCCAAGCTGGATTATGGGAGCTTCGTATACTCCTCTGCACGGCCATCCATCTTGCGCCGCCTCAACTCCATACAACATCGGGGTTTACGACTTGCGATCGGAGTGTTTTATACTAGTCCCGTAGAGTGTCTTCATGCTGACGCTGGCGAATTGCCACTCACCTACCGGCGCGATATACTGCTTTGTCGGTATGCCTGTCGGCTACTGTCAATGCCCGACCACCCGTCTTATCGTTCCTTTTTTGACGACTCTCTCGACCGTCAATACGGGTTGTATGTCTCTGCCCTGCTACCCCCTGGAGTTCGCTTTCGTCGCCTCCTTCAACACCTTAATTTTTCACTCCCTGCAACCTTTCAAGTGGGCAAGAGCCACACGCCACCTTGGCTCCAGGCTCAGGTTCGCGTTCACCTTGACCTCCGCTCGCTCCCAAAAGAGGTTACCCCCGGTTTGGTCTACCACTCCCATTTTGTCGAACTTCGTTCGAAGTTCATTAATATGCCCTTCATTTATACAGATGGCTCAAAGACCAATGACGGGGTCGGGTGTTCCTTTATTGTCAGGGGACAAAGCTTCAAATACCGGCTCCATGGCCATTGTTTGGTCTTCACAGCTGAGCTCTTTGCCCTCTACCAGGCTGTTCTTTACATCTGCCACCACCGACATTCTGCTTATGTCATCTGCTCCGATTCACTGAGCGCCATCCAGTGCCTCAGTGATCCGTATCCGGTTCACCCTTTCGTGCACCGGATCCAACGCTCTCTTCAGCAGCTGGTGGACGTCGGTTCTCCAGTTAGCTTTATGTGGGTTCCTGGCCATGTCGGTATCCCTGGGAACGAAGCTGCAGATGCCGCGGCCAAGGCTGCGGTCCTCCAGCCTCGGACAGCTTCTTGTTGTGTCCCTTCGTCGGATTGTAGCAGGGTAATTTGTCGGCGCATTTTATCGCTGTGGCATGCCGATTGGGCTGCACTTACGGACAACAAGCTTCGGGCCTTGAAAACTCTTCCCGCGGCTTGGGCGTCCTCCTCCCGCCCTTCTCGGCGGGAGGAGGTCGTTTTGGCCCGGTTACGAATTGGACACTGCCGGTTCAGCCATCGCCATCTGCTGACGGCTGCGCCGGCGCCGTTCTGCCCATGTGGGCAATTGCTGACGGTCCGCCACATTTTAACGTCCTGTCCGGATTTTAACACACTGCGTCTTGATCTTGGCCTGCCATGTACTCTAGATGCCATTTTAGCGGATGACCCACGAGCAGCTGCTCGTGTTCTTCGTTTTATCAACTTGACAAACCTCTCTAAGGACATTTGATTATGCTGTTTTTTTAATCCTATGCCTGTCAGTCTGTCTTTTATCGTGTTTTCCCTTTTAGTTGTTGTTTTAAACTTGTGCCTCACGGTGCATTCTTAACGTAGTATGGGCGCTAATGACCATTGAAGTTGTGCGCCCTAAAACCACAAAAAAAGTGCCTATGTTAACACCATGACATGACTGAAATGAGCGAGTGACTATCAGCACTGGACGTTGGTGCAGTGGTAGTTTTGCATGATCTGATGAATCCCGATACCATCTTCATCATGCCGTTGAGAGGGCCCGAATCTGTCATCTTCCAAGGGAACAGCTCCTTCATGCCTGCACTGCAGGACACATACAAGCTATTGGCGATTCCATCATGCTCTGGGGAATAGTCTCTTAGGCATCCATAGGTCCATTGGAGATCGTGCAAGGCACAATGACAGCCAAAGAGTATTGTACACTGGTTGCAGACCGTGTGCACCCCTTCATGACGATCAAGTTTCCTGACAGTAATGGCATTTTTCAACAAGATAATGCACCATGTCACAAGGCCAGGAATTTGACAGAGTGGTTCGAAAAACACAGTGGTGAGTTCCATTTGGTGTGCTGCACCCCACCCCCAAAACTCGCCAGATCTGAACCCAATCAAACACATTTGTGATGTAACTGAACGTGTCGTCAGAGCTCATTGTCTCTTCCCGGAATTTATGGGAATTAGGTGACTTGTGTGTGCAGATGTGGTGCCATCAACCTCAAGTGACCTACCAAGGTCTCATTGCTTCTATGCCATGCTGCATTGCCGCCGTTATCCGTGCCAAATATGGATATACCAGCTATTACATAGGTCATAATGTTCTGGCAGATCAATGTAAGTACGAGTATGATTGACTGAAATAAGCAATGATTGCATGACAAAATATTATCATCTTTTCAATCCTGTATGGAGATTGATAAACTTCAGCTTGTTTTCTCTGAAAAGATATTTTCTATGTGATAGCATAGCAGTTTTTGAAGAACATGCAGTAAAATACCCTGTAAGTTGGAAATTTGGTGTCCTTTCTCTGGCAATCATTTTTACACCAATTTTGGCATAGTATAATTTTCTGCTTGGTTATTGAAAAAGCCTTAAATGCTCAATCACACAGTAGAGGGCTGGACATAATAGTGGTTTGGTATATATATGTTGCTTCATATGCCCAAAGATTTTTTGATGATTTTTAAGCCTCTTATGAATAACATCTTTAAAGAATGGAGAATGAAACAATAATCAACTGTAATAAACAGTTTTTTTTAAATAATGTCTAAATGGAGCACTTAAAATGAAACACATTTCTACGAAGCAGTTTCATATGTAAACATGTGATATTTTGCATGTAAAAATCAAACAATGAAAGATTTTTTTTGAATGCTTTTTTATGATTACCATAAGAATATATTTTTTATTGTCATCTGTATTACTTGAAACCTTCTCAGGACAGGCAAGCCGTGTAAAAATGGATTTTATATGAAACTTTAGCCTTTATAGTGTGGCAATGGATAAATTTTTCCGAAAGCAACAAGACACCCATTAATTACAAGTATTTGTGTTCCTTCGTGCAAAGTTTGAACTCATTTGTACAAGTTTAAACTATAGAAGTGCACTCTTCTTGCACATAAAATCCAAAAGAAACAAGATTTTTTTTTCAAATGTTCTAACTTAGACCTAGGTCTGATACACAGGTGGATCAAATTTTAAACCATTGGTCTTGCCTCAGTTTTGGCTGAGCATGTAATTCCAGTCCAATTATAATTTTTGCAAAGGGAATTAATTGATTCACACAGTTCGCCTGAACTCCAGCTCCATCCAGTTCCTCGTTGAACCTTTGCTTAGCATACTGTAATTTAGCTACAGTAAAACTGATGATTGAATGGTATACAAATGGCTACTGGTCTGGACTAAACCAAAAAGTTTTTACCTTATGTTCCCAGCTCAGCCTTTTCATACATACGCTTCTACACTGTAACAATTCAGTTAATTAGTTTAAATGTAATTTTTTTTATATCTAATACTTTGTTCCGTCTTTTTAATAATCATTTTAACTTTATGTTTTGCTCTCATTTTTTCATCCTTTCATTGTTTTTCATTTGGAATCTGCAGGGTCTATCACAAAAGTTCCCGGAATGTAGTTTGGTAGTTGGCAACACTCACTGGTGGAGCAGAGCTTTAGGCGGAGAAGTTGGAGGGGTATCTAAGCTTCAGAAAGGAGATCTGTATCAGTTGCTTTCAGGCAGTTGTCAAGGTAGGGTTCCTGCACAGAGCTACCTACTGCACTCTTATTGATCAAAAAATGAACTAGTTTTATGAGCAGTGTTATGCAGTCATTTTGACAGAAAAGGTGTACTTCACCGTGAGTTAGTGCTACAAAGACAAGTACTCAATGAGGAGTTCTACTGTGAAGTGCTCAAATGGTTGCGCTGCGGTGTTCAACGTGTACAGAAAAAAATCACAACAGGTGGATCACGCACCATAACAATGCATCAAGCCACGCTGCACTTATTGCCTCAGAGTTGATGGCCAAAATGGGTGTGGTAACAGCAGTCAGCTGTAAATGCCAGTTCTTTAAATTTTCGTGATAGTGCTTCATGAAACGAACATTATCTTCCCTGCAGGGATCTCCAGTTGAGTCTATGAAGCATCTCTATAATACTCACATGTTGATGAAACCCACTTGTAACAAATCTACGTGCTCATACCATTTCATATTGTTTTGTAACATTGCACCCAGATATTTAATCATCGTGTGTCAAGCAGCACGCCACTAATACTATTTAGAAACATTATAGGATTGTTTTTCCTGATCAGCTTAAATTATTCTACTTTTAGAGCAAGCTGCCATTCATCACACCAAACAGAAATTCTGTCTAAATCATATTTATCCTCCTACAGTCGCATAATGACATCACTTTCCTGTACATTACAGTGTCATCAGCAGACAAGAGTTGCTGCTCACTCTATTCGATACTTAAAAAGTTTCCGAGCCATTCACATATCTAAGAACTTATTCTGTATTCCTGGATCTTCGTTAAGTCTGCATTGGGGCACTGTGTCAAGTGCTTTCCGAAAATATAGGAATATGGAATCTGCTTGTTGCCCTTCATCCACGGTTTGCAGGATATCGTGTGAGATAAGGGCAAACTGGATTTCGCACGAGGGATGCTGTGTAAATCCTTGCTTATTTGTGGACAGAAGCTTTTCTGTCTCCAGGAAATTTATTATGCTCGAAATTTGAATTACTCAATAAGAAAACCTATGTTAAGGATTCTCTTGCCCTTCTTACATACAGGAATCACCTGTTTTCTCCACTCGCTTTGGACTTTACACTATGTAAGAGATTCACAGTAAATGCAAGCTAAGTAAGAGGCCAGCGTCGAGGAGTATTCTCCCACCTCTTTCAGTTGTTTCTCAATGCCATGGGTGCCTATTTATGGCTTCCATATGTGAGTCCTTGCAGCAGTCAAACAATTCTCTGTCTGTACGATCCTTCTGTGTGAATTAGTCTTTGAACGTAAAATTTAAAATGTTAGCTTTTCTTTTCCCATCTGTTATTACAACACCAGACTGGTCGATGAGTGGCTGGATAGAAGCCTTTGGCTTTCTTCTTGATTTTATGTACGTCCAGAATTTTCTCAGAAAGATTTTCCACTGATGTATGGTGGCAGAAGCTGCTGTATGTTCTGCGCATCAGTTTCTTTATTGACACAGAAATTTCTATCAGGTCTAGCCTCTTGACATTTTGTATCCTTTTTGGAACAGACAGTGCAACAACAATCTCTGCTTCCTCAGCATTTTAAGATTTTTGTTGGTAAACTTTATTAGGTTTGTTAAAACCTTAATACACTTATGTGGCACATATTTCTCAGTAGCACAATTTACAATCAGTTCAAACTTGGCCCATAATTCCTCCACATCAACCTCATTTGAACTAAATTACATACATTCATTGTCAAAGTAGAGTGCTAACAACTGCTTATCTACTCTTTCCAGCATAAAACTCTCCTAGTCTTTTTGACAGATTTATGAACTTGAGTAACCATCACCACTACGATGACATCGTAACACTAATGCATCTCTCTCTAATGACATTGTTCATAAGGTCAGGCCTGTTTATAGCTACAGGGTCTATTGAATGTGGGTTTTCAAATTAGATGCTCAAGACAGTTTTCGGAAAATGTGTTCAGAACTACTTCACAAGACTGACTGTGCACACCACTGATAACGAATTTATCGATGTCCATTCTACACACATCAAAAATAGTTTTGCATCACTTTGGTTCCAAGAATCTATACAGAAAATTGGAATAGAGATCAACATAAACATCGTTTTCGCCCTTTTTATTGCTCGTGAAAACCACACATTGCATGTTGTATCACCATACAGCGAGACCTTCAGAGGTGGTGGTCCAGATTGCTGTACACACCAGTACCTCTAATACCCAGTAGCATGTCCTCTTCCATTGCTGCATGCCTGTATTTGTCGTGGCATACTATCCACAAGTTCATCAAGGCACTGTTTGTCCAGATTGTCCCACTCCTCAACGGTGATTCAGCTTAGATCCCCTGGATTGGTTGGTGGGTCACATCGTCCATAAACAGCCCTTTTCAGTCTATGCCAGGCATGTTCAATAGGGTTCATGTCTGAAGAACATGCTGGACACACTAGTCCAATTGTGTCATTATTGTGAAGGACGTCTTTCATAAGATGTGCCTGATAGGCGCGTCAATTGTCATCTATGAATATGAATGCCTCGCCAATATGCTGCTGATATGGTTACACTATTGGTCAGAGGATGGCATTCACGTATCGCACAGCCGTTACGGCACCTTCCATGCCCACCAGCGATGTACATCAGCCTCACATAGTGCCACCCCAAAATGTCAGGGAACCTTCACCTTGCTGCACTTGCAAGACAGCATGTCTGAGGCATTCAGCCCGACCAGGTTGCCTCCAAACACGTCTCCGATGACTGTCTGGTTGAAGGTACATGTGACACTCATCAGTGAAGAGAACATGATGCTAAACGTAAGCAGTCCATTCAGCATGTTGTTGGGCCCATCTGTACCGTGCTGCATAGTGTCGTGGTTGTAAAGATGAACCTCGCCGTGTACATCGGGAGTGAAGTTGTGCATCATGCAGCCTATTGCACACAGTTTGAGTCATAATACGATGTCTTGTGGCTGCACGAAAAGCTTTATTCAACACGATGGTGTTGCTGTCAGGGTTCCTCCGAGCCATAATCTGTATGTAGCGGTCATCCACTGCAGTAGTAGCTCTCGGGTGGTGTCTGAGCGAGGCATGTCATCGACAGTTCCTGTCTCTCTGTATCTCCTCCATGTCCGAACATCATCACTTTAGTTCACTCTGAGACACCTGGACACTTCCCTTGTTGAGAGCCCTTCGTGGCACAAGATAACAATGCAGATGCAATTGAACCACAGTATTGACCGTCTAGGCATGGTTAAACTACAGACAACACGAACCATGTACTTCCGTTCTGGCAGAACGACGACTGATCGGTGCCGGACCCCCTCCGTCTAATAGGCGCTGCTCGTGCATGGTTGTTTACATCTTTGGGCGGGTTTAGCGACATCTCTGAAGAGTCAAAGGAACTTTGTGATACAATATCCACAGTCAACGTCTATCTTCACGAGTTCTGTGAACCGGGGTGATGCAAAACAAATGTGTACTTGGTATAGGCTGTTACCTCTAATTAATATTGCATGGTATGGATATTTCTGTACTACTAAGTGTAGACTTTCTTTAAATGATTCTACAATTGTTATAGTGGAATCAAATAATTTGTAAAAACATCAGCTGATTAACTTATGCTTACCTAGGCCAACAACTTACGTCCAGAGTAACTTCATAGCCAGACTCAATTTCAACCTCGACAGACAAAATATTTTTGCTGATTGCAATGTATGCACCCCAACTTTGGTATCTAGCCTGCCTTTTCAATGTGTGTTCCATTCCTCATTACTATGGAGTTTTCTACTTTGGATTTCATCCAGCTGTCAGTTCAGAGAGTAATCTGAGCACGACAGCTTTTCTGCAGGGCAGTAAATTTGTTTCGACTACTTTGACAATTTACTGTTAAAACTTTGACATTAGAAGTGTCTTTATTTTGTATGTGATCTCATCTTGCTTTCTGCATATAGCCTGGCGTGCATTCGTCAGAAGACCTCAAATTATTGCCTAGTCTAAAAACCACTCTTGCACAGTGCACTCACAAAACCCTGCTACCCGAGTAGCTGCTTTCTGTTTGTATTGCACGACTGAATGTCAAGGGGAGTCCCACAATTCTACACCCCACAGTGCAGGTCGAGAAATCTGCAGCCAGGACCATTACCGAGTTGATGGGGCCTCTGGTTGAGACTCTCCACTTGGTTACGGACCAAAGAATCCCAATCAGTTGTGGATGCTATTCTTCAAATAGTGAGCTCTGCTTGCTCCCCATAAGTGAAGCTAGCAGTGTTCGCCACTTCCACAGTCCCCCATGCAAACTTCAGACTGCATTGGAACCCTTCCAAGAGACATGAGTAGAGCTGACATGAGCTACAGTTGATGATGACTGCACCTCGCACTCTTGATAGCCGTAAGCAGGGCCCACTACACATCTCGATTGACGCATTCTAGCACACATACGAAGTGCACACTGGAGATCTTTCCACCCCTGGACGCTATTTTCCTAAAGGTCTCCATAACGCATCTGATACTGTTGTTCCCAATAACCTACAAAGCTCTCCTCATGTGCCTACATGGGCTTGGTCACTTGTCCGTTCACAGGGTGAATGAGCCCCACAGTTTCTCTCCACTTTCAGTGAGACAAACGCGTTACAACCTGCCACACTCAATGTGGTTAACACATTTGCCTGGCATTGGGTTTGCTGGAAGGTGCCATGGGAGCAGAGCTCACGGGGGAAACAAGCAGGATCTGAGGAGTTCCACATGACATTGAGTTGTGGAATAGTCTTTGTTGTGGGGCGTTTGGTTACTGCAGGTTGCGTAAGTCAGGGGCAACCATACATTCATGGGCAAACCAATTGTTCTCTTTTGACTGACAGGTCCTCCTTAACTTGTTCTGCTAAGTGGATTATGACCCCTGTGTAGTGGTTAATAAAAAAGGAAAAGAGAAGAAAAGAAAAAGGTTGAAAATGTGGGAAGAAATCGTAAGTGAAAATGTGTTTTTTAAATCGTTAATGACCGTGAAAAAAGGGAAAGAAAGAAAGAAAGAAAGAAATGTAGATCGGACTTCATATTACAGAAAAGCTAGCGGACTTCGTGATTCGGAAAAGCTATTGTTGGGGTGGTCCTCGTGGCGTTTTTGAGCAGAAGTTAAAACCAATTTCCACTACAAAAATTACTGAAAAAGAACAGAGAATAACAAAATGTAACTGACAGGGGGAAATGCGTAGCTTAGAGTTAATTCTTTACCATGTTAACACACAGTCTAACATAACAGTCGCGACACTCACTGCTGTAAAAGTTGTTGCCGTTTGACAGATGGAGCGACACTAGCGCTCCAAGCGGCAGGTAAGGTGAACGTCAGACGCGTCGTAAGCATAATGTTTGTTTACATCCATTCCCTACGTAATTTCCGAATTATTCGAGTTATTTTCTTGCCCCCAAGAGCTTGTGTGCTATCAGAAGGCATATATGTTTCTAAAAATGATTCTAAAATAAGCGCAAGTATGGACAAAAACCATGAATAGAGTGGCAAGCTACAACACATTCGTGAAGAAACACTTGTGACATTGGACAGAATTGCAGCTTACCACGTTGATATCAAAAGAATATAAACACACAGATTCAAATGTAAGAAGCACAGACATGTACCTCTACATGCAAAAGCGATCGACAGCTCGTTTATCGTTCTGTAGGCCTACTGTCATTGTCGCCTGTTGCCACAAGTACGACGTTCATCTTTACCTTATTCTAAGTGGGACAAGCAACTGCCAAATAGTGGGAGAAATATGCTGAAAACATTATAATGAGCTGATTACATTACATTTCACGAAAAACCAAATATTTGAATAATTTTCAAACAATCTGTCTGTAGGCACTTTCCTTGTCCCGTAATAGTTTCGCTCGAAGTCTAGCGATCTGCACATTCTGACACTTTACACGCTTTTGTAAGACACGAACATCTGCACTTAATCTAACCACTTCATCGTCAAAGCAGGTCTGTGTTGAATCACACGAATCTGACACTGATACATGGAGAGTTGAACTGGCTGCTTCCGTGTCTTAGGACTGTTTTACAGCTTTACATTGACTGTCGAATCTTTGTGGCAGTTTCCTCTTCATCGTCAGTTGCGGTGGCTTATTTGGAATGTCAAAAAGTGTGGGTACTGCATTCCACACGAGTTTGTTATTGTCTTTGTTCATGAACTGGTTTTGTTCGAAATGTAGCGAACAAAACCTAATATTATTATATAGGCAAACTGGGTCTTTCTTCATAAGGTCTTCTCGTCTGCTATTAACTAGCCATTTTCTGCTCCTAAAACGAAACATTCATCATTTATACACATATAGTTTGTAAGTGAATCCTGACGATACAGTTTAGTAACATGATGGTATATACCTCTCAGGATCTTGAGGAAACCTAAAAACAGACAGCTGTGGTGTCTTCTTCCTGTTGCTGCTGCAATTTATTGCACTACAAACGCTCCCGATTGTAAAAACCATTGTATAAATCAAAATAAACAATCACTATTCACTTTCACAGCTCAACCTACCGGCCGCTTGGGGCGCTGCTGACGCTGTAGGCAACAAAACCGAGGCGAAAGTGTCGCGACTGTTATGTTAGACTGTGGTTAACATGTCTTTTTGTTTCGTTCGGCGTCCAGGTCTTCAAAAATCTCCTACTTCATTTCTGCGTGAAAAGTCTGCTCCGAAATCTTGCAATAAGTTTCATTGTCCATGAATTTCTAATGTACACAAAACCGTCTTGATATTAAATGCAATTTATTTTACGTTGCTTACCTCCTCCAAATTTCATAACAACTTCCTCAATATGTCCACACATTAAAATCAGATCAAGACTAGCTATTAAGTTTTTTACGTCAGCGTCAGATCACGTCTGCCTTAAGCTTCGGCTATCAAGAGAGAAATAAAGAAACGGATAGAAAACAAAAAAAGAGTTACAATTTTAGTATTTTCTCTGCCGTCGAGCGCTCATACCGCTGCGACGGGATATTTTTTATCTGAGGGAACGAGTGTAGCGCGGCGAAATTCAAAGTCCCGCTACATCGCCCTCTCGACTGTCACGCTAAAACATTTAGCGTGGGAGGCTAGCAAACAATAGGATACACGTAAATGTCAATTATACATATTGTCTTAGGAAAGGCCACGTGCATTCTTAGGGGATTATCTTTGTCAATATATACTACATACAATTGTTACAGTTTTGATCCTTTTTACACAATTAATACATATTTACATACAGTTTGTTTGAACAAGCTGCTCCAGCGCAGTTAATGTTGTGCGCTTCCAGCGTTTGTTTCCCAATGCATCTCTGGAAGCACGTAGTCCTGGCCATGGAGGTAGAATAAGGGGAGATGGCACTACAGACTTACGCTGTACGTTGTTTTGAAGCCAGTGGGCGGGGCCTGCCGCCATCTTGGATCCCCCAAAACATTAGCAGACGAGTGTTTACAATTGCTCCTTATTCGTCATTTCTGTCTTGTGCACACGATATTTGTGTTATATAGTAAATGTTACACAGTTCAAAGTGAACAACACAGCATAAGGAACGCAACGTCCATCGTTTTTCTTGTCTTAAATGCGTATTCGATACAGTAATACGACACGAAAATACGACGCATCTGGCCTCAGTACTGTAATTCCGTTTTGTTTATACACTTCAAATAACCGAGAAGAGAAGTATGTGATATGAAAAACGTGCTTTCGTAATCCATTTCTATTCACTTTCATTGTGTTTGTGTCGATTATTGATAAAGCCAGAACGCCAAAAGCAATGATTGATAGTTTAGAGGCACCGATTTGTATTCGTCGAATTTTCAAGTCAAATGCATATTTTAAATGTTCAAGTTTGCAAGAAACTTACCTTATTTCCTTTGGTGTCCCATAGACATATACAGGGATGGTATAAACAAGCCAGCTGTCATGTCAATAGTGTGAAAGATTCGTTAAATTATGAAGGAAAAGAACTGAATTTAAAATTGTCAGGCCCATTGTAGTTTACACGTGTGCTTTGTTTTTAATTTGTACCTACCAAGTGACATTCAGTGTGGCAAATAACAGCAATTTACAGGGTAACACGACAGCAGAGTGATTAATGTATTGATCTAAATAGCCTGGACTTAGATATGGAACTTTGCTTTAACACATATGTAACCCTTTAAGTACTTATAATTTAACAACAGTAACAGGGGTTCCACACATCTTACCTGAAATTTAGTTAACTACATATAGTTACATCTTTATATTAAATTATTGCATTTCAAAACATAAGTCCCCATTTCAAGTATATTTTTTGCCAGGACTTCTCAGTTACTTGGGAATAACGAAACAATGAAAACCAAGTGTATTGCTCACCTCCTTCCAATTAATTTTAAATTCCATTTTGAGGGTTTTAGAGTACACACAGTTACAGCAAATAAGTCAGTAACAATATTAATATCCCATGCAATTACTTTTATTTATTCATTCTTTCATCCATCCATCACCCAGATAACATTTAGTATATTTGACATTTTCAATACAACACATTAGTGAACACAAGTATGAAAAATAATTTATTTTTCTCTATGATGAGTGGACAAATGCTGACATGGCAAAATATACATAAGCAGTTAAGAATTTACTTTTTACAGACTAAACTGAAATGAGACAAATTTGATGAATGCAATTCAATATGAAGAAGAAAAGCAATATTTTACACAATATTGCTCTAAGAGAGAATTCTCCAGTTTCAAAATTCGCATTTCAATTGCGTGACATTCTGTGCCAACATGCTGCCAATTTTAATCACTTGTACTTGACAAAGTTACACAGTTCTTTGATTAACATTTTCAATTCCAAGTAAGAAGTGTTTGATTGATGCAACTGGTAGTCTACAAGATCTGACTCACTGACAAATTTTGAAAGTGTTTTCCAAAAATATTAGTCAAAGTCAACTCATCTGGGCATAGACACACAAATCTTGGATAACACACAGTATTGAAAATTTTAAAACATACCTGGGAAATAGTTTAAATAGAAACGAAAGAAAGATTTAAGGAACAGGGTATTATACCTAATGATGAACAGCATTTTACCATTATTTATGGTGTATTAACAACATGCAGAAAAAAAATGCTCCATTGAGAGAGAACTTTCAAATTCACTGACCCTTAAAAAGCACCAGCTTTGTGTATGCTGATCTCAACTTTTTTGCATGAAGTGCATCTGTTGCACATTTTGCAGAGTGTTTCTGCCGTGTCAGCAGATACCTTTTGGCAATCGCCTTGATAAGCAGCAGTAAATGATTATCTAATGGATGCTGATCCTTCATGTGTTCTGTCAAGTCACTGAATATTGGTCTGTACAGAAATGTCGTGAGTATTTCTGACACACACTTAGTATATAGGTGCTTCTTTGGAACTTCCCAATCTCCAGCAGTGTATTTTCTGAATGTCTTTTCTGCAGAAAGGCAAATGTCAACAACATCATTTGATGGTGAAATTAAACCACCTCTACTCTTCATATGTATAAGGGAATATAAGGTATGACTGCCATCACCTCGCAACACAGTTAAGCATTGTTCACACTGAAGTGTACTTTCTAAGTGGCGAACGACAAACCCTGCAATGTACACTACAATATGGGCAGCCACTTCAGACAAAAACACACCAGCTTCAACATAGTCATGGTCATGAGTCACTAAATAGCTGTCCATGTCTACTAACTGTGAGCGAGTTGAGGTGAGATTTATGTGTTCTTCAATACTCTGGCCACAGTAAGTCAGAATAGAGATATCTTCAAGTGCTATACAATTGCCTTTCTCAGACTCACGAATCTCATTGTGTACTAATAGCCTTTTGTAGGCAGACATGAACTGACGTGCAGTTGGGTTATTATTCCACCCACCACGACTACGAATAGCACTGAAAAACATTTCTAAATGGTCTTGAGAGCACTTGTAAATTGGTAGGAATTTCAGCAAAGCTGCAGAAGATTGAGGCTCAACTAGCTTCGCATACAAGTGTAAAACACTGTGTATACAAATAATAAAGCCAACAAATCCCGTCTTCCTGTTGGAGTCCACAAGTTTTATGTTATGAGGCACTGGAGACACTGAAAGTGTTTTGATGTATTTCTCTGCATCCAACAAAAATCCTTCCACAACTCTAAAGTTCTGAACTGTCAGAGGCTTCTTCCACTGATTCTGGATTAGGCTCCTCGAATTCAGCACATCGAAAAGGTTATTGAATATGCGGATAAATTGTATAGTTGCAGATGCATCGTCAAAGCCAGGGATCTTCATATCAGAACAATATTGCATTGCATCTGCCACAGAGTTGCTGAGCAGCTGGGCTGCTAATCTGACTTTCATTTTGTTGCGTAAAAAATTTATATGAGAGCCTGTAATGCTGTTGCCTAAATGAAGTCCTTCTTTTACCTGTATCTTATGAAGCAGTTCAAAAAGGTACCAAGAAATTACACCACCTTTCTCATCCCAGAAATGTTTCTTCTCTCCTAAGGAATTTCTCACTAATTTCAGCATATGTGGAGGATCTAGCAAAAATGCCACTTCACAAGTGGTACCTTCAACAATAAATGTTGTCTTTAAATTATCAAGGACAAGATTGCATCCCAAGTATTTGGCCATGGATAAATTTGTGGCACAACCATCACAAGACAAAGAGACCACCAGAACACCACTGGCACTGGCAAGGCTAACACATTGTTGAATTATTTGAGCTTTCTGCTCCCCTGTTATCCCACAAGTCAAAAAGTATCCCACTGGTAGCTTCCAAGAGGCATTAATAGCGCACAACATCAGTACAAATGCCTCTTTAGCTACAGGTAAGCTATCCATGGCTATAGAGGACCCCATATCAACATAGCCATAATACTGACTACCATCAAACTCAATGTGTTGCCTAATTGCAATCTCATCAACCAATAGGCTGCAGAGAATACTGTTACCTGATCCTGATGCTTTAGACCTAATTATGGCAAAAGCTTCGGAAGTAAATCCAGGTGCCCCACCCACACACTGGTACCACCTTGATAATGTTCTAGGATGTGGTAGACATGTATTAAAAGTATTTCTGACATACTTATATGCTCTTGGAGAGTAAAAGTGCAAGGTTAAGGCAAATGATCGTAGTTCGGGTCTGTATGTTCTAGGCACACTCTGACAGTTTGCTTTTGCAGTTTGCCGTTGCAACAACTCCTTCTGCATTCCAGGAATACTTTCCAGGACAGTAAGGCCACTTTCATCAATAAAATTATTTTTCCTAAGTTCATTAATAACACTGTTCAAAGATGTCACTTTCTTTTTTAGACGTCGTTTTGACTGCTGAAGAACTTTTATTTTTTTCTTGTATTCTTCATTTTTTGATGATAAAAAACTCACATCCCTCTTGAGTTTTTTTACCACAACTGATGCTTCATCATGTCTACTACTCGAACACTTTGTGGTCTCAGCAGCAAGTACAGACACTTCAGATTCAGTTGCAGTCTTGGTGGCTAAATCTGCAGTGCTTTTTGTAGCCATCTGCCTTTCTTTTGGTGGTGGTCTCTTCCGCTCTTTCTAAAAAAAATGAAAACAAAAAACTTAGCTAAAACATTGCAACTGAAATGTGTCACATGTAAAAAAACCAAACTTGCCTCACAGCACTCTAGAAACTCCAAAGTTAAATGTAAAATGTCACATTCTCATAGAAACTTATTAAAGGAACATAATAATTATCTTGTGCACAAACAGATTTGTGTGCAGTATCAAGAATAATGAAGGGACATGCATATATGGTAGAGAAGACACTGAACACAGGTGCTTAAAGTTCATTGATCAGCTAGGGACAGAGCATGTTTTTGAAATTTCTGCTACAGAAAGAAAGTTAAATATAATTGCGAAAGTGTAAATGATTGTGCAGTAGAAGTCAAGGAAGTGATTGCAGCGTCAAAGTGCTAAGCTGACACAGTCTGAAGTTATTTGGCAATCTTGTTTTTTTTTGCTAGGAATGGCCTGCCAGTTAAAATGCAATTAAATATAAATTTTTGTTTAACACCTACAGCAGCAGAGCAGAAATAAGATTTGTAATCTTGCCAGAAAACAGTCAAACAACAATATAGGACAATAAAGGACAGTAAATATTGATTTAATTTGCCTGAAAACTTCTAATTAAGACAAACAACTACCATACAGTGCAGAAATATATGACACACACACACACACACACACACACACACACACACACACACACACACACACACACACACACACACACACACACACACACACACACACACACACACACACACACACACACACACACACACACACACACACACACACACACACACACACACACACACACACACACACACACACACACACACACACACACACACACACACACACACACACACACACACACACACACACACACACACACACACACACAAAAAAAAAGCTTAAGGATATTAGTAAATGAACTGGAATCAATGTAAATGAACTTCCCCTTCAAATATCTGTAACGTGTAATACTATAACAAAGTGAAATTAACATATATATGAACAGATTCTACACTTTTATTACATACAGTTAATTCCATTGCAATCTCCACATTTCAGTTACTACACGTGCATAACTATTGCAATTGAAATCTCCAGATAAGCAGTTCCAGATATTGAGGTTTTAAACCGTAATTTTATGGCAGCTGAATTCCATATTGATATGCTACATTTCACGAACCTTTTGCAAGTGAGCAGGATAAGCGGAAAAAATTGATGGCACAGCATCTTCCCTAATGCGGACTGACGAAACTGATGTTCGATCAATATCTTCCTCCCGGAAATGCTGGGAACATATTTTACTGTACTTGGTTGGTTTCCAATCTTTCCTTCTCAAAGCGTTCACCCAAAGAGCTCTTCGCGTTGGATTGATAGGAAATCTAAAGTCAAATCACAGAAATAAAACCATACAGTAAAACTTTACAGCGTATCAGAATTTCAAGTATTGGAGTTATAAGAAAATAGCGCTTAAATAAGTCCACTTACGAATGAAATGTGATTTGTTTAAACTTTAGACTACAATCAGAACGATTAGTACACCCGTAAGAGACGCAAGCCGGCATTTTTTTATCAAAACACTTCACGACCACACGGAATCAAACCACCAAATGCGAATGTTTTGGGGTAGGTAACATGGCGGACCTTCTCTTGGGTTGGCTTCAAGTTTGTGACGTCATGACAACTCCTCTTATTTTTACCTCCATGGTCCTGGCGCTTGCGCGATAGCATCACTGAATTTCGCGTGCGGCAGTTTCAAAATCGCTGTGTTATGACAATCTTGCACAGTATTCACTTTCACATAGTGTTCATTACAAGTTGTTATTTCAGCATAAATGGCTTGTTAAGTCTGGTGACACCATAAGATTGAGCGTGTACGTGATCTGAAGCAACGTCCATGTCTTCTGTTACGACACAACACTCCAGGTCCTTGTGCGTTTTCACGACTATTGTTCCCGGGGCATATATGGTCGATGTAGTTTTTAGCCTCCACATCGCCTACGACAGGTGCTGAGTTTATTGTCTCCAAAGCATCTGAAGGCCGGCCAGGAACAACGGCGTCGATGTTCGCAAAGGTAGGTGTTTCACCACGTTGTTTACACTGGCCAACAAACGTTCATTTGCAGCGTGAAAATCCTCATTATCGTCGAAGTAAATTGCAGTTTATATCGATTTACAAACAGTTATTTGGTTTATGCACCATAAATTTCACAAACAACACAAAATTCGTCGTTTATAACGTTCACAGTTTGCAACACTTTTTTGCAATATTTACATTTTAACAAAGTTCACTGTGTCCCAGCATGTTTACATCGTTAATTATGAAAGCTTACATTTCGTGGTCACATTTAAAAATATGTTGACAATATACAAAGTTTTAACACATACACAAATACATATAAATTTGCAAGAATATGCATGTGAAATATTTACACTAAAAATTATACTAAGTCCCATTGGCTACTTTCTTTTGTCGGTGTATGGTCATTTTGATTTTCTTTATTAAGGTTTTGGCGTGCCAAGGGATCTCTCTTTTCATTCCATATCTTGGCTGGCTAGTGGTTGACCAGGCTTGTAATGCCATCAATATTCATGTCTTTTTATTCATACCTGAAAGTTTACTATCACACAATAAATTCTTACATTCCATAAACAAACAATACCCAGCTGCAGGAGGTGGTAGGATAATGGAGAAAGAAAGAAAGAAAAACTGGAATAAACTATTCACTACCTCTAAACTACCAAATCCTACAGCTAATACATAAAAAGAGAACATAATACATTATAACGTTTGCATCACCTTCAAGGGGTGTGTGAAAGGAGGTGCTTAAAATTTACCAAATCTGGGGAAAATGTAAGTGTCCTTACGTCATGTCTGTGTAGTGTAACATCATGACAGATTCTCTGTTTGCGTTCTGACTTCATATGACTAAGTGTATTATACCTTAACTAATCCTTACATGAGTAAATCGCATATCTGCTCAGTACTTCCTCAATATCTCCACATCTCACAGAGATTCTCTCTCTCATAATGTGTATCATATAATAACATATCCACTTCCCTCAAGAGTTCAACCATGAACTTTCTTCTTTAATGAAGGTTAAACATCATGTATGTGGCGTATATATCATTTCTTTCTATAAAACATAAATAAAGAACATAGTATTATAATTGACAGTAAAATGTCTCTTTCTCTGTGTCCGTTGCTCGACGTTGGTTGCACGGGTGGTCACTGCTCCTTTGCACTTACCTTGCATTACCTGAAAAGTCAAATGTTGTCTTCAAAGTAGACTTAATTTTGTCATCTGTTCGCTTAAGTGGAGGTGTTGTACGAGTCGCAAAAACAGCCTTAATAACTCTCCTATCCTTTGCTTCCTCAGGGTTTTCTGTTGTGCGTAAGTATAATAAAGGCTAACATGGCACTAAATTTCACTTTCGTAAAAAAAAATTTTATACAAATATATTAACATGAGGGCTGTGTAAAAACTATATTTCTTTCAACTTAAGTTCCTTAAAATATCATTCTCATGTCTGAACACGAACTATAAATGTTTTCTTCCACACAATGGCTTAACAAAACTTAACAAAATGTTACTAAGTTACACTTCTGAAATAAATTAAAGCGTATGTGTTTCCGAGTCACATTCTTATTACACTTCTTTCAACAGCTGTAATCATCATTATGTTCACTCTGCTTTTCTTGCATTCGTTCATTTTCAAGGGCACTGTAAATAGACTCACCTTTAAGGGGCTCCGGAGCGCCCTATACTTGCAATGTTAAAATAACGCTTATAAATTACATCTTTCCTCACAAAGTATTTGAGGTAGGAAGTTGAACTTTTTACAGATTATTTATTGGAATATGGGCTACAACTTAACACAGAGATTTTACAAAATTTTAGTTCAGTTATTAAAGATGATTTTTTTTTCAATTGTAATGAAAATTCACAACATTTTTTTGCAATTTTTTATTTATATATTCAAAAATATAGTTTTTTTTGGAAAAAGGCTGTGTTAAATTATGCAGAAGGTACTGTGTAACATTTACTGAAAGTTTGAAACAAATATGTTTGGAAGATCCTTAGAAAACATGTAATTAGTATGAGAAAATAAAAGTTTTGGTAATCGAGCGACAAAGATTGGATTAACTTTTTAGTGCATTCCAGGTCCATAGGATGGATTATCTTCATCCTCTGCAAACTCCTCCTCCAGCTTCCTCTTGTTCCTCCTCCTGTTTACTCTTGCTTGTATTTCTAGACTCTTTACAGCCCTGTCTGCAGCCCGAAGGCATTCCTTGTCTAAAGCAAGCATCGCTCGTACCATGTTAGAACCTATCTTCATTCCCATATTTCTAAATACCTTGCACCTTACAATGTTGCCATCATTGAAAGTCGCAACAGCATCATACACACCAAAGTGAAGTGTTTCTATTCCAACAAATACAGTCTTGGGGATTCTCGACCATATAACACTATTTACACTTTCATTGGGGTTTTGAGTTTTTCCGTGAATACACTTTTTCAACAGTTCAGGTGCTGCTAAGTCTCTGAAAATAGGTTTTATCACCTCCATTGTTGCATGAGGCAGACTATGCTTATGAGTGTACACTTCACCAGTTAGCAATCCTGTGTTATATTTACACCAACTGTCTTCTTCTTTGGGACACAAGCTATGTTGGGGATTTTCATCGGTTGAAGAAATATGAAAAAAAAGAGCCCAAACAGCCTTCTTCATTTCGTCGACACTTTGTGTATTTTGCCTAATAGCCATTCCATAGTAGTTCTGTATTTTGTCAATTACACTGTCAGTTAACCTTCCCTTCCCATCCAACCCTTTACCATTACTGAGTTTTTGTTTTTTGTACGAAGCTTTCAGTAGCCGAAGTCTTGTTCCCATTCGCTTCTGTACGTGTCCAATACACTCAAATTTCTGCACTACAACATCATCACCATAGGGCTTCAGTCCTTGAACATGTTTGAAACTTTTAGAATCACCGTCACCAAGGTAATTAACATATCGCACTTTATCACACGCCTCAGAACGCTGGAATATACTGGCAACACCGGAAATACAGAAGCGTCCGATCTTACCCGTCGGCTTTGACCCATGACGTCACAAATGTAGCGGAAACGACTATAAACGACAATTCCAATATGGCGGATATAAAAACATCGCATACGTATTATAAACACTGAAATACACAAGTTTCACAAAAAGCCTAATGACTCTAACGGGACAAGCATGGGAAATTGGGAGTTTTTGGGTGGGGACAAACTAAATATACACAAATGTAGCCACCGACCGCCATACAAAACCACGCAAAACAACGAAATAAATCAACATCACAAAACTGACCAAATACCAAAAAACACATTCCTATCCAGAATCTGACACTTCCCTTGACCTATGTAGCTCAACAGAACCTACCGATCACATCCTCCAATACAAAAAAAAAAAAAAAACGAACACTTCCCTTACACCTACATACAACTACAACAGCTCCCAATCACATAAATTACGATCGAACACTTCCGTTGACCTATATAGCTCAACAGAACCTACCGATCACATCCCCCAACACCAACCTAAAAAACCAACACTTCCCTTACACCTACATACATCTACAACAGCTCCCAATCACATAAATTACGATCGAACAATGATAATAATAAACAAGTGGTACTCGAGGCCAGGCAGGGGGGGGCTGCGCCCCCCCCCCCGACCCACCCCGCCAAAAAAAAACCTCCCAACCTAACCTCGTATTCAGGGCTACGCTACAGATCAATGTGTAGGTCCCTAACGTCACGGGTCAAAGCCGACGCGTGAGATCGGATGTTTCTGTTGACACAAAACACACATCAAAAACAAAAAAAAAACGGAACTTACCTCAAAAAAGTTCCAGCCCCACAAACTAGATTGGCCACCACAATCACACACAAATGCACCCTAACTAACCACTTTTGGCCTATACATTTTACCCACAGCCCTTAAAAAAACCCGAAAAATGCAATAGGCCTCTGGGACACTCTTCCGCCAACAGTACTCATCTAAATGAGACTGAAGGTTGGAAGAGCGCCTCTTCCCCCTCCCAAGAACTGACTTAACCGCCCCTCACATCCCCTCAATTGTGTTAGTGCAAGCCCCAGTATCATAATTCTTAAATTCTAGACTGTGGTTCACTACTAAATGATTAAATCCCCTGTCACCCAACCCCCTATAAGAAGAAAAAGCATCAGAAACTATTGTGGACCCGGGCTCTACATACTCCTCAATTAACCCCACTAATTCAGCCTTCGACCTCCCCTCCACAACCCTAAAAACACATTCAGTACCCCCACCCCCGTGAACAACAGCCCCCCACACCCAAAGACCAGCCACAGACTTCCCCCTCCCATACTTCCTTTTACCAAACTGCGACTCGTCCACCTCCACAAGCACCCCATGCCCACCCAACTTACCCCTGTACTTAATAAATTCCGAACACACTTCACGACAAAAGGAATACCAGTCTAAAACAGTCCTCTCACTCACACCAGTCTCAAACGCGCAAAAACTCTGTGGGCATCTATAACAAAAATAATATGTAATAAGCACAATCTCACGCATGCCCAATCTAGACTTCTCGAACCAGGTACCACGCCTTATAGAACGCCATACGCCATCTTTCCGGCAACACCACATGTATCCGTCGCTGGTCCGAGAGGCCGGAACTTTAACCAATTTCATCGCCTCAAGGCAAAGAGAACACTTAACAACTTCGGCGATTAAACCGAATAGTTGTAAGAACTTGATAAGTTCTAACGCTGTCTCGCCCATCATCACCCTCAACCGAACACTATTAAGGCGGTCTTTCATATCCATTCCTAAACAAAAAACCACAACCAAATACACAAACACTATTAAGGCGGTCTTTCATATCCATTCCTAAACAAAAAACCACAACCAAATACACTCAATAACAAACTCACCCAACATACAGCAATGAGCATTAAATTAAAACAAACGAAAACCATGAACACACCACCAGAGAGCACCACAAACAAAAACAAGACTAAACTCCGCGCCGTAATGACGTCACACACCACAACACGCTTACGTCACGGGTCAAAGCAGACGAGTAAGATCGGAGGTTTCTGTTGACCCGGCAACACCAGCCACTTCCATTCCTCCACTACTGCCACTATAGTTAGCTTTGCAATTATTTTCATGTGTACCTTTATATTTTTGTGGACATCTACAATACTTTGATATTACTGCTACATCTAAAACTTTCCCTGTATACATACTGGTGGCAGATACTACACCATGAAGAGATGTGTGTCCCCGTTTATGCCAGGTACCATCGAACACTGCAGTCAAATCTCTGTTACCATTATTTTCCATTACTGCCTCTTCCACAGCGTTCTTCATAGATTCTATACAGACATCTTCTACTTTAGACCCTATTAATTTATTACACGTCGTAAACTTGGTTGGGGGATTTGGAAGATTCATGATGCCACAGAAAATTGCACCTGCAGTAGCACCCTTACCAACTGAACGCAAGGAATAAACACATCTAATGTTGTGTTCGTAGATTTTGCTACCATTTTCTTCAGTTGCAGTTACTGCAACACTGTTCCAAAAGGTGGTCATGTATGAACACTTATCACATTTCAGTTGTATTTCACTAGCAAGTCCTATGTGCTTTATTATGGAGAGTTCCAGACCAACTTCACTTCAATGAATACATCTTACACAGTTTGAAAAAATTCCTTTGAGAACCGACATATCAAATATTTCATTCACATCCGATTCGCCCATAAAACATTCATAGTTTTCACTCATTGAACCAAGCTTCTTCTGTGAAGTATTTTCTTTCCCACTTTGACTGCTATGGGCAGGTGTACTCGAGAGGTTAGGTTCACTCACTTGGTTATCGTCTTTATTGTTTACAGTAATAACACATACCTTTGGCTTTCCAACATTTCTCCTTTTCTTAAAAGCCTTCAGAGGATTTCTAATAACTTTACTTTTACTCATTATTATACTTCAACAAAACAGAGACTCAAGAAACAGAATTAATTACGAATATTTTCGAGATAACGACAGAGTAAATATACATGAAACAATCGACAATCACACCAGCGATATATATTGAACCATCACAGGTTAGCCACAACACATACTTTATCTCACATCACTAAAATGTACCTGATGAACACGGACGTTAATAATAACACCATTTGACAGCAGTTTAACAGCGCCACAGTGGGTCACGCCCATGTAGAACACATTTCAAAAAAAATTTAAAAATAGTTGTAGTCTTCGGAATTGAATAAATTATATATCTATTAAAAGGTCTGCAGATTCAGAAAACGCAAAAAAGTAAAAATTGAACTGTTCATGATTTTGAGCCTTTCCGGAGCCCCTTAACGCCTTGTACTCACGTGTTCTAACTCATAACAAATGTTTTCTTTCAAACTGAAATTCTTATGTAATCTTAAAGATGTAGACTGTTTACTCACTTCTCTATGTAGCACAATATTACCAAAACATTCTCATTCATTCCTTACTCACATATTCATCATAATATATATATCCTTATACATTAAACATATTCCTCATCAAACATTAATATATTACATACGTGGGGCCATCTGGCACTTCCATTCTCATAAAACTGCAATATCATCTTCCTGAAATAATCTCTGGTCTCCATCAACTACTTCACAGTAACTTACCTTCTTATATTAACCTAAATATTAACTCATTCATACTGATCATTCATTCTTACGTCCTCATTCATTCTGCTACATACCTACGTCATTACTGATCTCAATAGCTATTATTTCCTCTCATTATAGTGCCTTGAAATAACTAACTAGTTGTTATTTCACCTTATAATTTACAATTAACAACCAACGTAACCTGCGTAAACCTCATTCCTATATGAATATCTTTTCTCATTCAGTAAGTGTACTCACCTGGGCTTACATTCTCTTCCTAATTATGTGTACAAGTGTAACTGCAGTATATAATTTCCATAAATTGACGTTTGTGTTCTTAGGCTGTATAACTTAATGTTCGTGTATTCAATACAAATATTTACGATCTCGTCTTCACAGCGACTTGCTCATGTTCAAATTAATTGTCATTATATTATGTTGTTTTAGTGCACAATGGGTTTCAAATGTCTGTGGGGATGCAGCCCCCTCTGCTTGTGAGATAATGGGTATTCTAGGGAGTAACAACCTGGGTGAGGTATGCTTGCTATTCTGAAAGGACCTGAATATGATAGATCCTGCTCAATCTCCTGATAGTCTGAATCTTCAAGTGTCAGACTACATACACTAACTATGGTAGGATATACCAATTGAAATTGACTTACTTCGTAATGTTTTTGTCGTTGTTCAATCGTCTTGTTAAGTTCAACATTAATCAGTCATTCTCCTACAGATAATTGACATATGCCATTACTTAAATCTATGATTGCTTTGTGTTCATTCAAGAAATCCATCCCTAGGATGCAGTGTACGATAAGCTTGTCTACAATCAGAAAATTACACTTGAACTGTGTATTGGAAAATGTGAAATTAACAAGGGCTTGCATGCGTATGTTCTTAGATTTAGTACCTGTGGCACTAACCACGTGGCAATTCTGTACAGGTAATGTAGGTATGTTTATAATTTGTTTCAATTCATTATAGAATGCAGTTGACATCACACTTGGGGACTAGTATAGCAGGGGATACAACCCGTCGGCTTTGGACAATGACGTCACAAGTCGCCAAACGAGAAGCAATTCTTCTTAGTGTTGTAGCTCTCTTCAGTAGCTGATAAGTGTTTTTTGGCTTTAAAAAAAAAATCTCACGAGATAGAATAAACAGATCCACTTTATTAAGCAATCAGTAAAAAAACGAAACTGAAACATAACAGCAAAAGCGAAAATGGTAAACTGCTCTCTGGCGACTTGTGACGTCATTGTCCAAAGCCGACAGGTTGTATCCCCTGCTACACTAGACCCCACACTTGCAGCAGCACCAGTATCGAATAAAATTTGTACATCATAATCGTTAAACTTAACCCATGCCGTAGCTTGTATGAATCCTTTAACACAACTGTCTGATTGAATGTTTATCTCGTCGGTTAATTCCTGTTCTGCTGTCATTTTGTCATCGTACCTGAGAAAACAAACCGTCTCAGCCATTGCGCTCTTACACCACCTCACGACCGAAGCACGAGCGCTTAGCTCGGTCGTCGACTGTTTTCCGTCGTCTGCTGTGTTTGGCCGGGTTCATTGACCAGCTCCACTATGTTTACATTCCGGCCGGATGGCGCCCACGCGTCAGCTGATGGCGCGCCGCAATTGTTATTGCTACTTCGTGGCGGAGAGTGCATAACTGTACTGGGGAACGGCGGCGGTTTCCGTGGAGGGCTATGATTTGTCATGCGTGAATTTTGTGTGTTCCACATATTCTGTCGGTGATTGTTGGGATTGTTATTGTTTTGGTGGTAATTATGTCTGTTATATGGCATGTTCCTGTCAAAGTAGCCCGGGTTGTACCGGTTATACTCACGTCTCCCAGTGCGGTTGTTGTACTGTCTGTGATTTTCATTTTGCATATAGTTACCATTTTGATATGGATGATAATTATTGTTGTTATTATCATTCCACGAATTTCTGCGATTGTTCCTACCGTCATACACATTTCCATTTGAATATGTTTCGCGCGCAGGTATCGTACTGTGTCGCGGCGAGGACGGATGGTTCCACCAACCACCGTCACTACGGTTCCTTTGGGGTGGGTGCTGATTTTGGTTACTAATATGAGTAAAATTTGAATGGCGTGAATCGCCTCTGTAAACTACGTCCATTTGATCTAAGAAGTTTAAGAAAGTCTTAACGTCATTCTCCGGTACTCCTATTAATCTGTCTCGGTATAGAAAGGGTAAGTGGCTCTTTAAAGTGTGAATTATCGCTGGCAAGTCGGCTGGTTTGGACCAGTACAGTGTCTTGTCTAGGTACCTCTCAAAGTATTGTCTTAATGTCTCTTTTTTAGGGTCATAGGCCTCGGGGTTGCACACTTCTCTCCTTAGACTCTGTTGCTCATTCTCGGACCAGAATTCGTCCAAGAAAGCTTGTTCGAACTTTTCAAACGTAAGGCACCGCCGCTTCATAGCGGCACCCCACTTAGCTGCTCGTCCTCTCATGAGATTGGTGACGTATCTGATTTTATCGACTTCTGACCAACTACGTGGAAAAACACCGTCAAATGATCTAATAAACACAATAGGGTGGACTTTGTGCTTGTCCTCACTGGAAAATGTCTGGGAATACCCATGCCTTACAAACGTGTCATCGGCCATGCTGGTTGGCATAACTGTATTGACGTGGTTAGTGTCACTTGCTACTCTAGGTGTCGTACTGTAATATTGCTCATTTGGTGGAAAAGAAAGCGGCACATTGTAATTTTGACTTCAAATAGGTGATTCCACAATAGGTGTTCTGTCTGTGTCATTAGCCATGGTTTTAGCTGTTTTGTCGTTCCCCGACGATGCGTTTGCACCAATCGCCAAACACGGCACAACATTGTGTCGTAATTTTGTCACCTAGTCTTCTATGTGTTTTGTCTCGTCTTTAACATGTGTCTTTGTTTTTGAAAGTATGTCCTGTGTAATTGTAGCAAGTTTTTTGTCCAGGTAGTCATCACACAATTTACATTCATGTACAATTCTCTCGGCCATGTTGGTGTCGTTGTTTAGTGACGCGAGGTCCGCTCGGTCTTCTAATTTTTCTATCTTTTCTTTGAGGTGGGTTTGTTCAAGAACTACCATTGTGAGTTGTTGGGTAATATTTCCCACTTCTTCAGTCAGCTTTTCTTGGGTGGAGCTAGCTGAAGTGTGGGCCTGAGCTAACTCTTCCACACGGGTGTTCACTTCCTGTTGCACATTAACTATTTGAGTTAACTGATTCTCACATCGGGTGATATTGTTTTTTGTTTCATGTGTGAATGTAACCAAAGTTTCTTCCTGTTTAGTGACTCGGTCGGACAATGTCTCAAATCGCTAGCTGAGCTGTTGAGTGGTGTTATTTAATTCTGTCATCTGTTTTGTCGTTCGTTCAAAATTTTCGGTTATAGCATGGTTTAATATGTCAATTTTCTGACTAACGTCTCGTTTCATGTCTGCAAATAACTCTAATAGTCGGTCCAGTTTGTCAGTTTCCTGTGTCCGATTTGTGTCACATTGCTGAATTTGTCTCATATTCGGTTCTGACATTGATGTTAACAATGGCACTGACGGTCTAGTCTCGCGTCCATTCCACATTTCGTCATTTAAAGTCGCCATCTGTGTATTATCACAAGTGTTCCGACTTTGAGGCAAAATCATTGCATTGATCTGTGAACTCGTCGATGGAGGGAAACGCGGACTTTCTTGTTGGTTGAAAGATGAATCTACTTCACTTAACTCATCTGCCGAAACTATCTCTACCTTACCGCGTTCCATTGTAATAGGATGTATAATCGTAAGTCAAAAAGGGAATAATATAAGTCTGATTAATAAAGATTTGACTCAAATTTAGGATGAAATATTTTCTCGTCAATGTAAATGATTGCTCTATTGCAAACAATGGTTGAGAAAGATGCAGCAGGGCGGACAAAAGTTTTCGTAACAAATGACTGTTTGGCGGTCAAATTCACGATCTTCATATGCTACAACAATACGATAATTACCACAAACTACAATAGAGAGAGATAATTTTGGAAACATCTAGAAGAAAACTACAGGATGTGTGGAAAGGGAAAAATGGATTCTGCAGTTGGCTATTGAATGCTTGAATGAAACATAATTGTGTGACTCACCATTAAATTTTCTGTCCTGCAGCGGCTGGTCAATCACTTCTGCGTAAATCGTATTCGTCAAAATATGGATTTTCTTAATACATCTCCATCGGATAGTCACCAAAAGGTCTCAAAATAAGTTTTGCATCAATATATGCCCATGTAAAGAAAAACAGATTGAATTAGTTACAAAAATTCCTTACAATATTGTTGCATGATCATTTGCTTAGGTACAATAAAGTTGGTGTTTTAGTTACCCTGTAAAGTTCAGGATTTTTGGATATTCTCTGTTGGGAAAAAATACAAATTAAAGTTTCAAATTTGCTCAAAAACGACACATCCGAAAATTGCGCCCTGTCGTGGTAGCCAGTTGTAGTGGTTAATAAAAAAGGAAAAGAGAAGAAAAGAAAAAGGTTGAAAATGTGGGAAGAAATCGTAAGTGAAAATGGGTTTTTTTTTTTTAATCGTTAATGACCGTGAAAAAAGGGAAAGAAAGAAAGAAATGCAGATCGGACTTCGTATTACAGAAAAGCTAGCGGACTTCGTGATTCGGAAAAGTTATTGTTGGGGTGGTCCTTGTGGCGTTTTTGAGCAAAAGTCAAAACCAATTTCCACTACAAAAATTATTGAAAAAGAACAGAGAATAAAAAAATGTAACTGACAGGGGGAAATGGCGTAGCTTAGAGTTAATTCTTTACCATGTTAACATGTCTTCTTGTTTCGTTCGGCGTCCAGGTCTTCAAAAATCTCCTACTTCATTTCTGCGTGAAAAGTCTGCTCCGAAATCTTGCAATAAGTTTCATTGTCCATGAATTTCTAATGTACACAAAACCGTCTTGATATTAAATGCAATTTATTTTACGTTGCTTCCCTCCTCCAAATTTCATAACAACTTCCTCAATATGTCTACACATTAAAATCAGATCAAGACTAGCTATTAAGTTTTTTACGTCAGCATCAGATCACGTCTGCCTTAAGCTTCAGCTATCAAGAGAGAAATCAAGAAACGGATAGAAAACAAAAAAAGAGTTACAATTTTAGTATTTTCTCTGCCGTCGAGCGCTCATACCGCTGCGACGGGATATTTTTTATCTGAGGGAACGAGTGTAGCCCGGCGATATTGAAAGTCCCGCTACACCTGGAGGTAATAATACATCCTTCAGAGAAACCTCCTCCCCATCCCCCCCCTCCTTCTCCCCCACTCAAATGGGAACTCCCCTCGCCAATATAAGCAAACTCTTGATATCAAATTAATTAAATAGATTAGTTAACTAACCCCTACCACTGCTGGCAAATCCTACCTAGCCCTCCCACCCCAGCCCATCCCTCTACCTGAAAATTGGTGGGTCGGTGCTATGGGAAGTTCAGTTACACAGCAAAGGGTACATTGTTTATTTATAAAATTCAATTGTCAGAGGTTGGGTCTGTCTCTCATTTGTTGGAAAAAGCTCACATCCAGCAACTACATGTTCTAATTACGTAACTGCTGTAGATTGGAGGTGATGGTCTTGTTGGGAGATTTTAGTGCGTGTGGCCGCGTTGACATGCAGGAATTGACTGAGCTACAGCACAGTGCCACTTTCAGAGGACGTCCAACCCCTTGTCCCCCCCTCCCAGAAAAAATTGCTGGGAAAAACCTTACTCTGTGCTTGAGAGGAAGGATCTAAAAACTCGAAATTCCGCCGTTCCGAAGGCTCAGAGGTCGAGGCCGTTGTTATCAAGCAGTCAACCGATCAATTTATATGGATGAAATAATCATCCAGCACTAACACCAATCATACTGAATCTTTTCATGCAACAAACGCGTCTGCTTCTGTCGCTGCTTACCCAGTGTCACACTGCCAGGCCCCGCTGGTGTGGGTAAGATCAGAGAAGTCAGCGGATTCCTTGTACCTAACCGCCTGTGACAGGCCGAGCTAATCCGCAATTTCTGATCACTGAAGCCTAATGATCACTCTTGCCGCCAGCCGCGATGCACTGCGAAACAAACAGTTGTAGCTTAGATGTATACAGTAGTTCTAACCAATTCCACACCGACATAGACCCCTCCAGTTTAAAAAATCCGTTTTACCCAAGCCAAGAGAGCGATATTGTTGACCAGACACCTTGAATTTCTCACACGAAATATAGATTTCTCCATTTTATACTTTCGAAGACAGAAGAGATCGGGACATCCATGCATTTTCAAATTGTTACTTGTGAAAATCCTGTAATAGCATGGCATAGGCTATATTTTCTCTCACCAGGAAAAAAAATTTGTTCTAATCAGATTAATATCTTTTACCGCCTGCATCACAAGACTAGCATATTAAAGTCACTTCTGGCTAATGATGGAGAGTCACAGGAGCCACAGGATGCCTCCTCGCTTTCAATCTCTGTTAAAGTAACTAAAGGCTTCGCCACATATTGAGTCTCTTAAGGTAACAGCAGAGAGAAGTTGTAAATATCAGACTTATATTACATATCACTTTATAAATTCAGTACTACACCTATTTTATTACGATGGTCGTCTCTCCCTGTGTAGATTGAAATTTCGTTGAAAGCTATCACCCATAGGACAAACCCCTAATTACCTCTCCCACTCCCAAATTATATCTGTGGTACCCTAACTATCGCATCCACCCACCAGGGGAGACGTCATTGATATCAAATTTATAGACTAATTAATTAATTGATCATTATAGTCACTTTACATGGCGAGTATTTTTGTTCTGGAGTTGGAGTACACACACCAGGTAGCTGAAATGAGAATCCACGGAGGGAAGACGATATTCTTTCTGAGGAACCAGCATTTGAACCCGACCGCAGAAGGATTCTACTGCTGGGAATATAAATTTCGTGTAAGGACTGCGCTATTAAAAACGCGATTACAACTACTATATTACTGTCACTCCGCAAAAAAAAATTAAAAAAAAATAAATAAATAAATAAAATAAATAAATAAATAAATAAATTGTGATTCTATAGATGTACAGAAGAGTAGCAGACTTTATCCATGTTAAAAACTGTAATGCATTTCATTTCATTCCATTCCTCAGTGATTATAGTTATTACATCATGGGAAGTGGGGATGGGGGGTGCAGACAGGAGCTCTACCCAAGTGGGGGAGCCCTGTCTCTGCAAACTGATTAAATAAAGAATATATATCAATATATTATTGACTTTGATTTGAATTTGCAGTTGTTAGATCATTCCTCTCAAGCACAGAGTGAATTTTTCCCTGTCAGTTTTTCTTGGAGGGTGGGGAGGGAGGGAGCAAGGCGTTGGGGAGGCGGGATGTCCTCTGGTGGTGGCACTGTGTGCTAGCTCAGTCAATCCCTGCATACCAAGTGAGTGCGCACACCTAAATTGCCGACAAGACTACAACTGTATTATACAGCAATGTAATTACGTAATTAGGCCATGTAGTTGCTGGATGTGAGCTTTTCCCGCCAAATAAGAGAGAGATCCAGCTTCTGAAAACTGAATTTTATAAATAGATAGTATATCCTTTGCTAAGTAATTGAAGTTCTTATCATGAGATCCTTCCTCTCCTGAAGAGACCCACCAATTTACAGGTGGTTGCAGTGGGAGGGCTGGAGGGGGGGGGGGGTATTTCCCAGGAGGGGGAAGGGTTTGTTACTTAATAGATTTGAAAAATTAGTCAACTCATTTCATATCAAAAGTGTGCTTGCATTGGCAAAGGGCGTTCCTACTGGTGTGGGGGAGGAGGGGTGGGAGGTTTCTCTGAAGATTGGGTTAATTCCAGGGGGTCATAATCCACTTAGCATAACAATAGGTTGAGGACCTGTCAATCAAAAGAAAACAATTGGTTTGCTTCTGGAGGTATGCTTCCCCTGATGTAGGCAAACTGCACCAACAAAATTCCCCAGAACGAAGGTTATCCCACTACTGATGTGTTAGTTTCTTTGCCACCACTACAGGCCAGGGCAGCAGACAGCTGATAGCGGCCAATAGCTTTCTCAGCAGTTGCAACCTGTGGCCAACTGCTTCTGTGTCCCTGCCCAGCACGCACACTCCCTGTCTATCCTACTGCTAAAATGCGTAATGAAAAGAATAGGTACTTAAAAAGATAAAAACGAACCCTACTATTTTTTAGACAACGATTTGGACTGCTGAACTCGTTAAAAACTCAAACATAAGTCACTAGGGAAGACTAAGTCTGTTACTGGCATTAGTTCCCTTCAGATTGGCAGACCAAGAGAAATCTACTCTCCTTGCAATCCATTAACGGAGGCTGGCATCTGACATGGAAATGTGACTGTTATATTATTACATTTAAATCCAGGCTTCAAGACTTCGTAACTAAAAGGCTAAGAAGTTGACCTTGCCTAGGGTACTGGATGGGCCACAAGTGGCACATAGTGAATGTTCCACCAGATATGATGGACAGCTGCAAATACAGAATAAGTAGTCTCGGACCAAGGCAAAATAAAACCATATCCACTTTGTGTCTGTCTTGTTGCAAGTGCCAAAGCGGTCAGTGTCTGTTCAACAGTGTTGCAGCTGAAATTCCAGTCCTAACACTCTTGAGTTCAGTCAGTAAATCTACTTAACCCTACCTGATTCCAGGTACAATAATCATGGGGCATTTTGATGATCAAAATATTACCGCTGGTGGGCAATCCACTGCCAATAATACTGACACGACTGATCTTTCGGATTATGGAGTGGCCAGGTTAAAATGGAGTGTGATTCAACAATGTAAGTCAGAGTCCTCTGGCCAACTTAAAACCAAAACAAATACATTTTTTGCAACGCTTAACATACAAACAC
The DNA here is from genome assembly GCF_021461395.2 of Schistocerca americana. Taxonomy (NCBI): domain Eukaryota; kingdom Metazoa; phylum Arthropoda; class Insecta; order Orthoptera; family Acrididae; genus Schistocerca; species Schistocerca americana. The sequence goes on along the minus strand of NC_060119.1, from coordinate 361,076,606 downwards.
TTTTGCAACCAGGTAAACTACATAAATTGGGAGATACACTACAAGAACAGAAGATTCAAATTTTGGCACGTCAAGAAACACAAATGATGCACAATAACACCATGGATTTCGGTAATAATCGTATTTTTAAAAGTAAAACTGATAAAAGAATACACCACATCTGGCAGTTGCTTTTACAGTCTCCAAAAATATTTTAAATTCAGGAATAGAGGTAACACCCATTAATAATATACTAATGACAATTTTTCTTAAATGCATAAATAAGGCATACACTTTAATTAATGCCCATATGCGAGTCAATGATGACAAACGTCAAAAATCTGAAGAAGCTTATGAAGCTTTAGAAATGTTTGAAAGCATTATCTCAAAAACTTCCTCAAACCATGTTAAAATTTTAATGGGTGATTTTAATGCTAAATTAGGTAAAGAGAAAAAAATAGTAGAAAAGCTTGGGTGGATTTCCTGGGCATAAATTGACAAACCAAAATCGCCAAAGATTTGTTGAAACATGCAAAAATTTTAATGTTAAAAAGATATCAACACATTTTAAAAAGAACCCTTCCAAACCAAAAAATTTGGTGGGCTCCCAATATACCGGGTGATCAAAAAGTCAGTATAAATTTGAAAACTTAATGAAATGTAGATGGAGAGGTAAAAATTGACATACATGCTTGGAATGACATGGGGTTTTATTAGAACAAAAAAAAAGTTCACAAAATGTCCGACACATCGCGCTCGACAGCAAAACTGCTACCATGAGGGGCGAGAGATACGCCGATACGTTACATAATCACATCTTCCCGAGCCTGGCTGATAAACACCTGCTGGAACGTATGATGTTTGTGCAAAATGGCGCTCCACCCCATATTGCTAGATGCACGAAAGATCTATTGCGCGCATTGTTTGGTGATGATCGCGTGCTCAGCCGCCACTTTCGTCATGCTTGGCCTCCCAGGTCCCCAGACCTCAGTACGTGCGATTATTGGCTTTGGGGTTACCTGAAGTCGCAACTGTATCGTGATCGACCGACATCTCTAGGGATGCTGAAAGACAACATGCCTCACCATAACTCTGGACATGCTTTACAGTGCTGTTCACAACATTATTCCTCAACTACAGCTATTTTTGAGGAATGATGGTGGACATATTGATCATTTCCAGTTAAGAACATCATCTTTGCTTTGTCTTACTTCGTTATACTAATTATTGTTATTTTGATCAGATGAAGTGCCATCTGCCAGACATTTTTTGAACTTTTGTATTTTTTCGGTTCTAATAAAACCCCATGTCATTCCAAGCATGTGTGTCAATTTGTACCTGACTATCTACATTATTCCGTGATTTATTCAGTTTTCAAATTTATACTGACTTTTTGATCACCCTGTATTTATTGGGGAATTTCAAATCGATCATGTAGCATTTTCATACTCTAACAACAAAGAAATTTTAGATGTCCAAGTTAAGGAAGGGGCTAGAAACTTTTATCAACCATTCAAAACAAAACTAATTGGATACCAACCACAAAGTTTTTGGTTCAAAAATGAAATGGCTGTTTAGCTCTTAAAAACCAGGAAAATTATGAGTACTTGCTAATTATTTTGGAAAAGTATTAGACCACCCAGAACCACCGATTAAATTCCAACCAAAGCAAATTAATAATAAATAATTAAACAAATTAAGAGACTTAAAAACAACAAAGCATCTGGATAAGATGGTGTAATTGCAGAACTACTGAAATCAGCTGGCCCTAACACTATAAAAGAGATCACTCAAGTAATTGGACATATCTGCCAAAGTGAGGAAATACCTGAGGACTGGAAATCTGCCCTCATTCATCCATTGCATAAAAAAGTGGATAGAGCCGATGTTAATAATTACTGGAGCAATATCTCTTTCCTCTCGGTTGCAATGGTACTTGAATTACGTAACCATTACGGCACCTCACCTGAACCTCTCCATACCAGTAATATTCTACTGTGTTTCTGCAGAGTAGTTGACATATTTCTGAGACAACATTCAGATTTGATTCCATTAATGTAGAGATACTTTGATGCATTGATATGTTTATGTTGCAATGATATTATTCTTATGTGCATTCTTTCTTTTTGTCACTATGATCTTTGCCGTACTTGTAACTCTGATTTTTAGGCGTGTAAGTGATTATTAGTTAGTTGTTAGAGAGTTGGACCTTGAAAAAGTCAAGTCTTGGACGTCATGTTGGAAAGACACATATTGTAGTCAGCTTATAAAATGTGAACTTTAACAGTGAGGAAGATGTTGTCAAGCATGTTTTGTATTGTGAAATGATGTTTTGTGTGTTACGTGCTACCGCAACAAAAGCAATAAAAAAGAAGTGTAACTTAAATTCGGAGTGCTGATTATTTTTTTTTTTTTACATCACTATTGTGCTAACTTTGAAAGGTTTAATCTTCAAGAATGGTTTGTGAAGTGCATCTACAAAACTTTTGAATATAGCAGAATAAAACCTAGGCCTCTTTGCATCTGAACTTGGAATCATAACCACCTAGATTTTCGATGATTGAGCCATGATTTTATGACGAGACCAGCGTGGGAAACAAGAAGAGATGAGTGCCTAGTTTATTCATTATTGCATGAAATGACTTTAATAACTGTGCTCTAATGACACCTGCCACATAATAACTTTGTTGTTGCCCGAAAATGCAGTATTTAGCAGCGTGAGCAACACCACAATCATTATTAAATTTTGACCTTTGTTGTGGTAGGGTTGTTAGATGGTCACATACAAACTTATTTCACGTTGTTTACTTGAGTGAGCCAAAGAAGAGTTAGAACATAAAATTGACGAATACCAAGCAGGCTTTAAACCAAACAGATTCTGTCCAGAACAAATTCTTAATTTAAAACTAATCCTTGGGCACCAAAGGATTTCTGATAACAATACTGTATGACAATTTATGGATTTTTAAAAGTTCTATGACTCAGTTGATTGTGAATCTCTTTTCCAAACTTAAGCAGCAAGTGCTAGATAATAAAACTCTAACACTGATTAGTAGAACACTAACTGACACTAGCTCTAAATTTAGATTCATGAGAGAGATTTCTAAACCATTTGATATAAATATTGTTGTTTGACGGGGATATGGACTCCCCATTACTGTTTAACTGTGTTTTGGAAAAGGTAATTACAAAATGGCGAGTGTAAAAGTTTTTGAACACCAAATATGAGTAGTGGGATAACCTGCACAACACACCACTCTCCATTGTTGCCAAATTTATTCAAGATGGCGGCGATAAATATGGCAATGTTGCAATGATGTCATGGTGGGAAATTCAAATTTTGGTGGGAAAATAGGTCACTTGGGCCACATCCACTAACCTAAGTCATCCGGCCGCCACCTCTTCCTTGGAACTGGCGGGAAAAGAGCTCAGCCTGTGTTTGGCTGCTGAATAGGATCGATGTAAGCCTTTATTTTGCAGGCAGTCTTTATTTAAACAATTTGAGGCAGTAGCTCCATCCAGTGTGTTCACTATGAGGGTCCGGAGCCCAACTGACCTAGCACACAGTACTACCACCAGTGGGCGCTGTTGTCCCTCCTGTGACGTGATCCAAGATGGCGGTTTGGGGGGGGGGAGAGGGGAAATGGCGGGAAAAGAAATCAGTCAATGCTGGGCCGCTGGAGAGAGAATGGAGTGTACTTAATTTATTTTTGGAACAATTTATTTAGGGGCAGATTTCACGTAGTTTATTTATTAAATTGATACAAAACACTCTTCCTGGCTTGGGGTCACAATACACAGCATACAGACCTGCAAACTACTCGTAATTCACCGAAATAATGCATATATAAAGCTCTGCCAACATGCTCACAACGCTTAAACAGCCGAAAATAATGTAGTGCGCAAACACTCGTTGCACGTAAAAAACGCTTTTGAACTATTGTCGACCGCAACGTATCAAAGCTTCCAACTGGAGCACACGGCGAAGCTGCCGACACCACACAGGCGCTTTGCAGCCCGCAGGTGAAAGTCGTATCTATTTTCAGGTATGCAGTTAGAGTTCTTCGAGTGTTATACTGACATCACATGTCCGTGTAAATAAGAGTCGAGTCACCCTCTGGGCTGTGCACACCTGTTCACCTAACCACCATGGCTGAGGTGTACCTGACAGTCCAGAGCTGAGAGAGATGTTCGCATAGTGGCTCACCCTCGCAGATCCAGCTAAAAGGTCCCAATGTTATACTGTCGTCACAGGTCGCACTATAGAAATCAGTTCCAGTGCTTCTCAGAATAGCACAGGGTGCATTGTTTCTAGCGATCCTTATGGGACATTTGAGATGCCTCTGGCCACGTATGTGTTTACTCAGCCACCACGCGTACCTGCCAGTCCCACGCAGGCCTAATTGCGAAATGTTTGGATGGATGGAAATTTTGGCCCTAACAGGACCTGTTCACGAAAATAACCCAGAATAACACAGATTGCATTCTTCCTGATGGTCCTAACGATGCATCACCTGTTACCCTTCCTGGAAATCGCAGTGTCCTGCTTTCAACATATGTCTCAGAAGCGGTAAACTTCTCACTGCTAAAAGCCTTCATCATGTATGTGCACACTTGCGAAAACACCATTAATCTTAAAAGTATTCTTGTTACTTGAAGAGAAACAGGAAGAGATTATGGTCGCATCAAGCCCTTCCAGAAGTGGTGATTTTCCATATAGCTTATCATTAGCTGCACATTCAAATGAAGCTCTCTAATTGGTCGCCTCGGCCTATATACTAACCCACAAGCAACCTCCATTGTCCTCAGTCCGCTGCTGTCCACCTTGTTGTGCGTTCCATCATTTCTGTGTGTAGTTGTTGTCTTCACTCCGCAAGATGAAAGTTGACAGACTATACAGCAACAACATTCCCATGACCAAATCGAAGGAGAATGTAGATTTGTACAATAACGTGGTTGATTGTCATATCTGTGGTCTGTGTGCGCTGCCATTAGACGTAGAGGCGGAAACTCCTCATAGTGACCACTGTCATCTTACAGGGAAGTTCTGTGGTGCAGCTCACAATGCATGCAATTTGAAGTGCCAGCTACTAAGACACATACTCGTTTTCTTCAATAATTTAAGTGGGTATGATGCTCACTTTCTAGTTGAGCACTTGGAGAAAGATCAGGTATGTGTCCTACCTGAGAATGTCGAGAAATACATTTTATTATCCGAACGAGTGATGCCAAGAATTACGCTCCACTTCCGAGATATGCTACGTTTTATGCAGGCGCCACTCCAGAGACTCGTTGAAACTCTACCTAGGAAGGATATGCATATCACTCGAGCTGCATTTCCCAGAATAGTTTCAACTTGAGACTAGGAAGGGGGTTTTCCCATGTGAGTATGTGGATAGTATGGCGAAACTCAACGAAACCAGGCTACCTGGCATAACTGCATTCTCCAGCAACCTTGCAGTAGATGCTATAACTGATGCAGAGTATGAGCATGCCATGAATGTCTAGTGGGAATTAAACATCTCAACTTTATGAGAGTATGCATGGCTTTACATGCATGTGCTTGCTTGCAAACGTTTGCGAGAAATTGCGGAGTCTATGCATGGCCACATATTCTCTGGTGCCTGCTTTTTATTACATGGCACCTGGGTTGTCTTGGGAAGCAATGCTTAAGAAAATGGAGTGCAGCATTGAATTATTGACCGATGCTAATATGTCTCTTTTCTTTGAGCGAGGGATCTGTGGAGGATTTTTCCAATGTATCCATAGGAATGCAAAGGCAAATAACCTGTGGATGGGTAACAGGTTCGCCGGCCAGTGTGGCCGAGCGGTTCTAGACGCTACAGTCTGGAACCGCACGACCGCTACGGTCGCAGGTTCGAATCCTGCATTGGGCATGGGTGTGTGTGATGTCCTTAGGTTAGTTAGGTTTAAGTAGTTCTAAGTTCTAACGGACTGATGACCTCAGATGTTACGTCCCATAGTGCTCAGAGCCATTTGAACCATTTTTGGTAACAGGTTCAATTTACCAGTATATATAAACCAATTTCTTGCAGAAAAAAACTTCCTCTTCTACTAGCACTACTACTAGAGGCATATACAAACGTAATCTTTTTTTTCAACTTACAAGTAAGCTGCTCGAGCATCTCATTATTTGCTGGATGCTGTTCCTGCATCTGCTGATGAAAAGCCTCCAGCTGCTTGTCCAACAAATCGGACTCCTCCTCTAGAGCTATTCCTGTAAGAGAACGTGACGTAATTTTATTTATTTTGAATGTCGAGTTACACAGAAAGATCACACATGGATTTTTTTTATACTTACGTGAATGTTGTTGTTGGTTATCCACAGCTGGAGTCTGTTCCACGTAACGTTGCTGCTGCTGCAGTGGATGGTTCTTTTCAGCCCCCAGCTCTGCCTCCAGCTCAGTTTGCATTTGCATCAAGTAAACCAGAGGGAAAAAAACAAGTATGAAACAAGAAAAATTTTAATAGCTACTATACAAGAACAAATTACAATGAAAATTATACTCACATGCCAATTCTGGCTGTGAACCCACCATAGGAAGCTGGACTTCGAGAGTCTGCCATGGTCCAGCCCCCTCCTGTCTCTCCTCACACACCAAGATAAAATTGGCGATTTTAACATACAAACGAAAATTTACACTCAAAATAGAAATTATTTAGTCACTTGGTAATCCTGTCTCCAGAACTCTATGCCTCTTGCTGCTACACTCTGAAGTGTTGCTGCAGCTACATCTCTTCATCTTGCGAAGAGAATACGACAAGTACACACAGAGACGATGGAACGCACAACAAGGTGGACAGCAGCGGACTGAAGGCAATGGAGGCTGCTTGTGGGTTTACATATGGACCGAGGCGACCAATTAGAGAGCTTCATTTGAATGTACAGCCAATGAGAAGCTTTTATGGAACGTCACTATTTCTGGAAGGGCTTGATGCGACCATCGTCTCTCTCTCTCTCTCTCTCTCTCTCTGTCTCCAAGTAATAAGAATTCTTTTATGATTAACGGTGTCTTCGCAAGTGTGCACATACATGATGAAGGAGGATTTTAGCAGTGAGAATTTTACCGTTTCTGAGACATATGTTGAAAGCAGGATATTACGATTTCCGGGAAGGGTAACAGGTGATGCATCGTTAGGACCATCAGGAAGAAAGTAATCTGTGTTATTCTGGGCTATTTTCTTGAACATGTCCTGTTAGGGCCAGAATTTCCATCTATTCAAACATTTCGCACTTGGCAATTAGGCCTGTGCGGGACCGGCAGGTACGCGTGGTGACTGAGTAAACACATACACGACCTGAGGCATTTCACATGTCCCGTTAGATTACTAGGAACAATGCACCCTGTGCTTTTCTGGGAAGCACTGGAACTGATTTCTATAGTGCGACCTGTGACGACAGTATAACATTGGGACCTTTTAGCTGCATCTGCGAGGGTGAGCCACTATGCGAACATCTCTCTCAGCTCTGGACCAGTAGGTATGCCTCAGTGACAGTGGTTAGGTGAATACATGTGCACAGCCGAGAGAGTGACTTGGCTCTTATTTACATGGACATGTGACATCAGTATAACACTCGAAGAACTCTAACTGCATACCTGAAAATAGATACGACTTTCACCTGCGGGCTGCAAAACGCCTGTGTGGTGTCGACAGCATCGCCATGTGCTCTAGTTGGAACCTTCGATACATTGCAGACGACAATAGTTCAAAAGCGTATTTTACGTGCAACGAGTGTTTGTGCACTACATTATTTTCGGCTGTTTAAGCGTTGTGAGCATGTTGGCAGACCTTTATATATGCATTATTTCGGTGAATTACGAGTAGTTTGCAGGTCTGTATGCTGTGTATTGTGACCCCAAGCATGTCAGGAAGAGTGTTTTGGATCAATTTAATAAATAAACTATGTGAAACCTGTTCCTAAATAAATTGTCCCAAAAATAAATTAAGTACACTCCATTCTCTCTCCAGCAGCCCAGCACTGGCTGATTTCTTTTCCCGCCGTCCCCTCCCCCCAAGCCGCCAGCTTGGATTACGTCACAGGAGGGACAACAGCGCCCACTGGTGGCAGTACTGTGTGCTACGTCAGTTGGTCTCCAGACCTCATGGTGAACACACTGGATGGAGCTACTGCCTCAAATTGTTTAAAAAGAGACTGCCTTCAAAATATAGGCTTACAGCGATCCTATCCAGCAACCCAGTGCAGGCTGAGTCCTTTTTCCGCCAATTCCAAGGAAGAGGTGACGGTTGGATGACTTAGGTTAGTGGAGGTGGCCCAAGTGACCTATTTCCCCGCAATTTTCTTAGGTTAGTGTATGTAGCCCAAGTATATGTAGCCCAAATTTTAACTTCCCGCCATTTTCTGGGAGAGGGGAGGGGTTTAAGTTAGTGGAGGTAGCTTAATTGACCTACTTCCCCACTAAAATTTTAATTTTCCGCCATGATGTCATTGCGATGATGCCATATCTATCGCCGCCTCTTGAATAAATTTGGCAACAGTGGGAAGTGAGGTGTTGTAAATAATGCAACTGCTTTCAGAATAGCACACAATGTTTGTAATAAAAAATCACTTTCTAAATTCAGTAAACTTATGCATAACAGCGCTGTAATCAAACCTGAATGTATTTGTGGTGTAGAAACTTTAATTTTAAATAGAAAGAGAGATATTGAAGAAATTCAAAAGAAAGACAGAAAGAAAGATTATTAGGAAAATACTAGGCCCCAAAATTACTGATGGAGAAACTTAAAGGCTGAGAAGTAATAGGGAAATACAAGAGTACACAAACATACATGTTGACATGAGAAAATGAAGACTTAAATTATATGGGCACATTAAAAGAATGGCCCCACTAGGTTGACACAACAAATATAATTCTACGAAAACAGAAGTAAGGCCAAAACCGAGCCTATTAAATGGATCACTGCAATTAAGGAGGATCTTAAAGTAGCCAGTATAGCTCAGTCAGATGTTAGAGATTCAGGCAAAAGACATTTGCTTGGAAAGTTACTCAGAGGGAAAATAGAAAACGGACTGGAACAGCATGGTCTGATGAAAGAAAGAGACTTAATTCTGAAAGGATGAAACAAATTTGGACACAAAGGAAAGCCAACCATCAAAAGTGACATTGATGGAGTGTAACTTACATGGTCCTATTGGACCCATACATCAACAATAAATAATTACATTTAAAACTACATGAATGTGGCACTGAAGGCAGCACAAAGCTATATTGCAAAACCTACAAACTAAAAGTGAAAACAAACGACCCCTGCTGTCTTCAGAACACGAATCTGCACTACCACAATTACCGAGATCACAAGCACATGCTACTAAGAAGCACTGAGACTACTCTGAACGTTGGGAGACAATGAGCAAATCTGATAATACAGCGCCATTCGATTTTTGGCGGAACATACACGCTATTGTTGACGAATCGAAGATAACAGACACAACATTATGTTACACCACAGTGCAACATTTTATTAGACTGTGGCTGCCCTGTGTGATCTAAGGCATCTGGATTAACCCTACGGAAATTTGTGGTAAGGTCTTATGGATCCAAACTGCTGAGGTCATCGGTCCCTAAGCTTACACACTATTTAATCTAAGTTAAACTAACTTATGCCAAGGACGACACATAAACACACCCATGCCCGAGGGAGCTCTCAAACCTTCGACAGAGGGAGCCATGCGGACCATGACAAGACGTCCTAGACCGCGTGGCTAACCCTATGTATTGCTGAACTGACCACCAGATATCGAAAGGTGGTCCCAACAATATAAACTGAGGTTGCGAATATGGAGTTGTCAGGAGAGAAACAGTAACAGCAGAATGAGTCGGTTACAAGAGCTCAATGTTTTTTTAACGTGAATTCGTCACTGAATGTTACCTGAGTAACGTCCGCCCCCGGTAGTTGAGTGGTCAGCGCGACAGAATGTCAATCCCAAGGGCCCAGGTTCGATTCCCGGCTGGGTCGTAGATTTTCTCCGATTAGGGACTGGGTGTTGTGTTGTCCTAATCACCATCATTTCATCCCCATCGACGCGCAAGTCTCTGAAGTGGCGTCAAATCGAAAGACTTGCACTCGGCGAACGGTCTACCCGACGGGAGGCCCTTGTCACACGACCTGAGTAACAAATCCGTCAGAGACATTTAAACCCTTCCACAGCTGTTGTTGGTGATGGGTTTGTGAAGTGGAAATGCGAAGGAACACCCACAGCTAAAACAAGACCAGGCAGACCTCATGTGTTGACAGACAGGGATCATCAAGCATTGTGGAAGGCCTTTGTAAAAAATCGCATGAAATTAGTGAAAGGAATCATTTGTGAGTTCGAAAATGCTACCAGCAGTCCAACTAGCACAATGGTTGGGTGAGGGAATTGAAAAGAATGGGATACACTGGTCGAGCTGCAACTCATAAGCAACACATTTCTGTAGTCAGAACTAAGTGACGCTTAAGGCGATGTAAAGACCGACGCCACTGTATTGTGGATGACTGTAAACGTGTGATTTGGAGTTATGGAACACTCTATACTCTGTGTCAATCAGCTGGAATTGTCTGGGTATGGCGAATGCCTGGAGAACATTATCTGCCATTATGTGCAATCCCAACAGTGAAGAACAGAGGAGGTGGTGCTACAGTATGGGGATGGTTTTCCTGTTTAGTGTGTGGTCCCCTTTCGCACTTAAGAAAATATTAAATGTGTTAGGCAGACGTGATAACCGCTACACCACGGAAACTGCTACGCTCTGTGCTCCACATCTGACACAACTTGTAGGACGATCGCAACTTTGGCGTAAAAATCACTTTGCGGAAACGCACAATGCAGGTATTTCGCATTCGTATGCAACAATCGACAGCACCCTTGCCTGTCTGAATGCCATCACGAATAAGAACCCAAGAAGTCGTCGGAAATGCTCGCGGCCGAGTCCTCAGTAGCATCAAATATACTCTTCCTTTCCGTACGAGGTACCGTCAATTCGCGCAGTCGCTATTGCAAAGGATGTCACCAAAAGTAATCACTTCGTTAGCGGCAAGGAGCCTGGGCTCTGTACTGCGTACAGAAGAGGAACAGTTTAAAGACAGTTACAGTTTGTATCAGCATGTCAATGCACTGTGTCTTAAGACAGCATTTGTGAGGTAATGGTCTGTGGACAATAAAATTTCTGAAACGAATTGGCCTGCCCATCCCAAAGTTCCGACCTGAATGGAATGCTGTTGGGATGAGTTAGAATGTCGACATCGTTCCAGACTCCAGTGTTCAACATCATTACCTTCTCTGGTTTCGGTTCTTGAGGAGTAATAGGCTGGCATTCCTCCATTCTAATGTCATAACCTGAATGACAACGCCATTGTCTGTCCGAATAATCTCAGTTGACGCAGTATTGAAAGCCATGCAATTAGAATTTTGACAGGAGTGTGTGGAAACAGGAACACATAGCGCCACTGCCTTATCAGTTACCATGAAATTTGTGGCGTCACTTTAGTAGGTTGTGGAAACCAGCTTTTCCTGATTTGAGACACATACACAGTATCTAACTGTAATATTTGGCTTATTGTGTTAAACATTACAGCTTCTAATGAATAGATCATATCAGATTTTTAACTTTTTTTAATTTGGTCAATAACTCTGTGAAATATGGAAAGTTAAATTTTTGTTGAGCATGGAAGCCTTTAGGTGGGCATTCTGCAACTGGTGTGTTCACCAGGTTAGCCATTTAGTAATTGGTTAGCTGTTTAGTAATGAAGATACCCGGCCTTCACTTGCTCAAACCAGCCATAACCATAGAACAGACAAGGAAACAATGACTTCGTTTCAAGAACAGCTGTGTTTCAAAAACTAGCAGTGATCTGGACTGGTGTGAGTGAGAGAGCGATGTCATGAACACTAGGAATGTGACGCCATGAACGTTGGCTAGTCAGCAAACCCAGTTCGTTGGCCACCTTGAGATGCAATAGATGTTGAGCAGACTCTCCAGTTTAGTATTGAGTTCACTGCTTCCATGACACAGAAATTCAGAATATACAAGGTGAGTTCAATAAGTAATGCAACACTTTTTTCTTCTAGAAGTTGGTTGGTTTTATACAGGATTCAATACACTATATTATTCCCCATTCTTTTGGCTACAAAACTTTATTTTTCAACATGACCTCCATTAAATGTGACTGCCTTACGCCACCTTACTGGGATGGCCTGTACGTCTATATGGTATTACTCTACCAGATGATGTCAGAGCCAATGTCTTGCTGCTTCAGTAACCTCGTCATCGAAGTACTGCTTCCCGCAGAGTGCAACCTTCACTGGGCCCCACGGATGGAAGTCGAAAGGTGCGAGATTCAGGCTGTAGGGTGGGTAAGGAAGAAAATCCAGTGCAGTTTTGTGAGCTCTTTCCCAGGTGTACAGCCTTGCAGTGTCGTGGAGAAGGTGAAGTTCGTTTGCATTTTTCTAGCAATGAACACGCTGAAGTCGTTTCTGCAGTTTCCTGAGGGTAGCACGACTGTGTGCTGTCGGCTGGAGATCAGACAAATTTGAGCGACCTTGTGATTATGATAAATGTCTCGCTCAACGACTCATCATACTTGGATTCAGTGGTAGGTCTCCATAGACGTTCAGCAAGCGCCTATGAATAGCCTATCTGCAATGCTCTGGTTTGTGGCCAAAAGAATCCCAATGACAGATCTCTGCTTGGAACGCCCATCGATTAGAGATGCCATTTTGAAGGTTACGTATAGTGCCGCCACTTATCGCAACTTCAAGAAACCATAGGAGCTGAATTGGGAATATTCCATTATGTAACACAACAAATTCCACATTTCTCAACCGAAATTGGTTGAGAAAAAAGTTTTGCGTTAATTATTGAACGCCCCTTGTAGTATGTAGTAAAGCAACTAGCAATGATAATATTTATTAATTACCAAAGCAGTTTCATAATGCAGGTCTTGATAAAGTTTCTTTGGTGAGCTGTGGAGAAATGAAGCAACAGCAAAAGTGTCGATCAACCATTTCAGAATAACACCATTCGTTTGCTAGCGAACATACACACAAACAAGCACATCAAGCGACATTTATAATGCAATGCATAGAGCCTGTTTACCTCATCCGTTGTATTTTCGTTTCCTAAGTGCTATCAACGGTGTCAAAAACAACTGCATTTTTCTTCTTTAATGGTCCTGCTAAAAGTTTTTTCGGCACAGCCGACTTTACACAATCGGCTGTGTTCCTCGGGAAGAAAATTATGACGTAAGGCGTATAACTATGACGTATAATTATATCGTCGTCTCCTAACATTGGAAGTTAAACTATTCTTCTCGCGCTCACTCTTATTGCAATAGCGGATTATGTGCTTCTGGCCTTTCTTCTGTTCATTAACAAAATGCCGCCAGCTGAAATGCGCTGTGGAATGTTTTGATGTTTCCTGCTGTCTCGTTTCATTCTGTGTAGTGTCGATCGACCTTACGACGCCAAAGATAAAAACGATTGCAAAACATGCTGAATGTAGTCACTATCTGAAAGATTGAAAGTTGAGACATGTCAAGTTCTTTGTTGATTAGAAGTGAATGTAAACAAGTGCAAATAAATTACGAAAATGGTGGAAAACTCAAATTCATCCAGTGATAAACCAAATGACAGCGCAACAAACCAAATGCTAGGGAAAGGGATAGTGTGTAAAACACGTGAGGAATATTTTGCAGCTTTAGAAAAATGGCTCCAAGACGTATATGTGATGCAGAGTTTCGCGGCTTCATTTCCGTATATTTTAATGTGTAATCAGTTAATGCCAAATGCAGCCACGAATAATCTGACATCAAGTGTTAATACCGCCACTGGTATACCAGGGGCAGGAGTGTTTCAGTTTATTACTCCTCCCCCCTATCTGCAAGGGCAGCAAGCGAATGAAGGCGTCAGACATCGATTTGGCCCAAATGTACAGAGTCAACGAAGGGAACAGGCCAATCTTCAAGAAGGTAAGATTTTACGTCTTTACAATTTACCTATGACATTAAAGACTATGCCTTAGTCGTTAAATTTTCAGTTCTGTTTTCCGTAGTATTATGCTAAGAGTGTCATTTTAATGCCTCCTTAATGTCCAATATTACTGTAAGACGATGGTGACACAATTCATCACATGCATTTCCTTCCAACAGTCCTATTATTATGGCCGGTGCCTACCCTGTTATTTAGACCGCTTTCGCCTTGTCCAAAATTTCGGAAGTTTGTCATGGTTTACCCCTGTAAAAAAATATATGTATTACTTCCTGGTGCTTTGTGCGTATTTTTATGTTATGTTCATAATTAGCTGAAGCCAAGTTAATATATTCATTTCTAGTTTGACAGAATCTGAGTATTTAAAATGAAATGTGTTAATACAATTTGTATTGGTTTGGCACTGTTGACATAAGACACTATTCCTTTACTGTACTTCTGACACTAAGCAAATCACCGAAGTACACTCGAAGCTATCATTTGAAGAAACAGCCAGGTGTGTGTTGGATTACTGTTATTTGCTGATTGTTTTGTTAGTATTGTAAACATCAAGAATGAAAAGCAGGATAATATACATAATGAAAAGATTTTCCGTAAGTTCCATGTAAGATTTGTTGTGAAGATTAGAGTTAATGCATCAGTTGTTTGCATGATCTGATAATTTGCATTTTCTCTCCCTCTTTTCCCTTTATTTATTTTTTTTTTTTAAATTGGGAGCGTGCGTTATAGAGAATTAATACCGTGCCAGACACTCTTGGTTGTATGTCAGTGTGTTCTTCAGTTCGTCGGAGTTGTTCTGAGATTTTTGTTGCTTGTTGTTAGTCAGATACATGAGCTTCTTTTCTTGTTAAAATGTGACTTAATTCAATGTATTTGTTTTATCTGTATTTCTGCACATAGAGAAACACAGCAAATTGCAATCATTGTTGGCAGGCACGTTGATGATACCACACATATGAAGTGGTTACACTTTCAGCTTCGAAGAATCAAAATTTGTTGTGCTACCCGACCACAAAACATCTATTAATATGGTCTCCGATAGTCATGGTTGTGAATACAAGTGACAAGGTGGCAAGCGTGGAGTTGTATAGGTATTGGATGTGGTCCTGTGACATCCCATTCCATGATTGTTGAAGTTGTCCGAGGCAGAATATCCACAGCTACAAGGCACACTCGGGAGGTGACAGCAATATAAGTACGAGCATTGCCCTGTTGAAATAGGGTGCAGGTCATCATGAATGGCAGAGCCACCAGTTGCAATATCTTGATGTTCCATACGGGCGTCACAGTGCCCTTAAGGAACACTAATGGTAAACAGATGCAATGGGATATTGTTCCACTCACCATCACACCATATTGGCTGGAAGCGCGCAGAGATACCACAAACAGCTCTTCTTGACACTCATCAGTGCGCCTCCAGACCCGGACCTGGTGGGTGTTGCCTCCAACACAGAAGTGAGGCTGGTGATTAAAGATGACATGTTGCTGATACTAAAGAAATTAAATTCCTAAAAGAAATTGCACTGCACGCCTAATGAAAAATCTGGAGGGGGAGAAACCATGGAACTGACAACTGGATTTGAGCTATATAGTTCAAGTACATAGACTGTTTTATTGTCTTAAAACAAATCGCACTGCGCATCTAATGGGAAATTCTGAAAAATGACTTAAGTTGGACTCAACTGATAGAATTGAGTTGTATAGCTAAACTAGACAATAGTGATACCAAAAATTATCATAAAAGAAATTCAGAAAAAGAAGTCAAAAATTTGTCAGAACCAAGTTTATAAATGTGATTGCTGCTTTTTTCACTTGTAGCAGTGTCATCTGTACTTTTAGGTTCCTATCTAACCCCACCACCAGAAATCGTGCCACATTTGGAAAAAAAAAAAAGCCAGATGTTTGTGGGAACCAGTGTTATAAATATGGATACTACTCCTAGCACTTGCAGCAATTTAAGCTTTGCTGTTAAGTTCCTCCCTAACCACACCACCAGAAATCACAGCATGTTCAAAATAAACAATATAGCCTAGTTTACATTAGTTACGAAGGTAGCCTCAGGTAACATTTAATAACAGGCCACATATCTTTCTCATTGTAAACTTACGATATCACATGATGGTGTGGCTCAAAGCTGCGTGTAGGAATTGGAAACTAGAATTAATACTAGAACTGTGGTGTCTGTGGAGGCAACTGGGAAGCTTGTGTTGACCATCATCAAAGATCGTTTTGCCCTATCAGTGTCTATTACGAACAAAAATTCATCACCCTCTACCCGCCATGGTACATGAAGGAAGTATGGGTCTAGTGTAGCAGGGGATACAACCCGTCGGCTTTGGACAATGACGTCGCTAGAGAGCAGTTTACCATTTTCGCTTTTGCTGTTATGTTTCAGTTTCGTTTTTTTACTGATTGCTTAATATAAAGTGGATCTGTTTATTCTATCTCGTGAGGTGTTTTTTTTTTTTAAGCCAAAAAACACTAATCAGCTACTGAAGGGAGCTACAACACTAAGAAGAATCGCTTCTCGTTTGGCGACTTGTGACGTCATTGTCCAAAGCCGACGGGTTGTATGCCCTGCTACACTAGTCCCAAAAGTGTGCTAAGGAACACGTGGAACATGGATCTGTAGCATTGGATTCTCTTTAGTGAATTGTGCAGCATTTATCTGAAGACTGATTATCTTTATAGAAGAGTGTAGATGTGATCAGATGCTGACACACATGTCAAGCATTCAGTCCCAGGAACTTAGCAAGGATGGGGGTCAGTCATGCTTGCGACTGGTATCATGTACAAATGTAGGGCGCCTCTCATTGCTATTTCAAGCTCAAAGGCTGTTGCAGTATTGGGACAGGGTCTGCCAAACTATTGTTCAGCTCTACAGTCAACATTTTAGCAATTTTCAAGGCAATAATGTATGAGCACACTTTGCAACTCATGAATACCTTTCTTCGGGATGCGGGAATCAGGTAAATGGATTGACCTGCGGTAATTGGTTATACAAAATCTGTTGAGATTTCCTGGGACCATTTGAAACTTGCATTGCATTATTGCAGAAATCCTCCTGATGTAATATATGACACAGGGAGGACTAATGTCAAAGTGCGGGGAGGGTTGAGCAGCAACACCTCGGCCACCTTTGGGACTCTGTGCTGAGGAGATCAACAAGCATGTTACAGTGCATGGGGTGGAGCATCATTAATGAAATTTACCGAGCAACTGGTTTTAATTTTGCAGGGGTGATATTTCGAACAGATCCTTTTATTTAATTCCCCCCCACCCCCACAGTAAAGTTACTCAAATGGAAAAGGAATACCATGAATTCATTGACCCAGTAGAGGAAAATTTTGTTGACATTGTCGTGAGGGCATATACAACAAATGATAACACTGTAAGAACAATATGTGTCTGAGTACAAACAACTTTGTCAGCACTGGTACTTTGCACACCCTCCTTTTGCAGAAATGCAAGCTGCAAATCTGTCATGGAGATCATCGTAGAGGTGACAGATGTAGTCTTACGGAATGGTCTGCCTTGCAATTTCCAGTTGGTGCCTCAGCTGGGCCAGATTTCCTGCCAGTCTTGCAGACCGCGCAAAGTAACGTTTCATCCAATCCCAAACTTACTCAGTGGGAACAGATTTGGGATCATGCTGGCCAGGTTACTTGATAGCAAGTTGGGTGGCATGGGTTACATGTAGACATGTATTGTCGCATTGAAAAAGCACATAGCCTTGTTGGCGCACTAACAGTAGGATGAAGGGTTGAATGATGTTTTAGGTGTACTGTGTACTGTTTAATGTACCCTCTGTGTGACCACCAGAGGAGAGTGGCCATCGTAAGATATGGCTCCCTACATTGTGTCACTAGTGTTGACCATGAATGCCTCTGTCATATACACTCCGGATGTTGGTGCTCACCTGCATAACATCACGCACACATACGACCATCACTGACACTGAAGCAGAAGCGACTTTTATCACTGAAGATGACAAGTTCCCATTCATGCTTCCATAAGTGCCTATTGCAACACTACTGGAGGCAGACTGCACAGTGTTGGGGTGTGAGTGGGAGACCCACCTAATAGCATCGCAGGACTGTAGCCCTGCTTCACAGAGCTGATTGCAAATGTTACTCACAGATACTGCTTGAGCAACAGTGTCCCTAATTTGTTATGGAGTTGTGGTGCAGTCTCATACGATGCTTTGTAATAAGTCAACAGTCGTGGCATGCATCTGTGCATTGCCACAGTCCAGGTCCAGGCGGACAGGCATGTGCACCTTCTGCTAATCACTGGCGACAATATCAATGAGCCGTGCGGACCTCTCGTCTCACGTGTAACGCAGGACTATGCTATGACCACCCAACCTTCTGCAGAACCACTATATGCTGTCTCTCAAACTACGTCAGTTGCACAAGTGGTTCGCGTCCTCACTGTCACGGCATAGTAACAATGCTGCAGACACAGACAGAGCTCCATATGCCATGGCAAACTGGCTGATGCTGGCTCTTAGAGGTGAACAACTGCTGTAGAGCTTGTGACATTCCATGGCTGATAACACAGTTCCTGGTTTGTTTGCACTGGTGCACATTTGACCATTGCATTAATTGCTCTCTCGTAATGTCCAGTACCAATGTGACATGCCTTAGTCACTTGCATCAAGGTATTAGTTTTTCATTTTTCAGTAGTGTATTTTGTAATTTCTTAGGCTATTCTTTCACTCCCTGCTCCCCTTAATCTAGATCCATACGTGTTGAGAAATATGTAGCCTAGGTGATATAAAACATTTTTAAGAAGTTTATAATGCAGTGATTATATCTCAGGAATCACTTTCTGTAAATGTTACTGCTCGCCTTCAATATATTTAAAGAATAGCGTCATGGAATCACCAAAATCTGTTCTACTATAGCCAAAGCACAGTGATACGACATTGGCGAGACAGTATGCTTAGCACTGCAACAGACTGTAAATTTTAACACTTGGGATCTTATGAAAAATATATAAGATAATAGATACACTACAGGTGTTGGACAAAAATATGGAAGCATCATGAGAAATGCATGCTTGAATGTAAATGCAGACACTAGCCAAGTATGCAGCTTGAGTTGTTGTATTTGGCAATGAACAGCACCTGTGCAATGCCCTCAGTATGTTGCAAGCACAAGAACAGTGTTCTGTGTATTGAGAATGAACTCGAATTTGGGTAAATCGTTGGTGCTCAAGTGGTGAGTATTTCCATAGTCACGTTAGCTGAAGCATTTGGTGTTTTAAGAGCCACCATATTGAAGATTTAATACCACATACAGGTAGAGCCGAAAAACATCATCCACTACATCACAGTGCAGATAAAAGTGTGTGTTGAGTGAGTGCAATGAACAATCATTGAAGAGGATTTTGGCAAAAAGTAAGAGGACAGTAGCTGGGTACGTCACCCGAGAAATGAATGTTTTATCCACAAACCCTGTCAGCAACAAAGCAACACAAAGAGAAACCCATAAGCTGGGAATTGGTAGGGCAATCTGGAATTCCAAAACCACTTGTCAATAATGTCTGTAGTGGGAAACCACGTGCCAAAGCCATTAAACGTGGACCACACAGCAACAGATGAAAGTCACTTGGTCACACGGGTCTTGTGTAAGCTTCAAACTTCTGGCAGAGCTTATGTCCCAAGAGTGAAACTTGGGCAGGATTTCAGTGATGATGTTGGTAGCCGTATCATGGTATTGTTTGTTCCCCATGGTTACTCTGCAATCTTGCAATACTGCCAAAGATTATGTGGCCAGTTTGGTTGATCGTGTCCATCCCATGCTACTCTGTTTGATCCCCAATGATGACGCGTCGTTCAAAGAAGACGGGTCTGATGTTCACATAGGTTGAAATCTTCCAGAACTGGTTTTGTGAGCACGAGGTTGAATTGTCTCATCTCCCCCATTCTCCACAGTTACTGGATCTAAGTATTACTGAGCCTTTGTGGTATACTTTCGATAGAAGGGTGTGTGAGTGCTACCCACCTCCACCATCATTTCCTGAACTTTCCAATTTTCATAGGTAGAATGACATAAGACTCACTTGAAAACCACAAACAGCGTGTATTTATCAATTCTGAGATGACTGAAAGCTGTTTTGAATGGCAACAAGTTTCTTACACCACATTATTCATGGTAATGTGCTGTATTTCCATGATGTTTTCATATTTTTGTCCACCCCATGTATATGTGACAAATTCTGCGAACCAAAAACAAGCACATTTTTCATGTCAGGAATCTGGCCAGCAGCACCAGCACAACATCTGGCTACACTTGGTCCACAGTATAATGTTCTTGTAACATGTCCATATGATGATGAGCCTGCAGTTGCTCGAAAACATGTTCATGGTTGAATAAATCGTAAAAAAAAGTGACCAGTTGTGTATTTATTATCAGATAAATTGCCAATTTAAATCACAGTCGCAGTTTGTCATCCACAATGAATATAATTTAAAAAATCCTCTAATCTACCCTTGTAATCAATAAGAACAGTTGCATAATTGATTGCTTTTTCCATTCTCATAACATATATTTACACATCTGAAAGGGAAAAGTCACCAAAAAGACATCACAACTTGTTTGTGAATTATGAAGTTGCACCCAAGACTGACACACATAGAAACTGTTGGAACCAATTTTTCTTTCATCCAGAAAAGAAAGATTAAAGATCAGAGGGAAACAGGTGAAACACAAAAATATTTGGAAAGTTTCTAGAAGCCCAGAACAACAAAGGCACAGCAAGTTGAAATGAGAAGGAAATAGCCCACATCAAAAGGAGAATGTGCTTGAATTTACCTTCGCAACATCGGGTCTGGGTGCCTGCTCACTCTTCCCAACTTTCCCTAACCTATCTATCTTTTTTGATTGAGGATGAAAATGTTTTAAAATCTAGGCCTTGCCTTTTCACTTTTAAAAGCATCATATTAATGTCGTCTCCAGAGAATAACTGTGAAAGCCAAGCGACATATTAGGTTTGTAGACATGAGAAGATTATTTGTAGAGAGGGAGTTGACAAGTCAGAAAAGGCCTTCTGTTACTATTTTAATATATTTTCTCTTTAGCAAAAATTTTGTCATGGCATTATTTGTACAAATACTGATTCATTACACATACTGTATTTAGATTGGAACTGTGTACATAATTTTATCACTTAATGTGTTCTCACCAATTAGTTTCTTTGAGAATGATATAGTGAATATTAATCTGTTGCTAGTGGAAAAATAGGGTTTAGTTGTCTTGGAAAGCAATAAAAGTTCCAAAATGAGAATCAGTCAATATTTGTGCCAGATTATCCAGGGTCATGTTTGATCTTGAAAGCTTTCCTTAAACTCCACAGGTTCCATATTTTTTCTCAACTATTTTCATAGGAGGGTTATGGTGCCAGACTGATGTTTAGCACAGACTGAAGTGTAGGTTAGGGTAGAAGGTATTTGGTTGTGAGTTAGCAAAGCCAATGAATAATGTGATGTGATAAAAAGTTATGACATGCCAGGTGATTATTTTTGGGATGAAAGTTATGCTGACTGACTGATATGTAGTTTCAGGTTGGGGTGAAAGCTGATAGGCTCTTTGTGAGCTGGAAGAGCAATCATATGCCATCTTATGAGATAAGGCTATGTTAGAGTTATGATGTAATTAGAGAAAGCTCAGCTATATAGTTACTGATGTAAGAAAAATTTTGTTACATTTACTGAATAATGGTTTTGTGTTCCTGATTACATTGTGCATTCGGAGGCAGTATTCGCATCAGTTGTGCCACAGTTACTTCATCTTATTGCCATGAAACACGTAGTCTGTCTGCTGCTCTTGTACTACATACTTAAAACTAGCCATTGACTAACCGTTTAGGATAGTGAGAACTGCCGACATTGCTTTGCAAAATACAAAATAGCACTGCCTTCGTTCCAGACACTGTGTGCATGCGCAGATGATGTGACTTACCAAATGAAAGTGCTGGCAGGTCGACAGACACATAAACATACACACAAAATTCAAGCTTTCGCAACAAACTGTTGCCTCATCAGGAAAGAGGGAAGGAGAGGGGAAAGACGAAAGGATGTGGGTTTTAAGGGAGAGGGTAAGGAGTCATTCCAATCCCGGGAGCGGAAAGACTTACCTTAGGGGGGAAAAAAGGAAAAAAGGACGGGTATACACTCGCGCACACACACACATATCCATCCACACATATACAGACACAAGCAGACGTATTCGTGTATATATATATATATATATATAATGGAAGGAAACATTCCACGTGGGAAAAATTATATATAAAAACAAAGATGAGGTGATTTACCGAACAAAAGCGCAGGCAGGTCTATCAACCTGCCTGCGCTTTTGTTCGGTAAGTCACCTCATCTTTGTTTTTTTATATATATATATATATATATATATATATATATATATATATATATATATATATATATATATATATATATATATATATATATTTTCTGACTGATATTGGTATGTCTCTATTTTATGTTTGTGTTAATTTCTTTGTTTAAGAAGAATATGATTTCATAAAAATCAGGCAGGAACTGTGAAACAAAGCTTACCCAATGGACGACATTGTTGTTTACTCTGTGAAAGTGGAAGTAATTTGCACTTTCTTTTTTCAGGAATCGTGTACAAAATACCTGCTGTGTGGAAGAGGATAATTGCTGAGCTCTTGGACTTTGTCATACTATTATTTGTAAGATTAGCTATTACTTTTGTTGCTGTGGATTTTGACATTATGTGAGTGAGAACTAAAATGCATATAAATTTGTGATGTGCTATTTTGTAAGCTAAAATAAGCATACATCGATGTAAGTGTCACAGGCAAGCAAATAGCAGCTAAGAACAGTAAGACATTTTTATGAAGTTTAATGTCAATTGGAAAACTAACCCACTTATTGGTACATCCTTTATCGAGGAGCTAAATGTGACTGAATCATTATTTTGTAATGCTATAATGGTGTCAAACACTATAATGTAACATGAGACAGGGAATTCTCTGAGCCAAGGAAAAGTTTCATATTACCTCCTTGTGCTGTGCTTTTTTCTTAGTATCAAGATACCAGGCACACACAGTTACTATATGACATTCCTCTCAACAGTCAGCAGAAGTATGGCCAATTTACATCCTATTCCATTATTTGGAAGCAGTACCATGACTGTACACATCTTGTAGTAGCTGCATTATTCATTTCTGACCACAATAGACGTAGAGTTGTGGTAGGAGACAGAAAATGTTTTTTATTTGTCACTATATACATAACCTTCTTCCTGTTTTTGAAGGAACAGTTTAATACAAGTCATAAGAGGGGGGTCTATTTCCTTAAACTTATTTTGTGTCTTCTCAGTTTAGTTTTTCTGTGCACCTGTTTGCTAGACTCTGTCACAATTGCATCTGAATGTTACCTGCCCTCCAAAAGTAAAATAATTATTTTACAAATTGAGATTGATCAGATTGACAGAGAATGGCGTAGTTAGTCTTACGTGCGAGCAAATGTGAAAACATAATTCCCGCCGTGTTTGAACCATTAAGAAAGACGATGACTTTAGTGGTGTTATAATGTGTAAGCATGGGTTATGGATGGGTCTACCACTTCATACAAGTAACACAATAGCAAACAAAGCAATTTGTGGCACTGTACAAAGAAGTTAAGTTGATAACACCTGAAACAAATATTCTGACAAGACTTTTTTGAGAGTTTAAAGCAATGAGTAATGAATACTGGTAAAGTGTTGTGGACAAACTTGGTGACCCATGTGAGAAGGGGAGTGGATGGAAAAAATAATTTGTGTAGTCTATAAAAGTATTTTTCAATGGGGAAACCAAGGGATTTAAATATGAATTGAATATCCATTCTGTTTGCAAGATTTGGCACACTCTGACTTCCCCCAATTCCCAAATCTGTGGCTAGAAAATGTTTTGATTACAGTATTTTGGCAGCTGTAGGTAGATATTCTGCAGACTTTTGAGAGCATTGCTTCAGGGATGGAATCTGCTCACTGGAAAAATGTTGGACAAAGTGTGTTTTGACCTAAACACAGATTTCTGAAGTCCAGATGTGCATTATTGCTCTCCAGCAAATATTTTGCTCTCACAATATACAATGTTTTAATGCATAAACTTTTATGTTCTCCATTTTCTTCATTAACATTCATTCCTTCGCTTCTCCAAGTGCATTCTGTGTTGATATCTTGATCATGATTCAGCTTTCCTTTTAAATATTCCAAGTGCCCTTCCTTGTCCCAGTCTATCTTTCTTTTATCTCTTAGTATATCATTCATGATTCAGCTTTGTTTATCATATTATATCTCCCTCAACATTCACGCTTATTTTATCTTTCTCGTGTCTCATTTATCTCTTGACTCTTCTTACACTCTGATTTCTTTCCAATTAAAGTGTCATCATGACCTGTCAGTTATAGTCCAGTCAATGAAAGGAAAATAGGAGTGGTGGGGAGGTGGGGTTGGGGGTTTATTGACTAACCTACTAAAAATCCTGACCAGTGGTATATGTGGGCGGGGGGTCACATTTATTTGTCTTTCTTAAATATCTTGAAAACTGTGGCTTCTAGCAAAAATGTTTCCTGTTATAAAATTCAGCTACATTAAATTTGCTACAAAAATGTCCTATCCATTTTTCCTCCAGGACTAATACTTTCAGCATCTTAGGGGATGGGAAACTCACGAATTATTAAAGATAGTGTTTCAGCAGTATAAAATTAATGTATGTTGTTAAATACTGTGAGTTAAGAACAAATATTAAATGTTTGTATCATATCAAAGTGCAGTAGGGCCATATTAAGGGGTAAATTGTGTTCTGGTGTAACACGGTGGAAAGGCAGGGGTGGAAGTTAGAGGTGTGAGGGAAGGTAAGTCACTGGATTGTGGTCATGCAGTTACTCCCTTCACAGATCTGCAAAACAAAGAACAAGCAGACAATTCCCCATTCTCTCTACTGCACGATTTCACAAAAGGCAACTATAGGATGTTTCACGAAGTTATGCCAGCCCTTCTGCAGCTTACCTTATAGTTCACTGTTGATGCTGTGTGCAGACATGCATAAGAGATGTTTATTTTCCCCAAAGCACATTAACACTACATGGAGTCCAGATGTGAATTATTAGTAATACTAAGATGCGAGAAAATCATATGGACAGAATCTACATAAATTCCTACACACTGTTCTACAGTGTTAGAGGTAAACTGATTCTTATTCAAGCTGTAAAGCAGCTGTAGCATTCTTCCAGGAAAGACATCCGGAGTGCTGCTCACTTTTCAGTTTACAGACTGACTATACCTCCCCAGCATTTTCTGTCCAGTTATTTAATGTGAGCAGGCAAAATAACTGCACAGAGCTCATGTTTGTGCAGTGGAGTTATTTTTAGGCTATTCAGTGAGTATGCAGTTGCTGTTATGTATAAAAGCTCACGGCTGGAGCACTTGTGAAAGCTCAATGGCTGGAGCTGTAAACTGTCTACCACACTGAAGAGCCTGTCCCGTGTGTAACATGTGTAATATATATTCGACAGTGGTGGGTTTACTGTTTCCAATACCACTGTCTGGAATACTTTTTAACAGTGTGAGGGTTTAAGTGGGCCCCCTTTGCAACAGAAGTAGGACATGCAGGTGTTATTGAATTTCTGATATTTCAACAATAGTCAAGAATGCATTACAGCAGATTACTTTTCTAGATTTGAAAATGGTAGTCCTATCCCATCAGACATATTGATGCATGCCTTGCAAGGTATACTATGCATGCACTCAGTGCAACCCACTCGATAAATACCAGCAATTCCTGAGTGGAACAGATTTATGCAGTCTACCAGTAACATAATGAATAGTGAGAGAAGTGCTGTAACATTTTGGTCATTCATTAATTCATCACCAAGTAACTACATGACTGTATAGTATGCTATTAATGACACACAGCAGCAAGGTGCCACATCTACCTTTCCAGTCTCTATCCCACAAACACTACATAAGTCACTGCCAACATCACACTTGCAAGTTAAGTACTTCTCACTCATTGCTTATAGGAATGTATTTTACATAAAAGCTCCCTTAACAACTGTAAGTATTCACTTAATAAACTGACAATATCTCTACTACATAAACACGAGCTCAGTGAAATTATGTTGAATACTTACATAAGAGAAGTGGACAGAAATGCTGGGGAATATAGTCCATTTCTAAAGTGCTCATGGTCTAGGAAGTCACCTTTTCTTGGCAGGAAACTGCCGTACAGGATGACTAAGAATGGATTTCCCCTGCAGCAGTATAGAGCAGTGCAGAGCTTTATGTAGAATCTGGCTATATGCTTTTCTTGTGTTTGTATTATTAGTAATTCATATCTGTATTTCATCTAGTGTTAATCCACTTTGTGAAAGTAAACATCCCAGGCATGTCTGTTCACTGCGTTACCAGCGATTCGTAAGGCAAGCTGCGGAAGGGTTGGTATAACTTTGCGGAGCAGCCTGTTGGTGCTTTTTGTGTCATCGTGCAGAAGACAGATTGGAGAATTGCCTGCTCGCTCTTCATTTTGCAGTTATCTAAAGCAGGGAAGTGCATGATCACAACCTGGCAACACACCTTCCCTCATGCTTCCAACCTCCACCCCCACCTTTATGCCCTGTTACACTCAGTAACACATTACCCCTTAATACAGTTCTACTGCACTTACATGTGGTATAAGCATGTAATATTTGTACTTAACCAGTGTTATTTAACTACATATTTAACAAATTGCCTGCTCACTCTCTCGGCCTCCTTGGCTGCCATTTGTTTGATGATTTTTCTAACACTTCATCAGCGTGAGTGCTGACATTGTCAAAGTTTCACCCTCCATTGCTGGCGCTGAGACCTTTTCTGTGCTGTACATTGCACAGACATGGTGTAGAGACTATGTATAAACCGACAGCAACGGAGAAAAGGGACCCACTTATAATGTCATGAATATACAGCATACATTGTACTGGTGGAAAACTCTATGTTGGAATGACTGGACAATCAGTCAAGACCAGGATCACAGAACATAAGTGGGATTGCAGGTTGGGACCTGTGGAGATATCAGCCATGGTGGAGCACACAGTGTGTGAGACCAACCACACAATAAAATTTGCTGACACAGAAGTTCTTACTGTAGAGAACAGCAATCACATCTGCTTGTTCAGGGAAGCTATAGAAATCCACAAACATGACAGTAGCTTTAACAAGAATGAGGGAAGCCTGAAGATGAACAGATCCTGCAAGAGAGAACCACAGCAGTAATGACCACAGGAAAATTCTCAGGTATTGGCACACCAGGTACCTACAATCAACAGCTGCGGGCTTAGCACCAGGCCGCTACCAGCAATGTAGGGTGCAGCTTTGACAAAGCCAGCCACTCCTGCTGGCTAAATGCCACAAAAATCATGAAACGAATATTGCCTGAAGGAAACAAGACAGAATGCCACAAAAGCCTTGACAATTTTGAATGTACATTAATTTTGTACCAATGAAATGTTCACTATCTTTAATAATCTGCAATTTTTCCATCCCCCGCGGTGTGGAAGCTATTAGACCAAAAGGAAAAATGAAAAGGATATTTTTATAGGAAATTTAATGCGCCTTAATTTTGTATTGAGAAACATTTTCGTTAGGAGCTGCGGTTTTCATGATAGCAAGAAGAAATAAAAACAAGACCTTTAAATGCCCGCCACCACACCCCGACATGCGCACCACACTGTTCAGGACTTTTAGTACGCTGTTCATGACACTCCACCCTACCACTGTACAAAAATTTGTGACTAAACTAATTTTTTCCATCTAGTCAGCATTTTTTGGTCTTCATCTACCTCATTAGTATGAAGGAACTTGAATGTTCGTCCATTTTGAATTTTGGGTTGTTTCTTACACTTTGTGTCTTCTTTGTATTAGTTGGTCTTTTCCTGTCTGTGGGTGACTGGTATGTGCTTCTTATTAATTACAAATAGTACCAGTATTTGATTCTCGCACTCAACTTAAAACACAGTACCCATTCTTGTTTAAAACAGGCAATTTTACTGATACTCCCTGGCAAAACTGTGTATTGGACCGAGACTTAAACCTGGGACCTTTTCCTTCTGCAGACAAGTTCTCAGCAGGGTCCTAGACTGTTTCGAAGCAGCATCTCTGCAATACCTTTTCTTCCAGGAGTGTTACTCCTGCAAAATATGCAGTAGGACTTGTGTAAAGTTTGGAAGGTAGGAGATGAGGTACTGGTGAAAGTGAGTCTGTGAAGGTGGATCAAGAATCGTGCTTGGATAGCTCAGTCTGTAAAACACTTGCCCATCAAAACAAAGCTACCAGGTTTGAGTCCTGGTCCAGCTCACAGTTCTAATCAGCCAGTAAGTTTCCAATAAATGCCACTCTGCTGCAGAGTGAAAATTCCTTCTGGAGAATATATTATTGTTTACTAGAAGGCTGTTTTGGTCAAAGTATACATATGTACCATAGTACTGTACACCATGTGTTCCAGCAGATTTTATGCCTTCCAGAATTACGTAGGTGTAAGCTTTCATGCTGTCACATGGCAACTGTGTTCCTATGACCCTCACCAACCCCATGAGCAAAAGCAGTGAGAAAGAGGAATAACTTCTGTTTGCTCCTCTCCATGCACAAATATATCTTTTCTTAGAATTCAAGGGTACTGTAAAACATTGGGTGGGGCAAATAAAAGTGGCTTGGAGAACAGGATTCTAGAGTACAAAGAAATATAGCAGAGAAAAGGAAATGCAGTACTCACCTGACTAAAGCAGATGTTGAAAGTGACCACCATTCATCTCTTGGCACTTTTGGGCCCTGGTCAGCAAGTTGCTGAAGGTATATCAAAGCTTGACTGCTGGAATTATTGCAGTCTCATCCAAAAAGGCCAGCTGCAGTTCTTCAAGTCTGTGAGTGATGTTGCGATACACCTTAAACTTGAGGGCTCCCCGCACAAAGTAATCACATACTGACAGATCAGGTGACCTGGGTGGCCAGCTAAGGCTGACCTCTGCTAACAGTTGTATCACTTGTGAAGAGTGTGTAAATGTGCTCCATAGTTTGGCTGGCTGTGTTGGCAGTTGCTCCACTTTGTTGGAAATAACTGTAGGTCTTTTCCACCTGCATTAACCACAAATGGTTTCAAAATATTGGCAATGTAATGACCCGAAGTCAGCATCTGATGAAAGAAGAAGGGTCCAATAAAGGAAGGGTCCAATAAAGAAGATGGGTCCAGCAATGTGACATGCAGGTGTTGCGCACCAAACCAAAGCTTCTGATCATGCATTAGTGTATTGTGGAAATTACGCAGATTCTCTGTTGCTCAGGACCTGTGATTCTGTGAGTTGACATAACCTCTCAGGTGGAACCAGGCTTTATTAAATGTAACAAACAGATCCATGTCAAAGCCATTCATTGTTAGCTCAGTAAACAGCCACTCACAAAACTGGAGGTGCTGTGGAGCATCTGCTGATTTTAATGTATGAACTACAGACACTCAGTAGGGATGCACATGCAAGTTCAGGTGGAGTATTCATCCTGATCAATGTGATGGGCTGGTCCCTTGTGATAGGTGGCGGGTTGATTTAGTAAGACTCTGAACCATTTTCTGGTGAACTGCAGCTACATTTTCTGGTTTGCAGACATGTTTCGAAATGTTTTTTGACTTTTCAAAACAGATCCTGCCTGGCTCCATTTTTGGACTAAGCGTTGCATGGCACTCTTTGCTGACACTTTGACACATTTAAACTTCTCAGCAAACAACTGTCCACACTAATTCCATGACATTGTTGTCAAGTAACTTTCCACAATGAACACCTGCTGCTCCATGTGAGTATCTGCGTCCCCTTTGCACTGTTCCACTCTCACTGACACAGCCCACACTGCACTCTGAACCGGTGTGGATCACATGGCGGGCACACACATGTTGTGCACGTCACAAGTTGCGGTTATATGCATACATTCACATTCAGTCGTATAGACTTGTCCAAGTCACTTTTATTTGCCCCATCCTGTATTTTCAATCTCACAAATGTGTCAAAACTCAAAGAGTATGTTCTAGTATATTTTTTATTGTGTGGGTACTCCTAATGAATACAGTACAAATTTTGTGATGAACCTTTTTGGCAGTGTCTCTTGGGATCCTGTGAACTGTCCATAACTCTGACAAATTCATTTCATGGAGATCATTTTGGTGCAGTAACACAAAGTTGTAATGGTGCTGTCAAATGAATTCTATTGTTGATGTAATTTGTAATGAAAGCCCCTGATTATGGATGGCCTAGGGAGGATTGTTCTGTAGGATGAGATATCTTGTGAACAATATCAGATGTGAAGTTTCGTCAAACCCCTATTAGTATCTCCACTCAGTGTACGTTAAAAAAGACATGTTGTCCATGCAATGTGAATATCATGTGCTAAGGAGGAACACACTGGTTCATTCACGTAGAAGCTTTGTTTAATCAAGGCCAAGTAATGAAAGTGAAATACCAGTATTACATCATGGTCATTTAAAAAGTTAATCAGGCACTATGTGTGTTGAATCACTGAGATGTCAGTGGTATCAGTGCATTAATACTGTAATGGATTACACATGTCCATGAATGATTATTCTCTGTAAACATTGACATTTTTCAAGGTTATGAGGCTGAAAATATGGTAAAGAAACTTCCTCGGTGGAATATAACTAATAAGCTGATTAAAGGTAACAACTCGCCATGTAGCTGTGCATTAAGTCATAAATAGGTACATAAACAAGAATGATAATTTTGGCGATGTGAAACGAGGGACATTCTACCATTAATCCTTCCCATTCTTCCTATAGTGGTATTCCACTGTCGATTCAGCCTACACAATATTCTGGTCCATGCCTATGCCAGTCCCTCTCCTAACCCTTTGTCACATATCCCTGTTTAAAGCACAGTTACAACATCTTTCTGATTCACTCACACGCCACATCCTACTCTACTCTTGTCACAGGCCTTTCCTATCCCATAAGAGACAGTGCCAAAGTTGAAATAAACCAACCAACCATGTCATATACCAGCTCTGCTGCAATTTCTTTGCAGCATTATATGTGAGCATGACCACCAACTAGCTATACACCATAATGAATGGCCATTGTTAGAATGCAGCCGAGAGCAGAGTTGTGCATCCAGTGATAAAATACATTGCTTAGTGCCGAGCACAACATGCTGGAGTTCAATGGCTGTTCCACAAACCGTCTCACCTGGATCCGTCTCCTCCCCACACTATCAGCCTTTATGAACTGCATGTATGGTGGGAGTTACTTTGCAACATGTTCTTCATTTCGTAGTCCTCCTGGCCTCCGTCGCTGCTCAGCCCCTGCACCCCATTCCTCTGTCCCACAGTCTCCCTTGCCTCTGCTCTGTCATCCCTCACTAGCCCCTCCCTCATGTCGTCATCTTCTGCAGTGCTCCTATGTTACATTCTGAGCCCATGTACCTGCAGCCTCTCCCTTCCATATTCCATGTTATAGACTTTCTGTCTCCCTCCAAGTCCTCACCCACACTTCCCCAACCCTCCATCTTCCCTCTCTTTTCTCTCCTCACCCAATTCACCCAAAACAACCCCTCGCCACAATTAGCCTGCTGAATTGCATTTCCACCATTGTGTATGCAACCGGCTCACTGTAGCTATATGTGTGTCTGGGGAGAGAAAGGGGTTTTGCGTACCAACGACCCAATGCCTCTAATTCAAGTTGTTGCCTTTTCTCCTAAATTGTTTATATCCTGCCAGAACTTTCCATACCATATTAAATTTTGCTGAACATTCAGACGAATCCTTTTTCAAAGATAACAGAACACACACACATGTGCACAGCTCTGTAGTCCTAGCAGACTAAATTGTGCTGTGATTGCATTTCAGCAGCAGTGTCAGCACAATATAGTTGACTGGTACAATTTATCTATGGATCTGTGTGTATGTTCTGTTATACCTGAAGGATAGCAACATTTTTCGACCTTACTGTGTGTCTATCAATGACTCAACAATAAGGTGAGTTTCTGCCTTTACTTGTTAGACTTCTCTTGGCTCTCCTTCCAAACAATTTTAGTGTGCAGTAGGGCACAATAATTTTGTTATGATGTGCAGTAATGTGTTGCTAGTGTTTTTCTAGCAATACCATTGTGATAGTGGGTTCAAGCTTTTTGTGTTGCACTTCAGCTGTTAAAAGATGAAAAGTAGCAACTAAGCACTATATGGTACCCATTGATCGGGTCTCCACCCAATAGTGTGTGGATAAAAATGGACTTTCAACACAAAAAAAAAAAAACATTGAATGTAAAAATTAAGAAATAAAAGTACACACACACACACACACAAAAAATGATCTGAATGATGGTCAACAGCTTAATGCAATACCAACCACAAGATTTAAAAGTGACTAAAATTGAGGCCGGGAACATTAAATAAGACACAAAACTTAAGTATTGGTTGACTCTTGTAACAAAGAAAAGTTTGAGCTAAATATAAGGAAAGTTCTAGCTGAATGTAAATAATTTAAATGTAAAGAACACATTCACTGGTTAGCAGAAGCATTAAGTCATTGACAGCACAAGAAAAGAATGACAATTTTGCTAGCTTTCGGATAAGTTCTGCCATGAGTTAGAGTACGCAGATACGCAGATGTGCATGCACTCCCCTCCTCCTCCCTCCTCCCCCCCCCCCCCCCCCCCACACACACACTCAAACCTGTTCGCTATAATTTACCGTGTGTGTGTGTGTGTGTGTGTGTGTGTGTGTGTGCGTGTGTGTGCGTGTGTGTGTGTGTGTGTGTGTGTGTGTGTGTGTGTGTGCCCGTGCATGCATGCGGGCACGTGTACTCCAGCTCATTAAATGATTTATCTGAAAGCTAGCAAAGTCTTCATTCTTTTTTGTGCCTGTCGATGTCCCTATGCTTTAGCTTTCTGGTGAATTGTCTCCTTTACACGTAATTTAGTTGCGAAACTCTGATTTTGTAGTTAAGCGAAACATAATGGAAGAAAATCAGTAAATTTAAGTTTCTGGTTGGACTATGGGCTTTGTTGGTCTGCAAACCAACCATTATTGAAGAACAGGGTGGTATTTTTACTCCATAGGTTTGAATTTGTTAGTAAAAGGATAACCAATTTATTCATGGACTTCAGAGGAACTAGACGTCGATCTGTTGTAGAATTTTAGAACATGTTTTTTGCTCGAGTATCATGTCATTTTTGGAAACCCAGAATCTACTATGTAGGAATCAACATGGATTCTGGAAACAGCGATCGTGTGAGACCCAACTCGCTTTATTTGTTCATGAGACCCAGAAAATATTAGATACAGGCTCCCAGGTAGATGCTATTTTTCTTGACTTCCGGAAGGCGTTAGATACAGTTCCGCACTGTCGCCTGATAAACAAAGTAAGAGCCTACGGAATAGCAGACCAGCTGTGTGGCTGGATTGAAGAGTTTTTAGCAAACAGAACACAGCATGTTGTTATCAATGGAGAGACGTCTACAGACGTTAAAGTAACCTCTGGCGTGCCACAGGGGAGTGTTATGGGACCATTGCTTTTCACAATATATATAAATGACTTAGTAGATAGTGTCGGAAGTTCCATGCGGCTTTTCGCGGATGATGCTGTAGTATACAGAGAAGTTGCAGTATTAGAAAATTGTAGCGAAATGCAGGAAGATCTGCAGCGGATAGGCACTTGGTGCAGGGAGTGGCAACTGACCCTTAACATAGACAAATGTAATGTATTGCGAATACATAGAAAGAAGGATCCTTTATTGTATGATTATATGATAGCGGAACAAACACTGGTAGCAGATAATTCTGTAAAATATATGGGAGTATGTGTGCGGAACGATTTGAAGTGGAATGATCATATAAAATTAATTGTTGGTAAGGTGGGTACCAGGTTGAGATTCATTGGGAGAGTCCTTAGAAAATGTAGTCCATCAACAAAGGAGGTGCCTTACAAAACACTCGTTCGACCTATACTTGAGTATTGCTCATCAGTGTGGGATCCGTACCAGATCAGGTTGACGGAGGAGATAGAGAAGATCCAAAGAAGAGCGGCACGTTTCGTCACAGGGTTATTTGGTAACCGTGATAGCGTTACGGAGATGTTTAACAAACTCAAGTGGCAGACTCTGCAAGAGAGGCGCTCTGCATCGCGGTGTAGCTTGCTCGCCAGGTTTCAAGAGGGTGCGTTTCTGGATGAGGTATCGAATATATTGCTTCCCCCTACTTATACCTCCCAAGGAGATCACGAATGTAAAATTAGAGAGATTAGAGCGCGCACGGAGGCTGTCAGGCAGTCGTTCTTCCCGTGAACCATACGCGACTGGAACAGGAAAGGGAGGTAATGACAGTGGCACGTAAAGTGGCCACACACCGTTGGGTGGCTCGCTGAGTATAAATGTAGATGTAGATGGGTCTACAGTGAACGTGAATGTCCTAGTATTTGTCCCTTAACTAAGATGCTAAAATAACGAAAAAGCCCATCCTGAAATGACTTGGAAGAGAGTATTATAACAGTTGATGCAGACTGACGGGGTATGAACGTAGATTTGGTTTTTATGGAATGGGAAACAGAAATGCAGAATGAAAACATTTACTGAGCCTGTGTGTAAGGCCATCACTGAACCAAGCATAAAGCAAAAAAAAAAAATCAGAGAAGAGGCCCACAAATTGTTGCTGAGAGAAGAGTTGCAATTGTTATATGAAGAACAGAAAACTGTGAAAGTGACTATAGTATCCACTGAGGATAAAGTATATGAGCAACAGAGCCAAACACAAAAATCTGAAGTAACAGCCTTGTGGAATGAGTGGCATGAAGAGCACCTGTGTAGGGAGGGTCGTATGTCAAACCAGAAGGAAAGGATCTCATGTAAAACAGGGGAGCAACTTTATGGAAAGAAGAATTAATAAAAAATGTATCCCATTAGTAGAATTCCTAATGGTGAAGCGACAAGAAGAGAGACCCTGATAGTAAATTAGTTTCAAACATGCTTGAACAATCTATTGAACTGTAAAGGGCATAATAACTTTTTGGTAGGCTGCATGAATGTG
This sequence comes from Schistocerca americana, assembly GCF_021461395.2. Classification (NCBI taxonomy): domain Eukaryota; kingdom Metazoa; phylum Arthropoda; class Insecta; order Orthoptera; family Acrididae; genus Schistocerca; species Schistocerca americana. The sequence goes on along the minus strand of NC_060119.1, from coordinate 361,041,533 downwards.
AGGGTATAAAGACAGGCAGTTTGAGTGGAAAAGACAGTAATAAGCTGGAGAACAAGGCAGCTTGCAGTGTGTACCCAATCAAGGCACTTGGAAGCATTGGCCGGCAATGTCTGTGTGGAAATAAAATGCAATAAGCAATGATTGAAAACAGGGAATCTTCATCTCACTATTCAAGAGGGTGATAGGAAGATACACTCAACCACAAAGGTGTAACTTTGCCTCCATGTGAGGACAGAGTAGGAAAAACCTGTTTAACTTATGCTTGAGGTCTATTGAACTTATGCTTGAGGAAAGACAGCATAGTTTTAGACCTCATGACATCATATTTACCACAATTATGCTTTATGAGGAATAATGGAAGAAAAATAAAATGCTTATATTTTAATAATAAGTAGGAAACGCTTCCTAATGTTGGAAAAAGTATATTTATTTGATCTTGACCCAGGTTTCAGCTTCTTAAGCCACCTTCAGACGACAACTGAATGTCGCAAACGCAGATAAGATAATGTGCACTTTACACAGATATTATTTTTACAGAAGAAACAAAAATTGCATGTAGAGTGTTTTGGAAAAAATTACATTTTTTGTCACACAGAAATAGTTGCATTAACTCAAAAGGAAATAAATTTTTTTGTAGAGATACATGTAACAAATGAGCAAGAATAAAGTTGAATTTACAATTTTAATCTAAATTTGAAATTTTTTATTCTCTTGTGAAAAGCAAAAAGATGACACTACTGGAAATGCTGGAATTCAACAAGCATATGACACAGAATGTCGGCTTAGTATTAAATGGCCAAACTCAGATTTCCTTTTTCCTTGCTGTTAAAGTAAGTTTTAATTATAAGTATTAGATTAAAGGTATAAAATCACCATTATTTTTTATCAGTTGTTACATGTATCTTCACGCAAAAAACTTTGTTTCCTCTTTTAATTAATGGAATTATTTCTGCGTGGCAAAAAGTGATGTTTTCCTACGTAAACACTCTACATGTCACTTCTGTGTAAATAATATCTGTGTAAGTCACATGTAATTTTAACTGAGCTTGTGACATTCAGTTGCCACTGAAGGTGATCTAGAAGGCGGAAGCCAGTTCGTGATCACATAAACATAGTTTCAAAGAATATGAGGAAATGCTTCCAATTTAATATTGTTATCATGTTCCGCCAAGCACAGACAGAAAATTCAGCTAACTCATAACTGTCTTTGTGGATACTAAAAAGGCATGTAACCATGTTCCTCGTGAAAATATTAGGTTGATGCATAAGTTCATAGCGTATTTCCACAATTTTAGTAAATACAACAAATGCTAACAGAGACTTCAGTCAACCATAATATATTCTCCTGCACTGCTTAGAACAGTCTGTCAGTGCTGGGGCAACTTTCTACTGTAGAAGTCACATGGATTTGAGGCGGTGAACTTGTCAAGCCATGTTTGGAGTGAATTTTCATCTGGAAAGGAAGCTGCTTGAAGGTTGTGTGGGAGAGAGGAGAAAAGGTGAAAATCTGAGGTCACAAGATAAGATGAATAAGGTGGGTACAGAATGATTACCCAACTCAACTCCTGTGTAGTGTTTTTTGTCAGTCTAGCACTATGTGGGCAGGTATTATCATGAAGTAGCATCACTGAATGCAGGTGTCCTGGTTGTTATCCTTGGATTGCGTCTGCAAGATGTCTCACTTGGTAACAATAAATGTCATCAGTGATGGTTACACCTCAGAGAAGCAATTCGCGGTACACACACCGTCGCCATTCTAACCTGCGAAACATCTTTTGTGTCGGTGTTATGCGTGCAGGTCTTGGGATGGGGAGTTGCTGCTTTTTTTGGGGATCAACCATTCATTTCTTTCCCTTATGCTACCATAAAGCCAGCATTTCTCGTCACTAGTAACAATACAGCATAGAAATGGTCGGTGTTGTCCATGAGCCAATTGATGATGAAGAGCTTGCAGAGATGCACATATGACCACTTGCTGATTTTTATGATTTTGGCTTAGAGCATGCAGTTCACTTGCATCAGATTTTTTTAACCTTCCTCGTTGGATGCAAATATTCCACGGTGGTAGAATGATCACAGTTCACCACATTTGCCTGTCCTCAAGTACACAGACACGGATTATTGTGGATTAATGTGTTTAAACAATCTTTATCAAACCTCAAGTGTCTTCCTAAACATGGAGAGTCATTGATGTCAAAACAATCCTCCTTAAAATGAGAAAACCATTTTCTTACCATTCACTGTCCAATGGCATTATCTCCATTTTGTGGGTGGCTCCACTGCTTTCACCCCTCTATTGAACTCAAACAAAAGAATATGTCAGAAATGTTCTGATTTATACACTTGACACTCCATTTTCTAGTGTCCACAGCTCCACTCATTATCTCCAAATGACAAAATGACGATATGTGAACTCCAGTATCTGGTAGCAACTAAAATACCGACATGCAAAACAAAAATGCTATAAATTTATGTACCAACCTTATATACTGAAAAGCATAAGAAAGTGTCTGAGAGTATCATTACAAGAGTACGACAATGCTGTGATGAGACCAAGGGTGGTATACTGATCCAGAGGAGATCAGATTGGTTTGAAATGAAGAGTAAGTTCTAACAAGGAAATTGTCTGTCACCACTCATACATTAGTAATGGATGAAATTCGAAAAGCCGTCAGAAGAGAGAGTGCAATTCCCAGGAATCTAGTCATCACTGATGCTAGAATGATATGGGGTCAAAACATGCTAAACTAGATCTCTGGAATGAAGAATGTATGGCAGTGATCTCAAAATCAGAAAACCAAGACAGTAAGATTTGTGTTGAATAGAAATTCTTCATCAGTCCATCTAAAAACTGGAAATGAAGACAGAGAGTTTGTCAACAACTTGTAGTACTTAGGTAGTGCTGCCTCGTCAACTAATACTATGCACCAAGATATTTTGAACAGAATGCGGAAAGCTTAAAAAGAGATATGGGATACTTCAGGTGCTTTGTGACTGATCCAGATGTCCCATTAGTATAAATTTCTTGTAATTTCTTTAAGTTAAAACACTGTGAAGAACAATATGTTGGTCCCTTTCCTTAATGTTAAAAAAAAAGAATCCATATGCAAATGCTTTGTCATAATAAATTCGTAAAGTGGGATGAATAAGTTAAGAAACACCTTTTCAGGCATTAAGAAGATTTTCTTGCTGGATGTGGTATAGAAATAGTCAAATTAATGATGTCATTCATATGTACTTGAAAATATATACTTTCTGGAAACCAATGAAGTGGGAGACTTACTGTTTAAGCTGATCACAACACTCATTGTTCGCATTACTGGAACCACTGTCTGTTGTGACAGTTCTGACTGCCAAAGCATTTGAAATAACCTGTACAAGTAAATTGGTGGATCAGTCAGACAAGACAACAAGAAATCACTTTGTTCTGGAGAAAAGAGAAAAAAATTATATCCTTAAATATTTTTAAAAAATGTGATTGATGTGTGGAAGTATTTCACTTTGAGAAATGTTACCAAGTTGCAATGGATCATTTTGCTGAACGTTCTGGAACATACATATTTATAGATTCACTAAATTTTTCTTGTTTTCTCTCTCCCTCTCAATATTTATTTTTTTTGTAAAAGAATGTTGGAAAGTAGAATTTAGACTAGGAGTACTGGTATCCAAAATGGAAATTTCATCTATTGTCCTGTGGTTCCAGAGGCTAGAATAAACCCATGTAACTCCTGCCTGTTTTAAGAGGTGACTAAAAGAAGTCTTATACCTAGTCAACCTCACATTGACAAGTTAGCTGTTATCAGGAAAACTGTCAGTTTTAACTCACATCACGACATGTCCAACTTTTTTTGTTCCACTTGTCTAAATATCACAGAAGTTCAGCCCCTTTTGGGAAGGATATCTTACATGATGTATAATCTATCTGTCATGTGTTGTGATCCCCTGCACCTGTTATGAGAGTGGATATATGTTCACACTCAAAATTTAGTGTAGTAGACAATCTGTCATAGGGGGCTCATCATTTACCATAATGGTTATCTCTCACTGACAATGCAGTGATGCCTGAGTTGTGAAGTCCTCATGTACACTAATGAACCAAAACATTATGACCACCTGCTTAATAACTTGTTTATCCATCTTTGGAACGAAATACAGCATGGATTCTGTGTATCAGGGATGCAACAGTTGGTTGGAAGGTTTGTGAAGATATGTGGCATTAGATGTCTATGCACAGGTCATGCAATTCACGTATATAACAGGCCGCTGATTTGCATATGTCTAATAGGACCCAGATGGCTTTAAATCAGGTGAATTCATTTGTTGAGGTATCAATATGAGCTCACTAAAATGTTCCTTGATCTGGCTCTAAGACATAGACAGTTATACTGCAGAAAGATGACATTACTGTTGGGAAAGACATCAAGCATGAAGAAATACAGATGGTTCGCAGCTGTCAGCGTGTCTTCAATTGCTACCACGAGTCTTACACAAGCACAGGAGAATGTGTCCCATAGCATAACACTGATTCCACCAGCATGCACCTGTGATGCGCTGCGCATTTTGAGCTGCCATTCACCTCAGTGACAGCATTTGTGGAGACAACCAGCAGCCTAGTATACGAAAAATGTGATACACTCAAAGAGCTGACATGTTTTCACTGATCAACACTTGAATCTTGATGGTCCCGTGCCAACTGCAGTCATAATTGACAATGTTGTTGGGTCAACATTCGAACACACAGAGGAGGTCTGCTGCGGAGCTGCATGTTCAACAATGTACAATGAACGGTATGCTCCAAAACACTAGTGCGTGCATCAGCATTGTGCTCTTTGGTGCAGATGCCAGATATCACCATCTATCCTATTCTACGGAGCAGACAAGCCTCAGAACCCCATGTTCTGTGAAGAGTCGTGGCCGTCCAGCCATTGAGCTCCTAGTTGTAGTTTCATTGTCCTTCTACCTCTTTCCGTAGATGCTCACGCCGTTAGCACATGAGCATTCAACCAACATCACCATTTTTGAGATACTCATTCACAAGCTCTGTGTGATAATAATCTGCCCTTTGTCAAAATCGCTTATCTCAATGGATTTCCCCATTTGCAACCCATATCTTTGCTAGGGTGATTCCCCATCTGTGTCTGCTCTGCTATCATCCTTTTCTTACTGCGCCATGTGCCCACAACACCACCGGGCAGCATCCAGTGTCTCAGGCAGTGGTTACAATGTTTTGGCATATCAGTGTATACTGAGGAGTAGGTGTCTCATCAGATCTGGTGCATCAGAACTCCGAGCAAAGGCTACTATGCCAGGTAGCCTTTGCTATGGTCAGGGTGCTACTGGGAGGGCCTCTGATCAGAGTGAGTGGCAGTAGAGTAGGTGATCTGCAATGAAACTGATAAACTTACCCTTACAGGTGGCTGAGCCTACATGCTGGCTCAGCAGGTAGAAAGAGACTCAAAACGCCATGGTATTTCCATCGTAGGCCATAACACAAGATGGGAGCCAGGCAAGAAGAAATCGAGGTAGATAGTTCATCTACTTCTTGATACGGTCCATGGATTGGAAAAACAGCTGTAATAGAGAACATGAGAACTAGATATCTGTTGATCAAAACTGTGAATGGTAATCAGACACAGGCACTTGACTTGAAGACTGAGGACAAGGTTGGGGATATACCAGTTACCATTTTGCCTCATAACAAACACAACAGAAATCAAAGTCTCATCTTCTATTGAGACTTAATGCTATTAACAGATGAACTGCATCCCAACCGAGAGCAGTATGAAGTGTATTTTGTTTGTTGTACTCCAATAGGGCCTGAGGATAATAGGATTGACATTGGACCTTTCAGCCTCACCTGTGATTGAAATCTTTTACCCAAGGAAGTTAAGGTCATGATTTATAGGTGTCATGTCAAACCCAGTTTTCTTTCATGTACTAAATGATTTAAGTGCATGAGGTTTAGGCATAAAACCTCTGTCAGTGAAAGATGTCACAGTGCTCACAGTCTTAAAGGTGTGCCACCACCAGATCCCATGCTGGACAAGTCTTATTAAGTTCCTGAGCATAGCCACTGCGAGTGTGCATTTTGTGTGTAAACAGTACATTGCAGAATGAAAAGATAGTGCATGTGGTCAATATTCAAAATAGATCAGTTAACGAATATGCTGTTGAAACTTCCTGGGAGATTAAAACTGTGTGGTGACCGAAATTTGAAGTCGGAACGCAGTTTGGAAGTCTGGCACACAGTTTTAATCTGCCAAGAAGTTTCATATCAGTGCAGAAACTGCTGCAGAGTAAAAATTCCATTTTGAATATGCTGAAAGAGAGTCCTTTGAAGTGTGTTTACAAGCGGTTTAAACATTTCCTACAAAGATGGGATGCCATGGGAGACTCCTCCCCAAACTGGGTGGTCTGCAACTGCTTGCATTCTGAATAACATATGCAAAGTGAAGGAATATTTCTCCCAGGATTGTCATGTGACACTGCGAATAATAGCACAGAAGTAGGAATTTGTCGTGAGACACATTGAATGGATACGCACCCAATATACCAAACAAAGTAACTGGGCCCTGTTCTATAACAAATCCCAGCCACACACTGCCTTTCTTGTACAGCAGTTATTAGCCATCTTACTTGCCACGCTTGTGTCCCTTGGAATTTTTCGTGTTCCCCAAATCGAAAGCGTCATTTATCTGTCTACATCTGCGTCCATATTCGTACATCTGTATCTGCACTCTGCAAACCAATGTGAAGTGCATGACAGGATACTTCCTGCAGTACCATGTATTAGGATCTCTTTCCATCCCATTCACATATGGAGTGTGGGAAGAATGAATGCTTACATGTCTCTGCATGCTACGAGAACAAATGGGCAAGACCATAGTATGTTCCTTAACTCTTCATTTAATTGTGTTCGTGGAAGTTTGTTAGCAGGCTTTTGCAGGAACGTAGCCTGTATCTTGAAGCATTTGCCAGGTCAATTTTCTGAGCATTTCCTTAATGCTATCCCATTAGTCAAAAAGCTGTTGACTTCTGTGCTGTATGTTCAGTATACCCTGTTGGTCCTGTTTGGTGTATCCCAAACCCTTGAACAGCACTGCAGGATGAAATGCACAACAGTTTTACAAGCAATCTCTTTTGTAGATTGGCTTTTGAAGGGATAGCAATCAGCCAGTGGACTATAACCACTGAATATCTTCTGGGCAGGCTACTCACTTTATGAAGTGCAAATGGAAGAATCCTTACTTATACTTTAGCTTGTAGCCTGATCTTCGTGTCTCTCTCTCATACTTATAAGGTGGTGTTGATTCCATTTTGTCACTTCTTGTTCCTTTGGCTTACAGTAGTCAGTGTCAATGTGAACCATTGTTGATTTATGTAAAAATAACTAACCTGTTAATTATTACAATTTTTCCAGAGACCTCGAGAAGTACGACTTTGATCTACTGAACAGAAATGTTAAAATGGACTACAAAGTTGCTGTTGAAATGACATCTGAAATCTTACTGCTTGAAATGATACACAGACTTGTGGTCTGTCTTTTTGAGGTAAATATCACATAGTTAATTATTTGTGTTTCATGTCATCAGTTTACTTAGAAATATGGCTAAAAATGTCATCATCAAAAATTAATGAAAGGGTCGGAAATTAATTGTATTTATAAATGTCTTACCCTTATACAGAAATGTAATTTCTCTCTTTGTTTTATAGGCCTTTTGGATAAGGAGAGGCGTAGGACTCCGTATGGGAGGTGCAACTCCAGGAAAGGCTGTGCTAGGAATTCGTGTGGTTTTGTGTGAAAGGGTAACAGATGTTGAGGGTCGTCCTGATGTTGTTTTGGTTACACCAGGCACTGATCCAGGCATGTTTTGGGCTTTTGCCAGGTCTTTAATAAAAAATTTGATTTTAGCTGTCTTGTTTCCAGTGTGCTTTGTGCTCTTTCTTTTTAGGCACAACAGAACTGGATATGACATAATTTGCAGAACACTTGTTGTAGAAGATGCTCCACCAGCTAGAAATTAAAGAATTCTGCCCATGTATACTTTAATGGCCATATCCTCATGTTCCTTATTTCCTTCTCTGTGACTCCCTATTATTCCCAGTGACCCACTCCTTTTTCTCATCCTACTGATCTTTACCTTTTAGTATTATTTGCCACCTTGCCTTATTCTGCTCTGCATTAAAACACACACACACACACACACACACACACACACACACACACAGCAACCAGACTTTTGGAGTGTATATACATTGTAAATCGATATTTATATTTTCTCAATACAGAAAATGACTTTAATATTAAAGAGTTGTAAAATTTGAAAATATTATTAAAGTATTTTTGGTTCTCTGACACACAGCTGTAATTTATTTTAGTTTCAAGCACTGAAAAATGCACTACATTTATCTGCTCTTTCTCTTCTTCCATTATGTAAAATGGCCATGTTGATAAACTGCAAAGAATTCTTGGAGGTGGGAAAGGGTATAAACATGTGAGAGCAAGCACAAAAAGAAAGATGTTCTCTACCATTAATTTCATCAGTTTAATATTACTAGTTGCTTTCCATATGCTGTTTGCTGTTTTATAAGCAATTAAAACATTTTTGAGACTAAAGTAATCTGCACTTGTGCAATGGCTGTCTCCTGAAGGCCACTTTTGCCAATTGGGATTATTAAGTTCATTAAAACAACACCCGTCTTATAAGGACATTGTTTAATACTGCACTGGAAGCAAAATGTTGCAACAGGAAGAAGCAATAGTTACATTCCCTGAGAGAACTATCAGAAATATGGACACTTTGATTAATTATAATGCGTTGTACACCAACAATAATCTAAATTTATGTACTTAGGCAGTGATTGTCCTGCCTTGAGAGAAGAAAGAAAATGTGGAAGTTCAGAAATACTAACATATTTGCTATTGAGAAGTTTCTTTCTTTTTGATGCTGATGTCCAGCATGGGAAGATACCATTCTGAAATCCAGTACAACCTTCAAGCTTAAATTATATAGAGGGTGTATCATAATTAATTGCATAAACACATACAGTTGAAAGTACACTATACTAGAAGCAAAGAAGTCTCAGTAAACATAGTGTCGAAAATGCATACCTTGAAAGCTATGAGAAATTTTTCATCTTTGATACTGTGAAACAAATCTCTTCTACTGCAAGCTCTTTGCTTTCATATTTTGGAAAGTGGCAGTATGGATCAAAACAAGAAAAAAATGTCCAGTAAACATGTGCTCTAAAATGCACACCTTAAAAGTTATAAGGATTTGTTCATTAGAAGAGTTTAAAAGTGGTGAAGATGAAAAAGTGCTCATAGCTCTTAACGTATGCATTTTAGAGCAAATGTTTACTGGTCATTTTTTCTTGTTTTTGTCCATACTGCCACTTCCCAAAATATGAAAAGAAAGAGCTGGCAGTAGAAGAGATTTGCTTCGCAGTATCAAAGATGAAAAGTTGCTCATAGCTCTTAAGGTATCCACTTTTGACCCTATGTTTGCTGAGACTTTTTTGCTTCTAGTATCGTGTACTTCCAACCGTATGCATTTACGCCATTAATTGTGATACATCCTGTATATTGATTTCCATAGATCCATTCTAGATTTACATACGTATTCTGCTAGCCACAAAATCCTTACGATACTGTGTACAAGTGATGGTCATTGCCTTTCCTGTTGTTACATTCGCAAATGAAGTGATGGAAGAATGACTGTCAATATTCCTCCTCCATACGAGCCATTCATTCTCTTTATGCTGGTGGCAGTAAAATCATTGTACAGTCCATTACAAATGCCAATTCCCTACTTTTTCAATATTGTTTTGCAAAAAGAAGGCTTTTTCATTCCAGAGATTCACATTTGAGTTCATGGAGCATTTCCGTAAAATTCATACGTTAACTGAACCTACTGGTAACACATCTAGCAACAGACCTCTAAATTATGTACTTGTATTCCTTTAATCCAGCCTTGTTGGGATCCCATTCACCTGTTCAGTATTTAAGAATAGGTTGCAGAAGTGTTCTATACCTGGTCTCTGTTATAGATGATCTGTACTTTTCCTAGAATTCTCCCAATAAACCGAAGTTGTTTTTTTTTTTTCCTTCCCCCCCCCCTACAGTCGACCTTAAGTCTGCAGCTCGTGGTCTAGTGGCTAGCGTTGCTACCTCTGGATCACTGGGTCCCAGGTTTAATTCCCGATTGGATTGGGGATTTTCTGTGCCTGGGGCTGGGTGTTTGTATTGTCTTCATCATTTCATCATCATCCTTCATAGTGGCTCGAATGGACTGTGAAAAACATTGGACTGGAAACAGTTTGGACTTTGTACGGGTACTGATGACCGTTTAGTTTGTATTGTCTTCATCATTTCATCATCATCCTTCATAGTGGCTCGAATGGACTGTGAAAAACATTGGACTGGAAACAGTTTGGACTTTGTACGGGTACTGATGACCGTTTAGTTGAACGCCCCGTAAACCAAACCATATCATCATCAAAGACCAATCTAAAATAAATATTTTACATGTGAATTAATGTATTTAGATTATATATTCATTCCACAGTCCAGTGAAGTGCTTCTAAGTGTTTGCAAAAGATAGTATTAAAAATCGGTTTTATTTCCTAATGGAGACAGTAGGTTTCATAAAATTCCAAAAGAATATAGATACATACTGTATTAGAACTACTGATAGCCTATCAAGAGCCAACCATGACAAAACTCTACGATATGGTGAGGAAGACATATGAGACATACAGTTTGGATTCCGTAGAAATGTTGGAACACGCGAGGCAATACTGATCCTACAACTTATCTTAGAAGATAGATTAAGGAAAGGCAAACCTACATCTCTAGCATTTGTAGACCTAGAGAAAGCTTTTGACAATGTTGACTGGAATACTCTTTTCAAATTCTGAAGGTGGGAGGCGTAAAATATAGGGAGCAAAAGGCTATTTACAATTTGTGCAGAAACCAGATGGCAGTTATAAGAATTGAGGGGCGTGAAAGGGAAGCAGTGGTTGAGAATGGAGTGAGACAGCGTTGTAGCCTATCAACAATGTTATTCAGTCTGTATATTGAGCAAGCAGTAAAGGAAACAAAAGAAAAATTTGGAGTAGGAATTCAAATCCATGGAGAAGAAATAAAAACTTCAAGGTTTGCCGATGACATTGTAATTTTGTCAGAGACAGCAAAGAGCCTGGAAGAGCAGTTGACTGGAATGGACAATGTCTTGAAAGGAGGGTATAAGGTGAACACCAACAAAAGCAAATTGAGGATAATGGAATGTAGTCTAATTAAATTGGGTGATGCTGAGGGAATTATATTAGGAAATGAGACACTTAAGGTAATAAATAAGTTATTTGGGAAGCAAAATAACTGATGACTTGAAGTGGGGAGGATATAAAATGTAGACTGGCTATGGTAAGGAAAGCATTTCTGAAGAGGTGAAATTTGTTAACATCAAGTATAGATTTAAGTGTCTGGAAGCCTTTTCTGAAAGTATGTATGGAGTGTAGTCATGTACGGAAGTGAAACATGGATGATAACTAGTTTAGACAAGAAGAGAATAGAAGCCTTCGAAATTTGGAGGAAGTAGGTTGCAGTAGTTACTCAGAGATGAAGCAGCTTGCACAGAATACAGTAGCATAGAGAACTGCATCAAACCAGTTTCTGGACTGAAGACCACAACAACATCATACATACTGAAGGGCATTAAATAATTTGTGCAGTCTTGTGTGCGAGGATCATCAAACGAAAATGCATTACAATGTTTACGCAAAGTTGAAATGTGCATAGGTTAAATATTATGTATAATACACAGTATATGATGATGATGATGATAATATACATCAGTTGTTCTGCTAAAAAAAATTTTTGATAATGGAGCAAGTTTGGCAGTCGCTAAGTTCTCGGTCTCCTCTCAAGTTGTACTTCATTAGTAGCAGCTAAACTTTTTTGTGATCGCTGGCCAGTTATTACAAGTGCTGAATCAAAACTAAGTGCATTTAAGCATTTACATAGTTAATTCTTATTGCCACTGCGACTTTTGTGTACTGAAATTTACATTACGTTATTTACAACAGATTTCATTGAGGAATTTATGTACTGAGAAGCTGTAGGTCTCTAAAAAAGATATCCGCACCAGGATATTTAGGATTTAAAAGCATAATTAGTTCCTATTGCATAATTTTCTACTTTCTTTACTTGAGACAAGCAATTTGGAATTATTTCATCTGTTACGATTTCAACTCCTGATAGGTCTGTTAGGGCTCTGTCTGTTAAAAATAAAAATTGTGGATTATATTCACAAAATCACTGTATTTATTCAAAATAGTTTCCTCCTGAGTCAGTAAACAGCTGAAATCATTATAAAAGTATTTTGAAACAGCCACTATAGTCCTTTCTTTGGAATTGCGTTCAATGCTACAGGACAATTTTCTTGGATTTCCTTAATTGCTTTGTAACAATGTCCTTTTTATTGCCAACTTCAATCTGGGGAAGCCGCGCAGAGTTGCCACACGGTTTGAGACGCTATGTCATGGACTGCGTGGCCCCTCCCGCCGGAGGTTTCGAGTCCTCCCTCTGTGTGTGTGTGTGTGTGTGTGTGTTTGTGTGTGTGTGTGTATGTTGTTCTTAGCATAACTAAGTTTAAGTAGTGTGTAAGTCTAGGGACCGATGACCTTCACAGTTTGATCCCTTAGGAATTCACACACACACACACACACACACACACACACACACACACACACACACACCACACTGAATTTGGGAAACAACCAGAAATCAGCTGGGTCCAAATCTGGTGGGTGATCCAGAACTGTGATATCAGCGAAAACACTCACACACAGTCTTTGCTCTGTAGGTTGGGGTGGAATTATCATTCACAAACACAAAACTTGATGTTGCCTTGTTGTTCAATCGCCTTTTTCCGGTGAGTGTCAGGCATGTGTTGTTACATCTGTTGCCAGGACACCTGCTGCAGCGATGCTAGTTGCAACTGTACCTTACGGTTATTGCTGGAGTAGTTGAGCTTCTAAATAGCATCTCATATGGGCAAACAAGTTGCGTCTTAACATGTGGTTATGTGTATTTTGGGCTATGCACAGCTCTGTTTAAAAAGAATAGCTTGATGTAGACATAACATTGACCCGCACATGTCTGCTTTCATACCCCGCAGCCAGTTCACTACAATAAATATCATGTAGCTGTGATACTGCAGTCAAATAGTATATATATTGCCAAGAATTACAACTTAATAAAACATACAGAAGCACAAAATAAATGTTAAAAGAATAATTTAGCAACAAGCGTTCTGTTCTAATATCTGTAATTGATGTCGACAATAGATAGGTGTTTTGAATAATTTTTATTATGGAAAGGACATCTCAGATAAATGAGAAGTAGTCCTACAATATATCCATTAAAATACAGACAGAAAATACCCTTCTCAAATGCAGTAAAGTTATGTTGAGAGCATTAAAAGTGTGTTAGCAACATCCCCATATTAAATAGTCATTTAAGGTAGCAAAACTAAGTCCATTTCGTAATCACAATACACAAAATATTCACCAGTTCAAAATAGTTCAGAGTTCAACGTGATGAAATTATCACACACAATACAAAGAACAGTAACTCATGCACTGTCCTCTGTTTCATAATACAAGCAAGAAGAAATTAGAGTCATACTCTGGAGCACAGTCAGATCTCTCCTTCGAAAGTTAGGAGTATTGTAGCAGCCATTCACAGCCCAGAATCAGTCATCCATATGACTGAATCGCACATTACCATGGGTAGGTCTGCATTCTTCCAGCACTCGACACAGTGTGTCCCAAAATCACTCCCTTGAGCTCTTCACTCAAAAAGTCTGTCTCCACTTGACTCCCATAGTGTTCTGCTACTGACTACTTCTTCATTGGCTGAAGACCATCCACACCATAAATACATTATTCTTATTTTTACAAATGTGATTTGACCTATTATGACTACTTCCCAAACTAAACTTCCATGATATATCACAACAGTATTTAAATAAAGAAATGTTATAAATATTCAGTCACACTCAGATCATTCACAATAACTGCAAATAAAGGTTTGTTCATAAATAAATAAATTAGTATTCTTACACAAGTATGCTCTCATTAAGTGACAAAATTTTGTCTTTAAATTTGTTTAAACAGTTATTTATACCGTCTTGACAGAAGTGTCTTTTGGTTCTCTTCTCAATCATGGGGTCTGCTAACATATGCTGTTGACCACTTTTAAATTTGCACAGTTTTTTGGTAGCACTTGCAGTCAACATTTGAATAAAGTTACAGTCAAAATATATAATGCAATGTAATTCATTAAATAAATACACAAGTATGACAAAATATGAAGTATTGATGCTTTGCACATGTGGAGAATATGATGTTCCGGCAAACATTTGTGTAATGGAAAGGATATAAATGACATAATTACTCAAGAAATAAAATAGATACAGGTACATAGTTTTCAGAGATAATGGCTATAGAGCAATGCTATCATCTGAGATATTGTTTGTTGAAATCACATGAAGTGATGAAATGTTGTTAATTCAGAGGTTTATTGTGTACATGTTTATTCATTGTGAAATACGAGGGTGGATCAAATGAAAACCTTAAATTTGTAATAACAAATCGAAATTTCACGCCATTATCCTATAAGTTGGTAAGTGTGCTACAAACAGCGTGCAGAATGGGCTGTAGGTGGCAGCATAGTGCAGATGCACACATACCGTTGCAGTATCGGTATGAAGACAGCCGCCCCACTTGCGACTTGCACCAGGGAAGAACAGCATTCTGTTATTCAGTTTTTACGTAGTGAAGGTCTGAAACCTATTGAAATTCATCGACGAATGAAGGTCCAGTATGGTGACGCATGTTTGTCACAGCAGCAAGTCTACGAATGGAGTAAGAAGTTGGCAAATAGTGTGACTTCAGTGGAAGATGCTTCTCGCCCAGGTCAGGCACAACGAGTTGTGACTCCACAGAACATTGCAGCAGTTGAAGTCATAGTGAAGGAAAACCTACGAGTGACACTGAATGATATTGCAGCATGTTTACAGATTAGTCATGGGTCAACACACCACATTGTGCATGATGTGCTCCAGTTTCACGAAGTGTCTGCAAGATGGGTGCCACGGCAGCTGACTCCTGAAATGAGAGAATGACGGGTTGATGCTTGTGAAGAACTTCTTCGACACTTTGAACGAGAAAGTGATGGCTTCCTTGCAAGAATCATTACTGGGGACGAAACCTGGGTTCACTTCCACCAACTGGAAATGAAGAGAGTGAGCAAGGAATGGCGCCATTCCTCATCCCCAAAACCAAAGAAGTTTCGAACAGAACCATCAGCAGGGAAGGTTATGCTGTTGGTTGGTTTAAAGATTAGAGGGACCAAACTGCAAAGGTCATCGGTCCCGAAGGTTATGCTGTCTCTCTTTTGGGATGAAAAGGCATTATTTTGGAGCATTACATGCCTAGAGGGACCACTGTCACCAGTACATCATACACAGAACTCCTAAAAAAATCATCTGCAGCCTGCAGTCAAACCAAAGCGACGTAGATTGCTGTCAGCAGGTGTCCTTTTGCAACATGACAATGCAAGGCCTCACACTGCCTGTACTGTTGCAACAATCACAGACTTGCATTTTGAGTGTCTTCCTCATCCACCATACTCACCAGACCTTGCCCCAAGTGATTTCCATATGCTTGGACCACTCAAAGACGCAATGGGAGGAAAGAAGTTCCGTTCTGATGAAGGCCGACTACCAAAAGAATGTTTTTCTAAAGGAATTTATGCACTTTGTAAACGCTGGAGGACTTGCACTGAGTGTGGGGAAGATTATGTTGAAAAGCTTTGTACCACTTCTGCACAATAAATAATATTTAAAAAAACATTTAAGGTTTTCATTTGACTCACCCTCGTATTAACTTTTCTAGTTTTAAAGACATTAAATTATTGTTGTGCCAGTGGAAGTGCCTCGTTTTTGTGAAATCCCAAATGTATTCACATTCGCTTTAGTATGTAACTGATTTATTGTCAGAGTTCAAAGATCTGTAACTTAGCCACCTTTAAGATTGTCTGACACTGCCATTTCTTGGAACATTGTCTTTCCTCCTGCAAAAAGGCCATGCAAGCGACATCTGTCCAAATTTTCAGCTTTGGGATTTACCCTTATCCAGTCCTCTGCTGAAGCACCTGGCTCCCGTGGAACAGCCGCAGCGACCTGCCTGGCCATGATGCCCTCCTGATCCATGGGCCGCACAGCTTCGCAATCGATTCCACCTTAGCTTGTACCAAGTGTAGGTGACCAATTATCTTGCTCACATATGCTTAACGTTACATATTGCTTTGACTCTCTACATGGCTGTTGCTGAAACCTCAAGTAACATAACGCCGCAACTCGCCATGAGATGGCATTACTGTTTGGAGTGCTAACGGGCTTGGACACGTTGTGTAACTAATTCTTCTTTTTTTTTTTTTTTTTTTTTTTATCCTACCTGGATACAGTTACTTATATAATTTACGTGTAAGATATTTCAAAGCATTATCTTGGCCGAGTTTAAGTTGTACTTATTGTTCAGATTGTTGATGTGATGATTTTTCTAATGTTTTAGTTTCATGAAAGTATTGCTAACAAAAAGGTATGGGTAACTGATCTTTTTACTGTGGGTACAACTTAGCAAATATCGTGTGAGCTAATGCGTATTTATGGGCTTAGTGCCACCTCTCATCAGATAGTCTGTCATTCTGACTTTTCAGTAAGCAACTCAGATTCTGGGTGAAACTAATTGACTTTTGACCTTATTAACAGTTGCATTCAGAAGTAGTTTTCCATCGCTGGTATTATCTCTGTGCTTGTCAGAATATGACCTTTTCCATTACACTTTTGATCACCTGATTTTTATGCACAACTTGACATACTTCACTGGTTGATTGAACCATTAATTACGAATTTTGCATAATTTACTGTAATTTTCAATATGACATTTGTCCTCATAGACAGTGTATTCTGAACACAGAGGTGCGCGGTCGGAACCATCTTGTCACGGTCCGCGCGGCTCCCTCCATCGGATGTTCGAGTCCTCCCGCGGGCCAGGGGTGTGTGTTGTCCTTAACGTAAATTAGTTTTAGTTAGATTAAGTAGTGCGTAAGCTCAGGGACCGATGACCTCAGCAGTTTGGTCCCATAAGACCTTACCACAAATTTCCAAAAATAATTTCCAATACAGATATGTAAAATAATTTTACAAACTTTTCTGAATTCCTAGGTCATCACTTACTTCATAAGCAAATATATGGTTAATATGTAGGTTTGAACTTAAATAGTGGCAACAATGCTGTGGAGACACTATGCAATTGAATCTACTATTGTCGCCCGTTCCACGTTACCGGCGAGCACACAATCGAGGGAAAAACAGTCACTTGTGAGCGAGCAGTCTAACATAGTGGTGTCACTATGTTTTCAAAACAGGAACAATGGAGTTGGATCAAGATTGAATGTGTGCATTGGGTGAGCTCACAAATTGTACAGTGTTGATCACTGTCCACTAACGCGGCAACAGCAAGCACTACTTCTTCAGAGATGCTAGGATGACCTGCCAATGCGTGTCTGCCACAGTTTGCCGACCTTCGTTGAAGGCTTTTACCCAATGCACACATTCAATCTTGATCCAACTCCATTGTTCCTGTTTTGAAAACATAGTGACACCACTATGTTAGACTGGTCGCTCACAAGTGACTGTTTTTCCCTCGATTGTGCGCACGCCGGTAACGTGGAACGGGCGACAATAGTAGATTCAATTGCATAGTGTCTCCACAGCGATCAACACTGTACGATTTGTGAGCTCACCCACGAAACTGGATTAGCGCATATGACTGTGCTTCACATCCTGAACGAAGGTCTGGCCATGCGAAAAATTGCATCATGATGGGTTGCGCGTGTCTTGACGGAAATGCAGAAATAGATGCGTTACAACGCTGCGCGCTGGCTGCTGTGATTGAGTGGTTCTAGGCGCTTCAGCCTGGAACCGCGTGACTGCTACGGTTGCAGGTTCGAATCCTGCCTTGGGATGGATGTGTCTGATGTCCTTAGGTTAATTAGGTTTAAGTAGTTCTAGGGGACTGATGACCTCAGATGTTAAGACCCATAGTGCTCAGAGCCGTTTGAACCATTTTACAATGCTGCTCAGATGCACTTAGAGCACTGTGACCGCGAAGGAGAAGGTTTCTTACACCGTATCATAACACTGGATAAGACATGGGCCACATCGTGCGAGCCAAAACTGAAACGCCAATCCAACAAATAGCGTCAATATGGGTTGCCATGAAAGTTGAAAATGTAACAGAGCCAAAGTATGGTGGAAGTTATGATGATTCTCGTGTACGACTGTGATGGTGTTATCCTAACACATTACGTCCCTCCATGGCAGACCGTCAATGCACAGTATTACTGTTCATTTTTGTAGAATCATTTTCAACCAGCTTTGCGAAAGAAGCGCCGACACTTTCTGCGCAACCCACCCATCATTTTGCACGACAATGTGCTGGCGCATACAGCGCAAACTGTGGCTGCTCTGTTCAGTCAATGGGACTGGGAAGTTTTGTACCATCCACCATACTCCCTGGACTTAAGTTCTTGTGACTTTGATTTGATTTCATAGTTGAAGGAACCACTTTGTGGCATTTGCTTCAGAACTGTTCCAGAGATTCGACAGGCAGTAGACCGCTCCATTCGCACCATCAACAGAACAGGCTCTGCTAACGGTATACTACGCCTTCCACACTGCTGGCAATGGGTTCTACACAACGCTGGTGACTACTTTGAAGGACAGTAACAGGTGCAAACATGTAACTCTTTTGTATCGGTTGTGAATAAATAGTTGCCACTATTTAAGTTCCAACCCTCGTACATGTAGTCCACCCTGTGAAACAGAATCTTACCTAGCAGTTTCTAAAATAATAAAACTTGTTCATCACCAGTCTTTAAATAGTCAGACACCACATAAATTAGTCAGTCTGTGGCCAGCATGTAACCATTTAACATCAGTGAGAAACTCAGTCCCCATTCCTGGTTAAGTGAGTAAACGAGCAACATCTTTTTGAGTATGCTCTTAGTAATCACTCATGAACAACTAAGTGCAAACTTGCCATGTGAATGTGTGTATTTATAGTTACTACTTAACATTTGGATTTGTACAGCTATAAGTGTACCAGTTGATTCTTTCATTGATGCCACATTATTGTGAGCAATGTTCTTTTTATTATTCTACCAGTATATTATGTCATTATCGTGTTCACTGATTAGCATGCCACAGTGTGATTTTACTTAAGTCATGTCTGGAAATAGTATTATGGACGTCTCCACCTGTATAAGATGTATTAATGTGAAAATGGACCTGGTCATTGGGTCATTCACAGTGCTAATAAATGTGTAAAGAGCCACTTAACTGAAAACACTAAGTAGTGTACGTCATTTGCACAATCCTTGAAAACAGTTTTCAGCTGATTCACCAAGACTTCGAACTACAAGTCTGTGGAGACTTGACAGGATAAGCAGGTAGGGTAGTGTTCCAATATTTTCAGTAAACTGAACCCGTTTAATATTCCT
Source organism: Schistocerca americana (assembly GCF_021461395.2). Classification (NCBI taxonomy): domain Eukaryota; kingdom Metazoa; phylum Arthropoda; class Insecta; order Orthoptera; family Acrididae; genus Schistocerca; species Schistocerca americana. The sequence continues at coordinate 361,021,900 of NC_060119.1, read as the reverse complement.
CTTAATCGTCTAACCACTAGTTCATTTCTGTAGTATGTTTTTAAAGCACAATTTGTAGCAGTTCCACCTGTTTTTATTTTCTTCATTTGTTGTCCTCAGTGTCAACGTACTGGCTGAAAAATGGGGTGTAGAAGTCAAACACGGACTACTTTAAATGATTTAGCAGACAGATGCTCGGTTGCGTTTCACTGTCTTTTACTTTCACTTTTCACAACCTCCCATATACGCATTTAATATGGCCAGTGCACTATTGTTTAACTTTCCATAAACCTCATTAATAGTTAGCAGATGAACCTCCACATACTGCTACAATAGTTTACTGTTGAACATCTACAAGCAGTAAAACCTAACCACAAAGTTCACAGTTCGTGAAGAATTATCAGGTACGTATGGAGCAGACAGGCATTGTTTTTACACATGGCCTAATTATTTAACACTTACTCCATTGTTACGTTGAAGCATTGTTGTTCTAACTAACACAGGTTTCTCGTCTGAAACTCGGCCGTAGACTGACTGACCTCATGCCAAAAATTGGGGCCCTTATATATACTCACAATAATAGGTACTGGAACTACATATTGTTCGAAGTTAAATTTACAAAAATTATAATTAAAACTTAACTCATTAAATTAACTGACTACATAGAAAAATTCTGTCTTTTTAACAGTTTCTTCTACTGCAAGGTTTAGGCCGAATTATTTGTTTAAATGATGAAATTAACATATATAGTTACGCAAACAATACTTTTGATTAAACTGTTAATTACTTTGGAATTGATTAAGGGCTGGTTTTGCTAACATGTTTCTGACTAGAACCAAATAGATACTTTAAGATTTCTAACATTTCTTCTTCCAAATGTTTACAATTATTACAGAATTTGAATTTGCTTTATAAGTCAACAGTAGAATTTAAGTTACGAAACAATCACCGATTTCACCCTATAATGAAAGATAGTAACTAGGAATAGTTACAATGAATTAGAAAATCAATTACATACATAAAACTAAGCACAAAATTAGATATGGTGTTACATTCTTTAAAACTAAGAGTCAATCTTTCTCTATTATGAAAATACAGGGTGTATACGTGGACGAGGAAAAAAAATTTCCCGCTTAAAAATACATTTTCTCCCGGATGAAAATACACTTGTTCCGTGGTAAGTAACAGTATACTTTTCCTCGTAACTGTAAAACTTATCAATCCTTTCAATGTATGTGGTTTTATACACCGGCGCAGAAACTTTAGAAAACAAAAACTCAGAGGAAAAAACACGTTTTGGAAAGGTGTCTGGTGTGCAGCAACATGTACACTGCATATTTTCCTATTACGCGAAAGTATAAATTCTAATTCCACCAGACACCGGATGTTAACATCACTGTTTAGTAGCGCGAATACGCAAATAGGAAAAGGAATTGTTTAAATTGCTATACTTAGTGTTGCTACAAGAAAAGAAAAGCTTACACGTATAATATTGGTCTCTAAGATTAATAAGCTGCAAGAGAAGCTAAGCTTTCACACATAATGTTGATCTTTTTTGCGCGTGTTACACTTTGTCCTCAATGATTTGATTTTCGAATGAGAGTCAAACGCTCTGCGATTTAAGAAATTCATCGGACATTCGCGCACAGAGTTCATCTTGCGTAATAGGAAATTTTCTTTGAGAGTAGCACTTTCCAAACAACCATTCGGAATATTTTCCCACGACCTGTTAGAAATAGATTCGTTTCAGCAGTTGCCAGAGAGTTCCAGGTAACAGGCGTCGCCGCGCTTGCGCAGCTACGATGACGCAGGAAGCCCGTACGTTCGTACGTGAAAAACATTAAAATATCTTACATTATGTCATAAATAAAACAAGACATTAGAGGATGCTCCAAGAGCATGGCATTTTGTGAACCATACTAAAATGGATAATTCGGCTTAAAGTGCACATTCGGATGTAAAATTTCTTGGAGTACCAGTACTGTATTATTTCATGTTTGGTTCTTAACTATGGCATAATGCCATACGTGCTAGAAGATGAAAACGTGAACTTGAAATGCAGCGAACAGTTGAAAGTAGCCAGTAGTATGGAATTAAACACATCGTTTCAAATAAATTGACTTCCTCTGCAGAAAAGCTTAATATAAGTCAAATTTATTTAACATGCCGACAACAATAACTTCATTGTTCTGCAAGGCGATTAACACTTGACTGTCAGGAAGATGGCAACAAAATAAAATATGAAACTAATAACATATTTCAGCCTTCCGTAATTATGTGAATGTATTTTAATTCACTTGATGGCTCCCGGCCACAGTAATCCTTTTTGTTTTCATTTGACGTGAGAGCAATAAACGAAGAGGAAACAGCAATATCATTTACCGTAAACACAGGTCACGTGGAGACTACCACCTCCCAACAACAACTCGGACTGCAGGTCCGGATCTACGATATTTCCGAACCGGGCCAATATTAGATAGTGGCACTCCCCCTCTATCGAGCGTTTGTGGTAGGACGTCAAACATTTTAAAAAATACCTTCATTTTGTAGCTCACATCTTGCTGAAGAGTCTGATACATAAAACATATATGTTAGAGTGAACGTAACACATGTTATTTGGTCTTATGTGTGCCAAAGTGCAGTGTCACGCCTCTTCACGCAGCGTTCTCCCATCATACGTCTCTTTATTTCGCTCTGTGGAATTCAAACGTGTAATATTTTGTAATGGGTGCCATCAAACCATATTCCGGCCAGTGGAAATTAAAATGTCCTGTGGTGCCTCTCCTGCTCGCAGTTCGGTGGTTTGACCCTGCCCCTCTTAGAAAGAATCTAGCAATTAATACTGGATGGGGTTATTTGTAACCGGCAGAACAAGAACTCTTCAGAAAATTTGCAGTCGTTACTGCCTATTAGCTAGTAACTTGCTGTTCTGTGTGACATTAAATTAAATATAGGATACATAAAACGAGTAAAGACAAGAGAGAAGCAAGTCCTAGCTTTTTCTTCTATGTAATCTTCCCACCACGTTATGTCTTTTCTGGGAAAGACTCTACTAGCTCATCGAAGTTCGTCAACGTTTTGCTACATGAAAAAATGTAATCTCGTTGTCTAATGCTAGAAAAGCTGTTAATACAAATTGTACCCAAGACTGGTGTGGTTCCTCGATCTGATTACGTGTATTTTGTCACTGTCTGCTTGATAAAACGAAATAGACCCACCTAATATTGCAGCAATTGTCACACACCAAATAAACGAGACTGTTTTGACACAAACGGTCGTTTTATAACATGACGGAATATAATTCAAGTACCAATATCGAATGCCTATTAGGCCTACTAAAATCAAAAAGTTTTATGTTAGGAAATAGTTGCACATTTCATTCATATTCTCTAGCTTCTGAAGCATGAGATCGAAAAGTAGGAGTATGAAATTTTTATATAAATTTGGAATCGTCATATTCTTCCGTAATTTGTGTGATGTCCCCGTTTCTCCTCCTTCCTCGTTCTAACAAACAATCTTGTCATCACTAATTCTGTAACTATTCCTGCCAGTGTCAAAACTTATTCTCTGGTTAACTTCACTAACCCTGCCACAATCACCGCACTTATTCTCCGGTTAGGCGTTATTACGTGTTCGTACAACGTGTTTTCCGTGCTACTCCCAGAATAGAACTTTAGCAGCTGCTATTCAGGACCTGTATAACTGGCCCTTAGTAGTGTAGAGGTCTGACCAAAAATTTTCTGTCAAAATTTCACTTTCTTGAATACACGGAGAAGACAGTACGTAATCTTTGTTGCCTGTTATTCCTGTTAGTCGTTTATTTCGACTCTGGTAGTCTGACTCTATGGAATTCGCTAGTAATTATAACAACGCTGATAATTGACAAACCCTGTCAACTGCATAAAAAGCGATTGGCATTCACCCGTTCGACTTTATTCCGCTCAGCTCCTATAGACCAGTGCCCTTTTGTCTGCAGGAAAGTTTAGTTCTAGATGCGACGGGGATTCCCCTGCCAGAAACATCACGTACACTATGCACGCGTTCAAAAAATCACCTCATGATTCATTCAGAAATTAACTTAGAATTTGTTAAAAATGTTCAAAAACCAACAGGGATGCGTTCAAAATAATATGAGTAATTGATAGACCAAATTGCGTTGGATGTCAGGAGCTTTGTGAAGAAAGGTCTTTTTCCTCGATAACATGAATTTGCCCCCCTCCTCTGAAACTGCCGCCCGGGGCAGATACCACGGTTTGCTCCCGCCCCTTAGTTCCGGGCCTTTTGCGCATATGTGAATCTGGCAGCTTAGGTGCACCAGTAAATTTTTTCTGGATATCATGTGGGTGCTTGCTGCTATTGCTTATACAGCCAACTGCCACACTTCCGTAGCCAGAAGCGGGAGAAGGTACTACTCATACGCGACTCAACTGCGCATGCACATGCGCATAAGCTCACTCGCAACCGCTCAAACTAATCTAATGTAAACAGTTGTGACGTCATGCTCATCGGAGGCAATTTGTTGTTATTCTACATTGCATAGCTTCCTAAAGCCTTTGACACATTTTGCTATCGGCGTGTTTTGTTGTTGTATTTGTGCATTTCCTTTGCAACTTAAGTTTTATTTTCGTTTTTTTCTCACGTTCGTTTTTTATTGCTGCAGTATTATTCTGCAGTAACGAAATACAGTAATATTCTTTGTTAGAGTATTGGTTTCTACCAGTCAAAGTTACAAAAATTTAACTGAAAACAAAAACAATGAAAAATTCCCGGAATGCTAAAAAAATTCCGGGTTTTTCCCGGTTTACTTCCGGATTTACCGGTTGTCCCGGTTTGTATACACCCTGTAAATACCGATTATACTCACATACATAGTTTAAGTTAAAAAAAGATTAAGTAGGCAGATGGCAAAACAAGAGGGGAATTAAAATTAGCCCAGCTTGCTTAGTCCCAAATTCTCTAGTGGAATATTTGCAACAGTGCTGACAATTATTTCAAATAATATTTTTTTCTAAAGAATGTTATTTCAAAATTAACCCAAAAGTTTTTAAGGTAACTTAAATTTAAAATAACATCATTGAACAGGACTTACAAATTTAAATTTTAGTGGGCTGAATGGTACTGATTCTTATTTTTGCAGATATTCATAATATTAGGCTTTATGGATGAAAGTAATAATGCCGTTAATTCAAATTATTCTTGATGCTGTTGATCGGCTACCACTGCTGCTGCCATCATTATCTCTACTCTGCAAATCACCATGAGGTGCATGACAGAGTGTATATCCTATTGGGTTTCTTCCCATTCCATTCACATAAGGCGTGTGAAAAGAATGATTGTTTGAATGCCTTTGCACAAGCAGTAATTATTTTGATCTTATCCTCACAATTCCTATGTGAACGATACATAGGGGCTTGTAGTATATTCCTAGGGCCATCATTTAAAGCCGGTTCTTGAAACTTTGTTAAGACTTTCTCGGAGTAGTTTATGTCTACCTTCAAGAGTCTGCCAGTTCAGTTCCTTATGTGTCTCAGTGGCACTCTCCCACGAATAAAAATGAACTGTGACTATTCATGCTGCCCTTCTCCGTATACGTTCAATAGTAGTATTTGGTATGGGTCCCACGCACTTGAGCAGTATTCTAGAACAGGTTGTACAAGTGTTTTGTAAGCAGTCTCCTTTGTAGACTGACTGCACTTCCCCAGGATATACCATCAGTATAGTAAAATAAAATTTCTGAAAACATACTGTATCTGTGAATAATTTTTCAAGTCTCTATGGAAAGACTGAGGATAATAGAGCTTACATCAATGACAAAGTAACAGAATGTACCTATCTCAATACAGAACAACAACAAAAATTGAGAAATATGAGGTACTTACATGTATTTGACAAGAATCCAGACTGATGACCATAGATGTTAAGTCCCATAATGCTCAGAGCCATTTGATTTTGAACGAGAATCCAGATTTAATAAATATGCGTATGTAGCACTTGGACATGATGCCCAATGACACATTTCGTCAAAAATCGTACTACATCTCCTCGGCGAAATAAGAGGCTTCTGTCTAAGAAATAAAACGAATGCTTTGTTGTAATATCCCCAGGCTGCAGTCCACTATTAGCAGTAAATACACCTAATGGCCAAATTCGTTTAGTCATGGACGTAAATGCCATTAACAAAATAATTGTGCCAGTTCACACACAGCCTGAAAGTTTAGACGAGTTGTTGCAAAAATACCACGGTGTGCAATTTTTAATTATCACAGGTGTTAGATATTGCTCCTGGCTGGTCTTAATGCCCAAAGAATCTGGAAATTATATTTTCTTTTTTTCTTCATGCTGGTAGAAGCTTCAATTTTCTCATATTACCCATTGGACTCAATGTAAGTTCTGGAGTGTTCATCACTGCTCTAGATATAGTTCTAGCACCGATACTGTTTGTATCTGACATCTTAATTTCTACTGCTACATGGGAGAAACGTCTTGATTTAATGGATAGAACATTATATAAATTTTCACAGGCGAGAGTGATAGCCAGCCTCCAGAAGTCAAAGTTCAGTAGACAAGAAATTAAATTTTCAGGACAATTCCCTCTATGATCCGTATGGATGGCCAGAATAATAAATCGAGGTGCCTCATGCAGAATAAATGTTTTTAACGGACCATCTTTCAGTGTTGGTCGCAGGCAGCATTTGGTATTCGAATAGATCCCATCACCTGAAATATATAGATTCTGCTAAAAATAATGTATGGCATTTTCCACACCAGCTTACCCAATACTTTTTTGTGGTCATCTGCTGCATGGGCCAGAATGTACGAATTATTGTCTGTTGCACTACATGTTAATATGAGCTCTTGCTTCATAATCAGGAGGGCCCACTTGTTCTACTCGAAGAATCCACAAAGCATTTTAAGTGGTAGGCATACGCTAAACTGGTTGTTGATGTTATCATTCTACCCAAAGTTCTGCAGGCAATTCACATCTGCTTCAGGAACTGACGTTACTCCAACATTGTTGCAGCGGTCTCTCTCTCCTCCATTCACTTCATGGGTAGTTCCTGAAACAAAAATGCAAAGGTGTTAAGGCTCAGTTGTACAGGTACATCCGGCGGACTTACCTTCTTCAAAAGTATGAACCTTGCACTTGGAATTATTAAATCATCTGCTCATCTACAGTGTGCTCCCTGCCGCCGTTGGATAAGCAGCTGCAGCAGCAAGTCGTATACCCCTAGCTTACTTATTTGTTACATAGTTTAATTCTTAATTTCTTTGCGTGGTTTTGGGTACTTGTATTGTTTAATTCATAAATTTCGGGCGTATTATAGTATTTGAGAGTTGTAGCATCGCACTTTAGTGTTTACTTCGTAGATTCTTACTTAAATTGCGTGTGAGTTTCGTATAGGAGGTGTAATTTCGTGTTTTAGTTACTGTAATCGTAAATTCAGGGAGATTGTAGCGCAGTCGTTAGGCATTTGTACAGGTTAGTTAATAAATTCTTTGCGTGTTTCCATTGCGTTATCTAGGCACGGACTCGTGTTTCAGTAACTGTTGTTCAACATCGATTAGAATGGACAGGGACTGTGATTGCTGTGTTCGGATGAGGGCTGAGTTGGCATCCCTTCGCTCACAGCTGCAAGCGGCGCTGACTTCGGTCGCGCAGCTTGAGGCTGTTGCCAATGGCCACCACTGTGGGGAGCCGGACTTGGGTATCACGAGGATGTCAACCTCGTCCCGTCTGTCCCCAGATCGGTCTGCCGCTGTGGTTGCCCCGGTTGCTGCCCGCAGTGGGGCTGAGCCCTCGCCTGTGGTTGATTGGGAGGTCGTTCCAAGGCGTGGCCGGCAGCGAAAGACGTCCCCGGAGGCTGATCAGAAAGCCTCGCCGGTGCGTCTGACAAACGGGTTTCAGGCACTGTCTCTGGCTGAGCCAGATGCAGCTGCCTGCCCTGTTTCAGAGGATGATTCTCAACCTTCAAGGTCCGGGCAATCACAGAGGGTGGGCTTATTGGTAGCTCCAATGTTAGGCGCGTAATGGGGCCCCTTAGGGGCATGGCGGCTAAGGAGGGGAAGAAATCCAGTGTGCACTCCATGTGCATTCCGGCTGGAGTCATTCCTGATGTGGAAAGGGTCCTTCCGGATGCCATGAAGAGCACAGGGTGCAGCCAGCTGCAGGTGGTGGCACATGTCGGCACTACTGACGTGTGTCGCTTTGGATCTGAGGAAATTCTCTCTGGATTCCAGCGGCTATCTGATTTGGTGAAGGCTGCCGGTCTTGCTTACGAGATGAAGGCAGAGCTCACCATCTGCAGCATCGTTGACAGAACCGACTGCGGACCTTTGGTGCAGAGCCGGGTGGAGGGTCTGAATCAGAGGCTCAGACGGTTTTGCGACCGTGTTGGCTGCAGATTCCTTGACTTGCGCCATAGGGTGGTGGTGTTTCGGGTTCCGCTGAATAGGTCAGGAGTTCACTACACTCAGCTGGCGGCTACACGGCTAGCGGAGGCTGCGTGGCGTGGACTGTGCGGTTTTTTAGGTTAGAAGGCATCAGGAAAGTACGGGGTGGGCTGCAATCTCAAAGGGTGCATGGCAAATACAGGACGTGCTTGGATCAAGGAACAGTCGGAATTGTAGTTGTAAATTGTTGTAGTTGTGCTGGGAAAGTCCCTGAGCTTCAAGCGCTAATAGAAAGCACAGAAGCTGAAATCGTTATAGGTACAGAAAGCTGGCTGAAGCCTGAAATAAGTTCTGAAGAAATTTTTACGAAGTCTCAGACGGTGTTCAGGAAAGATAGATTAGGCAGAATTGGTGGTGGAGTGTTTGTGTCTGTCAGTAGTGGTTTATCTTGTAGTGAAGTCGAAGTAGATACTCCGTGCGAATTGGTATGGGTGGAGGTTATACTTAACAGCCGAACTAAGTTAATAATTGGCTCCTTCTACCGACCCCCAGACTCCGATAATATAGTTGCTGAACAGTTCAGAGAAAATTTGAGTCTCGTAACAAATAAATACCCCACTAATACGGTTATAGTTGGTGGGGACTTCAACCTTCCCTCGATATGTTGGCAAAAATACTTGTTCAAAACCGGTGGTAGGCAGAAAACATCTTCCGAGATTGTCCTAAATGCTTTCTCCGAAAAATATTTCGAGCAGTTAGTCCACGAACCCACGCGAATTGTAAATGGTTGCGAAAACACACTTGACCTCTTAGCCACAAACAATCCAGAGCTGATAGAGAGCATCATGACTGATACAGGGATTAGTGATCACAAGGTCGTTGTAGCTAGGCTCAATACCGTTGTTGCTACACACTAGTGAAATCAAGGACACAGTAAAACTTCTGCTCACACGCACCTTTATTCTCACATGTCCATTTTACAGTTATCGTAGAAATATATCCGCTGCAGAGGGCAGCACAATGTACAGACTTTACAGAACACCAACAGATGGCGTAGGAGTCTTCATTCCCCGACATCCTCCCCACCCTGGTCCATCTCGAGGGGGATGACCAGCTGAACTGGTCGACAGATCTTCATACCATCTGGCTGGCGGAGGATGATGCATCGTATTTTACTGTCTCTGCCATGCCGCACTTCTTCTACCACAGCCCTCTTCCACAAGTGCCGTGGTTTGCTGTCTTCTTGGAGCAGAACAACCTCTCCAATTCTCGGTTTCCTTTGCGAAGGGTATCCCTTCACCTCATGATATTGTCTTAGCAGCAGGAGGTATTCTGTCTTCCACCTGCGCCAGATGTCGTCATTGACCTTTTGTCTGAGTCGGAACTCCTTGGCAAGATCCTTTCTAGTTGCTGGCTCTGGCCCACATGGAATTGTTACTAATTTCCCACCATTCAGAAAGTGAGCTGGCGTCAATGCAGTGTCGCTCTCTCCTTGACTGGTGGGTCGTGAGTTAATTGCGGCTTCTATGCTGATCAAGGTGGTGTTTAAGCTCTCTTCATCCACCTGGGAGCGACCAAGGACTTTCCTCAGGCAGCGCTTGACTGAGCCTATCATGCGTTCCCACCAGCCTCCCCACCAAGCCGCACGTGGTGGTATGAATTTCCAAGTGATTCCATGGTGGGCACAGTAGAGCTGTACGTCAGTATGCTGCATGGTTTTGAAAAGCTCTGCCAGTTCTGAGTTGGCTGCATGGAATGTTGTAGCATTGTCTGAGTAGACAGTGACTGGTAGGCTCCTACGTCCTGCAAAGCGTTGCATGGCCATCAAAAATCTGTCAGTGGACATGTCAGTTGCAAGTTCAATATGAATGGCCCGTGTTGTTGCACATGTGAATAGGACCATGTAGGACCTTTTTGTTTGATGTCCAGATTTGACATATAATGGTCCGGCAAAATCAATACCTGTTACTGCAAATGGTCTTGAAGGCTGAACCCTGTCCAGTGGTAGTGGGGCCTCCATCTCTTCATACCGGCGACTGTGTATTATCTTGCATGGCAGGCAAGAGTGAAGAACTCTCCGAACAGCTTGTCGTCCTCGCAGAATCCAAAATTCTTCTCGCAGTTCCCCTAACACAATCCGCACACCGAGATGATGCAGTCTTACATGTGTGTGTCTGATGAGAAGCTCAGTGAAATGGTGACGTCCATCCAATATAACTGGATGCTTCTCTGAGTGTGACAGTGCAGCACATTGCAGCCTACCACCAAGACGAAGGATGCCATCCGATATAAAGGGATTGTATCGAGCAATCTTTGATTCCATGGGCAATTGTTCTCCCTTACGCAATGCAGACAGTTCACTAGTGAATAGTTCCTCTTGAACTCTTCTGATCCAGTAGGTCCGGGCATTTTGTAATTCCAAAGCACTAAAACTGCCAGAGATTCTATTTTTGTTTCTTGTTGTGCTGATAAATCGAAATACAAAGGCAGTTATATGCAGTACTCGCCAATATGAACTAAACCTTGCAATGTCCAGTAGTGGTTCCAATGACACTTAGTTGGAGAGATTCGATCAGTGAATGGTGAATGAAACTCGATTGACTCCCTGTGTCCAGGATGGCACGTGTCTGTTTGCTCTTACCAGTGGGTCCTGTGATACTCACACGAGCAGTCTGCAGGTATGTGAAGTTAGAAGTCATAGTTTCAATTTTATTTACTGTTGTGGTATGGCTACTGCAGATAGAAATGTGATGCTCCCCCTTACATTTCGCACAGGACGCCTTTCCCCGTTTGAAACACTGATTTCTGTTGTGGCCACGTCTCAGGCATAGAAAGCAACGGTTCATTGTCTTGAGGGCGTCGATTCTTGCCCGCAAGCTTGCAATCTTTTGGCAGTCTTGGCCCCAGTGCCCTCTTTCGCCGCAATAAACACAGAAGGGCTCTGAATTCTGTTGTTTCTTCTTGTCCCTCTTCGTTTTAACCTTTACATGGAAGGCAGATGCTGTTGGTACGTAATTTTCGTGTGGTACAGTATCTCCACGAATTTTGCGTGTGTTGATAGCTCCTTCCACCTCTTCATTTAAGAACTCCATAAGGTGGGTGAGGTTCCCTTCCTCAATCTTTTGCCTTCGGGCATGAACAAGCCAATTTTTGCAAATTTCTTCAGGAAAGGCTCGAAGAAGTTTGGGTGCAAGCACTCTCCCATAAGAATCGACATTTTCTCCTAGTGCTCGTAGTGCTTGGATGCGCTTATGGCACTCAATGTAGGTGGAATTGAGAGCCTCTGGACTGCCTGAAGTCGAAGTGTTAAGATTCTCCAAGAAATCCAGGTGACTTTGGATAATTCTGTTCTTATCCCCATATTTGGATTTCAAAATTTGCTTAGTCTGCTCATATGTATCAGCTGTAACAGCAATGCCATCGACCAAGTCCTTAGGTGCCCCATCAAGGTAACCACGGAGGAATACATGCTTGTTCATTGTTGACACTATCGGATTCTCGTCTATGGAAGCTGTGAATTGCTCCCAAAATCGAGGCCAAGGTTCTATATCCCCTGAGAATGCATGCAGTTTGATAGTAGGCAATTTTATGTCCATACAGGCGTGTTGTTGAGCCGCTGACGTCACGTTTCTGTCTCCTGAGAGCGCTCCTCCTAGAAGGCCTTTCGCCTTTCGGAGGGCGCGTTTGCATTTATCAGTATATTCCTCACAAGCTTCCGTGTCGGCTTCGTATTCAGAGTCATCCAGCAAGTCCTGTATTGTATCGTTGAGTCTGGTCAACTCTTCTAATGTTTCTTGTAGGCGTTCCTGGAAGTGTTCTACTTCTTCTGCAGCTGTAGAACCATCGAAGGCGTTTATTTGGCTGAGGAAACGCGTCGCATTCGATCGCAAGGTCGTCCGCTTCCGGCGCAGCCTCCCCAAGTTCGTAGCTACTGCTTCTGCCATGGTGAGTTGGTGGTTTTGCTTTCTGTCGCGAGAGTGCGTTCAAGGTCAAGACACCCCGTCAGTTGGATGCTATCGCTAAGGGATGGCGCTGTCCTGGAGTGTGAACCGTTAGCAGCCCCTAGTGATGTTTGTAGTTCTCAAGAGATGGCGCGGCCATGCAGTTTTCAACCTCCGCGACCTTTAGTAGTGGTCGCTGTTGCTAACAGATGGCGCTGCAGTCCACCAATACTTCAGCAAGTCCCCTTTGTGCTTTGCAAATAATACGCCAACTGCCCTCTATTGCACTGCCACCAACAAACATGCACCAAGTAACATCACATACAAATCAATCGCCCCGCAGTGTCCTTTGCTACAGTTTCAGAGCAATGCCGCAACTTATCTGTGTGAGCTGAACGTGGCGTGACGTGACCGGATTTTGAGATTGAAGTCGCTCAAAACCTGCTCCGCCGGCGTCGAGTCCTCTTTAATGTGTAGTAGCACTCTCTCTCTTCATGTTCTCCCGGGTTTCGGCACCAAAATGTTGCTACACACTAGTGAAATCAAGGACACAGTAAAACTTCTGCTCACACGCACCTTTATTCTCACACGTCCATTTTACAGTTATCGTAGAAATATATCCGCTGCAGAGGGCAGCACAATGTACAGACTTTACAGAACACCAACAGATGGCGTAGGAGTCTTCATTCCCCGACAACCGTTTCTTCCAAATCCACCAGAAACAAACGCAAAATTATTTTATTTAAAAAAGCGGATAAAGTGTCACTAGAAGCCTTCCTAAGAGACAATCTCCATTCCTTCCGAACTGACTATGCAAATGTAGACGAGATGTGGCTCAAATTCAAAGATATAGTAGCAACAGCAATTGAGAGATTCATACCTCATAAATTGGCAAGAGATGGAACTGATCCCCCGTGGTACACAAAACAGGTCCGAACTCTGTTGCAGAGGCAAGTTCAAAAGAACGCGAAATCCCGAAGATTGGCTAAAATTTACAGACGCGCGAAATTTGGCACGGACTTCAATGCAAGATGCCTTTAATAGGTTCCACAACGAAACATTGTCTCGAAATTTGGTAGAAAATCCGAAGAAATTCTGGTCGTATGTAAAGTACACAAGCGGCAAGACGCAGTCAATACCTTAGCTGCGCAGTGCCGATGGTACTGTTACCGACGACTGTGCCGCTAAAGCGGAGTTATTGAACGCAGTTTTCCGAAATTCCTTCACCAGGGAAGATGAATGGAATATTCCAGAATTTGAAACACGAACAGCTGCTACCATGAGTTTCTTAGAAGTAGATACCTTAGGGGTTGCGAAGCAACTCAAATCGCTCGATATGGGCAAGTCTTCAGGTCCAGATTGTATACCGATTAGGTTCCTTTCAGATTACGCTGATACAATAGCTCCCTACTTAGCACTCATATACAACCGCTCGCTCAACGATAGATCTGTACCTACAGACTGGAAAATCGCGCAGGTTGCACCAGTGTTTAAGAAGGGTAGTAGGAGTAATCCATCTAACTACAGACCTATATCATTGACGTCGGTTTGCAGTAGGGTTTTGGAGCATATACTGTATTCAAATATTATGAATCACCTCGAAGGGAACGATCTATTGATACGTAATCAGCATGGTTTCAGAAAACATCGTTCTTGTGCAACGTAGCTAGCTCTTTACTCGCACGAAGTAATGGCCACTATCGGCAGGGGATCTCAAGTTGATTCCGTATTTCTAGATTTCCGGAAAGCTTTTGACACCGTTCCTCACAAGCAACTTCCAATCAAGCTGCGGGCCTATGGGTTATCGTCTCAGTTGTGCGACTGGATTCGTGATTTCCTGTCAGGAAGGTCGCAGCTCGTAGTAATAGATGGCAAATCATCGAGTAAAACTGAAGTGATATCAGGTGTTCCCCAGGGAAGCGTCCTAGGACCTCTGCTGTTCCTGATCTATATAAATGACCTGGGTGACAATCTGAGCAGTTCTCTTAGGTTGTTCGCAGATGATGCTGTAATTTACCGTCTAGTAAGGTCATCCGAAGACCAGTATCAATTGCAAAGCGATTTAGAAAAGATTGCTGTATGGTGTGGCAGGTGGCAGTTGACGCTAAATAACGAAAAGTGTGAGGTGATCCACATGAGTTCCAAAATAAATCCGTTGGAATTCGATTACTCGATAAATAGTACAATTCTCAAGGCTGTCAATTCAACTAAGTACCTGGGTGTAAAAATGGTGAACAACTTCAGTTGGAACGACCACATAGATAATATTGTGGGGAAGGCGAGCCAAAGGTTGCGTTTCATTGGCAGGACACTTAGAAGATGCAACAAGTCCACTAAAGAGACAGCTTACACTACACTCGTTCGTCCTCTGTTAGAATATTGCTGCGCGGTGTGGGATCCTTACCAGGTGGGATTGACGGAGGACATCGAAAGGGTGCAAAAAAGGGCAGCTCGTTTTGTGTTATCACGTAGTAGGGGAGAGAGTGCGGCATACGCGAATTGGGGTGGAAGTCATTACAGCAAAGACGTTTTTCGTCGCGGCGAGATCTATTTACGAAGGTTCAGTCACCAACTTTCTCTTCCGAATGCGAAAATATTTTGTTGAGCCCAACCTACATAGGTAGGAATGATCATCTAAATAAAATAAGAGAAATCAGAGCTCGAACAGAAAGGTTTAGGTGTTCGTTTTTCCCGCGCGCTGTTCGGGAGTAGAATGGTAGAGAGATAGTATGATTGTGGTTCGATGAACCCTCTGCCAAGCACTTAAATGTGAATTGCAGAGTAGTCATGTAGATGTAGATATAGATCTTGATGCGGAATGGTGATTTGTAACTCAACATTGTTATTAAAAGCTGCGGAAGCAAACGGTTTGTATGAGTGATATTCATAACAGCTGTTTCGAGCACTGAATCGAACTGTGGTGTTGTATCAAGTGCTACTAATGCCATTGCGTCGTTTGAAACCTAACGATTTTAAGAGCGTGAAATTGTCGAAAGTTAGCATGTCGTGCTCTCCTGGCGAAGTGGTGTAATGACTGCTGTGTGCTGCTGCTTAAGATGAAGTCATATCCCGATCTCTTCTCCTCGAAAACCTATAAGGCGGCTGTCTCGGTCCATGATGCTCACATCAAGATAGTCTAGGGCTTGAACTAGTACAGGGACATTATGTGGGGTTTGGTTTTGTTGGAACCTAAACAATTCTGTATCCTGGCCTGGCTATAGGGGGGGAAAATCATATAATTTACGATTTAGCATACCATTGAAGTATGAATCTGTAGCGATAGTATACTCTCCATGGATTATGGTAACTGGCAAAATATCAACGGTTTGGTTCGATTTGTAAATTTTATCAGCATTCCTGTTCAACTTTTTGTTCACTGAACCCCCAGAGTGGGCCAATAGACCCTGCTCCAATAAAACGTCTATTGCATACTTTGTAGTTTTTATTTCAGTTTTAAATGTGTTAATGTTTGCTCATTAAACAGGTCCTTCCACAGGGCATTCAAATTATCAATATCGTAAGTACAATGTGGTATTTTCAAAACTTTGATTACACTGTGTAGATGGATTTTATTGCTCGTCCTCGGTGATATTGGGTATGCTGTTGCATGTCGCCAGACCTGCTAGTGGAATGGCTCCACTCTCCTCTGCTTGGATTTATAGGTGGAAAGTAATTTGCATGTAATGCTGACAAACAAGCCTTTAGTGACAGAGTGGACGACATTACATCTAAAGCACAACTGATGGACTGAAGCAGATGATGGCTGTTTTTATACAGCTATCAGGATGAACATTAAGCATAAATGTCCACACAGATATATATGAAAGTCTCGATAGTATTGGAAATTATAGTACACTAGGTTGGTGTTGAAGTAGTGTTGTAATTCCTTAGGTGGCTGTAAATCCCAATAAAAGTTGAAATAGTTAACACTATCTCGATTAGGCTTTTCATATGCAACACAGTGGATTGCAGCTCCTCCAGCAAGACCTAAATTTACATCACACTGTCTGGTTCTCCACATCTTCTTCGGCACTGTGTCCCTCATAAACACATCTTGGAATTTTGGGATCTTTAAGTTTTCTCTCGATTTTCAGAACTATATTTGTGAGAGCCTTATCCGGTAGCACAGCTACGAGGCCTTTTTTTTATATACATATATATATAAACACTCCTAGTCCGTTCTTGTATGGTTTTAAATATAAACTCTTTCCAGTAGCAACAGCCTCCATCTTACAGTTATGTATCCTAGTTTCCTACAGCTGCTGCTGGGCATTTTATGCATTCTTCACGGTTCGAGCAATGGGGGCCACTCCATTTACTAATGAGCCAACTGCTGAGAGAGCTAAAAGAGCAGGCATTATAAATGGAATTATTCCTCCCATGCCTTAGGAATAGAAGAATCCTAGGTGTTTAAACTTCGCTACTTCTTCTTCCCCCCCCCCTCCCCCCCCCCCCTCCCCACCACACCGTCACTGCCACTTCAATGTGCTTTTTGCATTTGACACAATCTTTGGGATACAGTTTGTTAGACATGCGCCGGACTTCTAGAGCAGTGTACAACGAGTTGCATTCATAATCTGCCTGAAGCTCATTCCAGAACCCATTTTAAGTTTGGCTGTAATCACTTTATCAACTGTAAAGGCAGCAATACGCTGGCCCATACCTATGTGTCTTCTTTGGAGTATCTCTTTGGCTTTCTTGGCTAAGATTCAGTCTGCTACATGCTGCTCTGACAACTCCTTTTTGCTTCGTATGTGATATCATGCTGCTTTCACACCTTGTCCCGTAAGTTAACACCCTTATCACCATGTGTTAGACCATTTTTGAGCTTAATCTCAGGACCACAGAAATTATAACCAGGGAGATGTTGCTCAATCAGTAACCTTTCGAGAATAGCGCCTCGTTCTCTGATGATGCGTCTCCTAGCACTCATGTTATGTTAATGAGCTGGTTGAAGTTATATAGCAATTCATCTGTGGTCACCCAGCTGTTGTGTGGTGATGAACGCACTAGCCACTTTACAAGAGCCTTGTTTCTTCAATGTCTTATTGCTTGTTATATGAGAAGCATATCTGATTCAGGACTTTTCTGCAACTCCTCCGAGTACAAACTGCTTGCAATATCTACATCATCAGTATCACGGCCTTGCTGTGCTGGTACTGCCAACGGCTGAAAGCAAGGGGAAACTACAGCTGTAATTTTTCCCGAGGGCATGCAGCTCTACTGTACAGTTAAATGATGCTGGCGTCCCCTTGGGTAAAATATTCCGGAGGTAAAATAGTCCCCCATTCGGATCTCCGGGCAGGGACTACTCAAGAGGATGTCGTTATCAGGAGAAAGAAAACTGGCGTTCTACGGATCGGAGCGTGGAATGTCAGATCCCTTAATCGGGCAGGTAGGTTAGAAAATTTAAAAAGGGAAATGGATAGGTTAAAGTTAGATATAGTAGGATTAGTGAAGTTCGGTGGCAGGAGGAACAAGACTTCTGATCACGTGACTACAGGGTTATAAACACAAAATCAAATAGGGGTAATGCAGGAGTAGGTTTAATAATGAATAGGAAAATAGGAATGCGGGTAAGCTACTACAAACAGCATAGTGAACGCAATATTGTGGCCCAGTTAGATACGAAGCCCACGCCTATCACAGTAGTACAAGTTTATATGCCGACTAGCTCTGCATATGACGAAGAAATTCAAGAAATGAATGATGAAATAAAAGAAATTATTCAGGTAGTGAAGGGAGATGAAAATTTAATAGTCATGGGTGACTGGAATTCGTCAGTAGGAAAAGGGAGAGAAGGAAACGTAGTAGGTGAATATGGATTGGGGGTAAGAAATGAAAGAGGAAGCTGTGTGGTAGAATTTTGCACAGAGCACAACTTAATCATAAAAGAAGGTTGTATACATGGAAGAAGCCTGGAGATACTGACAGGTTTCAGATAGATTATATAATGGTAAGACAGAGATTTAGGAACCAGGTTTTAAATTCTAAGACATTTCCAGGGGCAGATGTGGACTCTGACCACAATCTATTGGTTATGAACTGTAGATTAAAACTGAAGAAACTGCAAAAAGGTGGGAATTTAAGGAGATGGGACCTGGACAAACTGAAAGAAACAGAGGTGGTACAGGGTTTCAAGGTGAGCATAAGGGAACAATTGACAGGAATGGGGGAAAGAAATACAGTACAAGAAGAATGGGTAGCTTTGAGGGATGTAATAGTGAAGGCAGCAGAGGATCAAATAGGTAAAAACATGAGGGCTAGTAGAAACCCTTGGGTGACAGAAGAAATATTGAATTTAATTGATGAAAGGAGAAAATATAAAAATGTAGTAAATGAAGCAGGCAAAAAGGAATACAAACGTCTCAAAAATGAGATCGACAGGAAGTGCAAAATGGCTAAGCAGGGATGGCTACAGGACAAATGTAAGGATATTGAGGCTTATCTCACTAGGGGTAAGATAGACACTGCCTACAGGAAAATTAAAGATACCTTTGGAGAAAGGAGAACGACTTGCATGAATATCAAGACATTTGATGGAAACCCAGTTCTAAGCAAAGAAGGTAAAGCAGAAAGGTGGAAGGAGTATATAGAGGGTCTATACAAGGCGATGTACTTGAGGACAATATTATGGAAATGGAAGAGGATGTAGATGAAGATGAAATGGGAGATATGATACTGCGTGAAGAGTTTGACACAGCACTGAAAGACCTGAGTCGAAACAAGGCCCCGGGAGTAGACAACATTCCATTGGAACTACTGACGGCTTTGGGAGAGCCAGTCCTGACAAAACTCTACCATCTGGTGAGCAAGATGTATGAGACAGGCGAAATACCCTCAGACTTCAAGAAGAATATAATAATTCTAATCCCAATGAAAGCAGGTGTTGACAGATGTGCAAATTACCCAACTATCAGGTTAATAAGTCACAGCTGCAAAATACTGACGCGAATTCTTTACAGACGAATGGAAAAACTGGTAGAAGCCGACCTCGGGGAAGATCAGTTTGGATTCCGTAGAAATGTTGGAACATGTGAGGCAATACTGACCCTACGACTTATTTTGGAAGCTAGATTAAGGAAAGACAAGCCTACATTTCTAGCATTTGTAACTTAGAGAAAGCTTTTGACAATGTTGACTAGAATACTCTCTTTCAAATTCTGAAGGTGGCAGGGGTAAAATACAGGGAGCGAAATGCTATTTACAATTTGTACAGAAACCAGATGGCAGTTATAAGAGTCGAGGGGCATGAAAGGGAAGCAGTGGTTGGGAAGGGAGTGAGACAGGGTTGTAGCCTCTCCCCAGTGTTATTCAATCTGTATATTGAGCAAGCAGTGAAGGAAACAAAAGAAAAATTCGGAGTAGGAGAAGAAATAAAAACTTTGAGGTTCGCTGATCACATTGTAATTCTGTCAGAGACAGCAAGGGACTTGGAAGAGCAGTTGAACGGAATGGATAGTGTCTTGAAAGGAGGATATAAGATGAACATCAACAAAAGCAAAACGAGGATGATGGAGTGTAGTCGAATTAAGTCGGGTGATGCTGAGGGAACTGGTTCAAATGGTTCAAATGGCTCTGAGCACTATGTGACTTAGCATCTATGGTCATCAGTCCCCTAGAACTTAGAATTACTTAAACCTAACTAACCTAAGGACATCACACAACACCCAGCCATCAAGAGGCAGAGAAAATCCCTGACCCCGCCGGGAATCGAACCCGGGAACCCGGGCGTGGGAAGCGTGAATGCTACCGCACGACCACGAGCGCTGAGGGAATTAGATTAGGAAATGAGACACTTAAAGTAGTAGAGGAGTTTTGCTATTTGGGGAGCAAAATAACTGATGATGGTCGAAGTAGAGAGGGTATAAAACGTAGATTGCCAATGGCAAGGAAAGCGTTTCTGAAGAAGAGAAATTTGTTAACATCGAATGTAGATTTAAGTGTCAGGAAGACGTTTCTGAAAGTATTTGTATGGAGTGTAGCCATGTATGGAAGTGAAACATGGATGATAAATAGTTTGGACAAGAAGAGAATAGAAGCTTTCGAAATGTGGTGCTACAGAAGAATGCTGGAGATTAGGTGGGTAGATCACATAACTAATGAGGAAGTATTGAATAGGATTGGGGAGAAGTTGTGGTACAACTTGACTAGAAGAAGGGATCGGTTGGTTGGACATGTTCTGAGGCATCAAGATATCACCAATTTAGTATTGGAGGGCAGCGTGGAGGGTAAAAATCGTAGAGGGATACCAAGAGATGAATACATTACGCAGATTCAGAAGGATGTAGGTTGCGGTAGGTACTGGGACATGAAGAAGCTTGCACAGGATAGAGTAGGATGGAGAGCTGCATCAAACCAGTCTCAGGACTGAAGACCACAACAACAACAACAACAACAGTATCTTTTAATATATAAGTTCTTGGATTCGTTCGCTGTATATTGGAAATTGTGAAAATCTCATTTGACCCGTCTGGTAGGTAAGACTTCTCAACCACGGTCTTGTATTTTGAAATATGGATCGAACCACCAACTCTAAATTTCTGCTTGTGTGTATCCAGCGTCTTAATGTGACTGTATGCAGTATTTAGATAATGATTTTCATGAACATCAATAAGTCTCATTTTTTCAGTATGTTGTTTAGTTCAATTTTACCAATCAATTTTTTGCAGTAGAATATCCAACCATTTGTATGATCCCCAAAGTTAAATTCCATCCACACTCCATTATTAATTATCCTGTTCAAACTCTCCACAATACTTCCCTTCGTGTGTAAGAGTGCTGAGTCATTGGTCCATGACTATCTTGAAATATCCATCGTAAAATTCAGTCCCATGTTCTGTGTGAAGGCAGTAATTTGTTACAGTGTGCCGTAATTGCTGAAACATCTCAGCTACATCATTACCTGTCTTTGGCACTACAGTCAGGATCATAGCGAATTTTGGATACATTTCTGTTATAATGAAAATATATTTAATGCTCTTATTCGCTCATGAATATTGCCTTATATCTACAAGATCCACTTGCCAAAGATCATCTATATCTTTTATTATGTGCATCTACATGGGAATGTTTTGTGGGCAGTTTTGTGCAGTTCTCGTACAACAGTCTCTATAATTATTATCCAACAATACCTCTTTCTTGAAGCTCTGATATGATGGATAAAGCCTTGTTTGAGCAGGCTATATTTCCCGTCAGTACTGACACTGTCAGTAAATGTAAGCGCTCTGTAATTTCCTTGGGGTCATCGTAGTATATATACTCTAGGGGGAGCCTGCTCACAATTTTCTGATGAATCTCAATACGATCACCTACGCTCAATCTGCCTGTTAACACAGGCTTAATGATTGTCTTGTATTTCTTAGTGGTTAGGGGTTTTATATGCTCATTTGGAGTGCTGCTTACTTTGTGCAAGTTAGTCATACATATTATTTCAACATATGTTTGTTGTTCCTTCGGCAGATACTTGGTGGGGCTCGATGTTCGTAGGAATATAAGGCCCACGTAGCCTGGTGTTCACTCATATTCCTTCTAACTCACTTGTATTGTATGTTTGGTTAAATATATTGGGTGGTTATCCAACTTATGCGGCGTATCCTGACTGACATGTTATACGTATTTCGTTATCACTGCAGTGGTTACTGAAGTCAGCAATGCTACCGTCCTTTTCCGCCTTTGGCATCCACTGTGTGTGACAGCTGCTTCAAGATGTCTGTTACAAGTTCACAAGTTTCAGAAAGGGTCTGTTCATGATCCAGCTGCCCTAATTTTAACGATCTTAATTTCCGTCGTATAGCTTTATGAGCTTAGATAACTTTGTTTAGCTGACATATCATAGTCTAGACTAGACACAGGGTTGCAATGAACTTATGTATGCCCTCTCTTCTGAGTTAATTTTCTTCTCTAAAAGCTGTTTCTCAGTGCCCTCAATCTTCCTGCTCACATTGTCGATTAACTTCAGAAGTGGTCTAATAGCATCTTCCCAAGCTCTTTTCTCATCATGATTTAAGGGAGGTGATCTCTTTATAGTTTGTATGGAGTTGGATGTATCTTCAGTCTTTACTGTTACTGCTTTCAGAGCATCACTCAGCGCTTCTATGTCTTTAGTTTTCTGATCTGTATGACCTTCAGAGTTTCGATGTCACACGCTAGTTATGTAATCTTTCCTGTCATATTACCACCCTCACAAGGATTTCTGTTATAGGTTTGTGCAGAGTTTCGTAGACTGGTTCTATTTCTAGGACGTTTGCAGTCAGACGTTCAATTGCTGCTTTCATCACTTGCAACATAGTTGTATGCTGTTTAAGGTTTTCATCGTTGAGACTGGCGTTCACAGCCTCTATATTTCCCTCAACGCTGGGCCCCGTCCACAGCATGCTGTTTAAGGACTTCACCAATGGAGTTGATTTCAATGCTCTGGGTTTTAAGACGGTCTTTTACTACCTCTATTTTTCCGTTGATGCCTGAGAGGTCATCCGCTCTCTAAGTAGTATGATGTTTAAGAGATTCTTGAATATTTTCTATTTCCCTGGTGCTTTTTTTAAGACGGTCTTGCACTGCCTCTGTTTTTCTGTTGACGCTTCCGCTGCAACTTATGTCAGACCAAACTTTAAACGAATGACGATTTTCAGTAAAGGACTAGTGGCTGTGGAGATAACTAAGTTTGCAGTGGAGTTAACGAAACCTGTATATAGTGGAATGTGTGTCCTGGACCTCTCAATACTATGCATGTACTGTTCCCGCTTCGGGTTTGTAAAGTCAAACTTCGCAGATGTGATATTACCTTATACGGATACAGACAGTTCGATGTATTTTGTGAAAGTTTGTAATCCATATTAAGTAATTAGGTTCATTCGTGACACGTTCTAAACGTCCGTATGTGTGGCTGATAATTCGTATGGGATAAACCACAGAATAAAAAAATTATGGACCTGATGAAGGAAGATGGCTGGGTCGTTGATAATAGAGTTTGTGGGGCTGAGAGCAAAGATGTACACACACAGTATTGATGCAGGTGCCACCCAAAGATGGATTAAGGGTGTGCATCATACAGCCACATTGACCCTCACGATTGACGTCTACAGGAGGTGTCTGTGAAAGATGGCAGTGCCTTCCAGGCAGGCCACTGCCGTGGTAATACCTGTCAGGCACTTCCCCTTTCATTTTGTTTCAGTGATTATCACACAATTTCATTCGCCTTTGGTGTATCGAAGTTTCCCCTGATTGATATTAATCTGATGAACTATTAGTGTTAGTGTAAACCACTGATTGATTTCACAGTACTTGCGTGACTTGACTAGCAGTAGAAGAATTAAACTCTGATATAGAGACATATTTTGGGACCCTGGAGGTAACCATTGCATTAGGGGCAGTTTTAGAACTTTCCCCGAGCAGCAAGCGAATTCGTGGATTCCTTTGCAATCACTGAAGCGGGCTATGGGAACGGCAGAGCAGTGGTTAATGGGCCGCCGTTCTGGCGGTCGGCCTTTTCTGCTGTCAGCCAAGCAAGAGGGTGGGAACCCAGCAAAAATACGAGGTGCATTCAAGTTCTAAGGCCTCCGATTTTTTTTCTCTGCACTGGAAAGAGATAGAAACATGTGCATTGTTTTAAAATGAGGCCGCGTTCATTGTCAATACGTCCCAGAGATGGCAGCATCGTACGGCAGATGGAATTTTACCGCCAGTGGCGAGAATGAGAACTGTTTTAAATACTTAAAATGGCGAAGTTTTCCTTACTTGAACAGCGTGCAATCATTCGTTTTCTGAATTTGCGTGGTGTGAAACCAATTGAAATTCATCGACAGTTGAAGGAGACATGTGGTGATGAAGTTATGGATGTGTCGAAAGTGCGTTCGTGGGTGCGACAGTTTAATGAAGGCAGAACATTGTGTGACAACAAACCAAAACAACCTCGGGCTCGCACAAGCCGGTCTGACGACATGATCGAGAAAGTGGAGAGATTTGTTTTGGGGGATCGCCGAATGACTGTTGAACAGATCGCCTCCAGAGTTGGCATTTCTGTGGGTTCTGTGCACACAATATCCTGCATGACGACCTGAAAATGAGAAAAGTGTCATCCAGGTGGGTGCCACGAATGCTGACGGACGACCACATGGCTGCCTGTGTGGCATGTTGCCAAGCAATGTTGACGCGCAATGACAGCATGAATAGGACTTTCTTTTCATCGTTTGTGACAATGGATGAGACGTGGATGCCATTTTTCAATCCAGAAACAAAGCGCCAGTCAGCTCAATGGAAGCACACAGATTCACCGCCACCAAAAAGATTTCGGGTAACCGCCAGTGCTGAAAAAATGATGGTGTCCATGTTCTGGGACAGCGAGGGCGTAATCCTTACCCATTGCGTTCCAAAGGGCACTACGGTAACAGGTGCATCCTACAAAAATGTTTTGAAGAACAAATTCCTTCCTGCACTGCAACAAAAACGTCCGGGAAGGGCTGCGCGTGTGCTGTTTCACCAAGATCTTGTGTGCGGGTACAGATGAAGTGGTGTCGGGCTGGCGCCCAGGTAATGTGTTTATTACAAGAACAGCATACCGGGATGACGAATTTCTCCAGATGTCGCGTTTCTTAGATGCCGCCGCGCCTCGCCAAACTGGCGCCTATTAAACCGTTTTGTGGACGAGATGGAGCTTGTTTTCACTAGGAAACTTCGCTCATCTTGTGAAATACGCCGGGGGTTTGGCTCTAGAACCTCCAGGCATTGTGTGCTGTTTTTTCGCAGAACAGAATGTGTACTGCACTGCAGTGATTGGTTGATCAAGATTGGATCTCCTTGCTAGAAAACATGATTGGCATAGTAACCACTGCTGGGCCATGATAGGCCATGATAGTTCATCAAGGCACTGTAGGTCCAGATTGTCCCACTCCTCAATGGTCATTCTGTATAGATCTCTCAGAGTGGTTGATGGGTCACGTAGTCCATAAACAGCCCTTTTCAATCTATTCCAGACTTGTTCGATAGGGTTCATGTCTGGAGAGCATGCTGGCCACTCTAGTCGAGCGATGTCGTTATCCTGAAGGAAGTCATTCACAAGATATGCACTATGCGGGCGCGAATTGTCGTCCATGAAGAACTTGGGGGGGGGGGGGGGGGGGCAACGGGTTTCTCGGAAGGTTTTGAGCAAAAGGGAGAGATGTGGACTTGCTTCTCGTCCATCACAGAGTACAGTCGATAGAGCTCTTTCACTTCTACGGAGGGAGCAGTTAGTTGTAAAGACATCCGGGCACCCGCGCGAAACTTTATTTACGCGGACGTGAGACAATCACCGGCGGACATGGGGTCATCTCTCGCAGTATGACGCTTTGGCAGCACCTGCACCCGTACAGAGTCTCGTCTTTCACCAGCTACATCAGTAACGTTGCACAGCTTTGACAAATTCAGAGGCCTATCAATCGTTTTCAAGATCATTTATTTTCATAGCAGCCTTGTACTCGCAGTAGTCACTCCCAGTATGAATTGCATGCTTGACTGTACACACACATCAAAAATGGATTTGCGTCACCTCTGTCCAGAGAGTTCTAAAACCTGTACAGAAAACTGGAATAGAGATTGACATAAAAATCATTTCCAACCTTTTTATTGCGGACGAAAACCACACATTGCATCTTGTACCACCATACAGCGAGTCCTCCAGAGGTGGTGGTCCAGATTGCTGTACACATCGGCACCTCTAATAGCCAGTAGCACATCCTCTTGCATTGATGCATGCCTGTATTCATTGTAACATACTATCTACAAGTTCATCAAGGCACTGTAGGTCCAGATTGTCCCACTCCTCAACGGTCATTCTGTATAGATCTCTCAGAGTGGTTGATGGGTCACGTAGTCCATAAACAGCCCTTTTCAATCTATTCCAGACTTGTTCGATAGGGTTCATGTCTGGAGAGCATGCTGGCCACTCTAGTCGAGCGATGTCATTATCCTGAAGGAAGTCATTCACAAGATATGCACTATGCGGGCGCGAATTGTCGTCCATGAAGACGAATGCCTCGCCAATATGCTGCTGATATGGTTGCACTATTGGTCGGAGGATGGCATTGACGTTTCGTACAGCCGTTTCAGCGCCTTCCATGACCACCAGTGACGTACGTCAGTCCCACATAATGCCACCCCAAAACATCAGGGAACCTTCACCTTGCTACACACTCTGGACAGTGTGTCTAAGGCGTTCAGCCTGACCAGGTTGCCTCCAAACACGTCTCCGATGATTGTCTGGTTGAAAGTATATGTGACACCCATCAGTGAAGAGAATGTGATGCCAATCCTGGGCGGTTCATTCGGCATGTTGTTGGGCCCATCTGTACTGCTCTGCATGATTTCGTGGTTTCAAAGATGGATCTCGCCATGGACGTCGGGAATGAAGTTACGCATCATGCAGACTATTGCGCACAGTTTGAATCGTAACACGACGTCCTGTGACTGCACGAAAAGCATTATTCAACATGGTGGTGTTGCTGTCAGGGTTCCTCCAAACCATAATCCGTAGGTAGCGGTCATCCACTGCAGTAGTATCCTTTGGGCGGCTTGAGCGAGACATGTTATCGACGGTTCCTGTCCCTCTGTATCTCCTCCATGTCCGAACAACATCGCCTGGACACTTCCCTTGTTGAGAGCCCTTCCTGGCACAAAGTAACAATGCGGACGCGATCGAACCGCGGTATTGACCGTCTAGGCATGGTTGAACTACAGACAACACGAGCCGTGTACCTCCTTCCTGGTGGAATGACTGGAACTGATCGGCTGTCGGAACCTCTCCGTGAAATAGGCGCTGCTCATGCATGGTTGTTTACATCTTTGGGCAGGTTTAGTGACATCTCTGAACAGTCAAAGGGACTGTGTCTGTGATACAATATCCACAGTCAACGTCTATCTTCAGGAGTTCTGGGAACCGGGGTGATGCAAAACTTTTTTTGATGTGTGTATCTTGACGCAAGAGACCAATCAGTGGAACGATACAGCAGAGTGTGCTTCCCTAGATTGTCATCCTTCCACTCACAGTAGCCAGTCTCATTTACAGGTAAATTCCAGTTAGGGCCGCCAGATCTATTGCGAACTCACCTGAGTTTGTGTTAATGAAATGCTACACAATTGAAGTTTGTGTTTACATGACTGTTCTCTCTTGACCTTAATATTAGTTACTAAATATCTTTGTGAAACCGTAGGCCCTTGTTATTAATTTTTCAGTGACACCCATTCTCCTTTCCTACGATGGCGTTTAACTTGTTGTGGGTTTGAAGCAATTAAATTAATTTTATGTCTAGTTAGCCAACTCAGGGGTGATACACACAGGGCCCGCTGTTTAATGAGCTACTGATAAATTTAGCACCTTTTGTGCATGGTGGTTACGACGTTTTAGTCGTTTGGCAGACAGAGAACTCTCGCCCAGATGTAACCGTAGCCCTCCACGAAACTGACGCCAGAGGCACGCAAAAGAGGTTTGCAATCTCCGAGTGCGCAGAATCACTTACGAGAACGCCCTGGAATTGGAATCGTGGAAGACGGAAAGGTCGATCAGCCTTCACCACGTTTGTCACGTGAAGCACTTCATACACTCCTGGAAATTGAAATAAGAACACCGTGAATTCATTGTCCCAGGAAGGGGAAACTTTATTGACACATTCCTGGGGTCAGATACATCACATGATCAAACTGACAGAACCACAGGCACATAGACACAGGCAACAGAGCATGCACAATGTCGGCACTAGTACAGTGTATATCCACCTTTCGCAGCAATGCAGGCTGCTATTCTCCCATGGAGACGATCATAGAGATGCTGGATGTAGTCCTGTGGAACGGCTTGCCATGCCATTTCCACCTGGGGCCTCAGTTGGACCAGCGTTCGTGCTGGACGTGCAGACCGCGTGAGACGACGCTTCATCCAGTCCCAAACATGCTCAATGGGGGACAGATCCGGAGATCTTGCTGGCCAGGGTAGTTGACTTACACCTTCTAGAGCACGTTGGGTGGCACGGGATACATGCGGACGTGCATTGTCCTGTTGGAACAGCAAGTTCCCTTGCCGGTCTAGGAATGGTAGAACGATGGGTTCGATGACGGTTTGGATGTACCGTGCACTATTCAGTGTCCCCTCGACGATCACCAGTGGTGTACGGCCAGTGTAGGAGATCGCTCCCCACACCATGATGCCGGGTGTTGGCCCTGTGTGCCTCGGTCGTATGCAGTCCTGATTGTGGCGCTCACCTGCACGGCGCCAAACACGCATACGACCATCATTGGCACCAAGGCACAAGCGACTCTCATCGCTGAAGACGACACGTCTCCATTCGTCCCTCCATTCACGCCTGTCGCGACACAACTGGAGGCGGGCTGCACGATGTTGGGGCGTGAGCGGAAGACGGCCTAACGGTGTGCGGGACCGTAGCCCAGCTTCATGGTGACGGTTGCGAATGGTCCTC
This sequence comes from Schistocerca americana, assembly GCF_021461395.2. Classification (NCBI taxonomy): domain Eukaryota; kingdom Metazoa; phylum Arthropoda; class Insecta; order Orthoptera; family Acrididae; genus Schistocerca; species Schistocerca americana. Next base: position 360,993,147 of record NC_060119.1, on the reverse strand, counting down.
GCCGATACCCCAGGAGCAACAGTGTCCCTAATTTGCTGGGAAGTGGCGGTGCGGTCCCCTACGGCACTGCGTAGGCTCCTACGGTCTTGGCGTGCATCCGTGCGTCGCTGCGGTCCGGTCCCAGGTCGACGGGCACGTGCACCTTCCGCCGACCACTGGCGACAACATCGATGTACTGTGGAGACCTCACACCCCACGTGTTGAGCAATTCGGCGGTACGTCCACCCGGCCTCCCGCATGCCCACTATACGCCCTCGCTCAAAGTCCGTCAACTGCACATACGGTTCACGTCCACGCTGTCGCGGCATGCTACCAGTGTTAAAGACTGCGATGGAGCTCCGTATGCCACGGCAAACTGGCTGACACTGACGGCGGCGGTGCACAAATGCTGCGCAGCTAGCGCCATTCGACGGCCAACACCGCGGTTCCTGGTTCCTGGTGTGTCCGCTGTGCCGTGCGTGTGATCATTGCTTGTACAGCCCTCTCGCAGTGTCCGGAGCAAGTATGGTGGGTCTGACACACCGGTGTCAATGTGTTCTTTTTTCCATTTCCAGGGGTGTAGAATAGGGTCTTCGTAATATATCACACATCTGTTTGGTAGTAGAAGTTTTGGATATTGTTATTTATGTTTTGTAAATGTAATTGTATAAACATTAGGTGTTATTAGGGTTTATTTTTGGTTATTTGGGTTGAGTGACAACAAGATTGTAATGTACATTTGTGTCTGACTACTGTATTTTATCTTTGTCATTTTTCAGGGTCACATCAATCTTAAAATTGCGTTTTTTTTTTTTTTTTTGTTTGCTTTTTGTTCCGTGACTGCTTTTATCATAGAGCATTGATCTGAATGTGAACGCCATAATTGTAAGTGGTTTTCGGGAGAATGCATTCTCTTTCTAATGTCATGATTGATAACATGGGTGATTTTGGCCTTTGCGTCCTTGATGGAGGAATCGTCATCTGGTAAGTGTGAAACCTGGGTCGGTCTTGTGTCTCTGGTGGTGTTGTGGGGTGCTTACCACTCTTGCAAATGATAATGACAGTGAGTGGGGCACGAACTCGTTGCGCTGCATCTATTTCCTGATCAGTTTCGAGTGCGTATGCTCGCTCCCATAAAGGGCGCGTCGGTTTTTTTGTGGTGTTGTTTTCGAGTGTGCTTAGCCACGTTTAAGTTCCGTCTGCTGAATTCGGATTCGTGAAATGCGAAGGAGGCCGTCGAGCCCGCCCTCGCCGCTGTGCGTTGGGTCATACTTTCGTGTTGTGAGAGGATTGAGTCACCTCCACGCTTAAATACGTGTGCGTGTGTAACGACATCGTGGAGAAAAGGTAGTGGAGAATATTGATTTGCACCCCAACAACAAAACCGAGATACGGGGCTGGACTGGATATTTCTTAAGCAAATCAGTTGCTTCTCATTGTAGCGATAGTTCCGTTTTATTGCTTATGTTTCTTGGCACACGTCTGGACGTTTGTCTGACTTTCCTTGTGGAGTTTCAGAGTCTGCTACGCATTTTGTCCTCGGGGTTACAGGAATACCTAATCATAAACATAGAAACCTGGAGAATCGGTCAAGAGTTGCCTTCGAAACATCAATATCCCAGCGGCACGGGGGAGATGGCATTTTGCGACTCGGTTGTCGCAGTTTGAGCCAGATGAGCACGTAAGTATCGAAATTTTATTTCCCTTCATGCAGGTTGTACTGCCGGTATTCACTGTCTTTTTGTGTTGCCCCTTTGTTTTGTTACTGTGGACCCCTGTGCTTTTCTTGAAAATGTTCACAGACCTCCCAGACGCCGCCACCCTGTCGGAAGACTACGTTTTCAGACTGAGATTTTCACTCTGCAGCGGAGTATGCGCTGATATGAATCTTCTGGCAGATTAAAGCTGTGTGCCGGACCGAGACACGAACTCGGGACCTTTGCCTTTCGCAGACAAGTTCTTTACCGTCTGAGCTACCCAAGCACGACTCTCGCCCCGTCCTCACAGCTTCGCTTCTGCCAGTACCAGTTTTAATCTGCCAGGAAGTTTCATACGTTTTTAAACTTACTGTTGCATGTTGGGCTAGATCATTTAGTTTTGCATGTTAGATTTGGTCTCCGTTTGAGTTTACCACTGTGAATGCCTGAATGATTAGAATACAAAAATTGTTGGACGGTAGTTTTGAAGTGCAATTAGAGTCTAAGGCATGCGAAGTTACATATAAGGAAATCAGTAGGGGGTACCCCTCTCCAGTTTCAAATATTAGAGTAATTTTTGTAGTTTTTCATGTCTATTGCTAAGTGCCACATTTTTGTAATTTGTTATATCCATAGGTACGGTAGTAGTCCGTGAATAAATATTTTTATCTTGTTTTGTGTTTTCAGTATCAGCTAGATTGTAAATATTTTAGTTTTTTTGTGAGTTGGAATCCAACGCACTACTGTGTACAAGATTTTGCAAAAGATGTGCATAGTGTACCAATTGGGTCTCGATGAGGACTGTACAGGCATTGTTCATGGATGTACGAGGACATACAAGGTCGGACAAGAAACCAGCCACCACGGGATGAGGCTAAGGCCATTGAAGAGAAGTGGTGTAACCTGCCAGGTAGCCGGCACAATAGACAATGCTGTGACAGACAGACAACCAGAGCTACCCTTGCCGGGAGAAGCACCACGCTCTCTTTCACCGACAGGTGACGCAAGAGAAGTGATCATGGCGGATCCCCGAGTGCAGACAGCTGTCTGCAGGCACAGACTTCCACCTTCTATGGGACGAGTCCGACCTGCTGTGTGAGCTGGAAGTAGGGGCGCCCGGGGCGCGCCTCTGTCAACACACCCACCTGTGAACGACGCCCAAAGAGGGGCGTCATCGTCGGCCACAGGACATCCTGGAGCGCCTCGTACGTGCTGCCAGACAGGTGGTCACATGTGGGCGTGATCTGCCTGACCACCCACAGTCTATTCCAGCCACCAACACCTCACAGCTCTACGAGACATGCCACCTGCTCCTCCCGTCGGTGAGCCAGATGGGGGGAGACATCACTTGTAACACATTGTGGCAAACGGTGGCTGTCGTGTGCAGTTGGTCCTCGTGTGGGCATGGTCTGTGTGACGACCTGCACCCCGCAGCAGCCAGCAGCATTACTGGGATGTGGCGTGTGTCTAGCATCTTGCGTCATGGCCACCAACGCTCACATCCACCGACTCAAATGTGGGCCTGTTCTGTAAGACCACCCGCAACTTTCACCAAAACTAGTGTGCCGTCAACCTGTGTTATGTAGTGTGTTGTGTAAAACAATTTTGTTGACATCTACGAGAGACAGGTCGAGCCTAAAAATGCTACAATCCACAACTTAAATGTACTTCATTGTTGTTTTATGTACAAATGTCCAGTGACACTTAGTTTCTTGTTATCATCTGTTTCACTGATGAACATTACACACTATAATTGTCTGTTTGCTTCCTTGCCATAGATTTAAGTAGGTTTCATTTTTGTTTTGGTAACTGTTAAGCCACAACTGGGCTCTGTCGTTCAGTCCCTGCTATAAACATTACTGGTTTTGTGTTTTCATTTAACATTAATATCAGATTTAATTTGTTTTTTTTCTTTTGTGTACCCTGGGTAATTTATTTTCGTATGCATCCTCACCAGCTTTTTCACTTGCTATTAATCCTGTAATAAAACATATTTTTCATGTATAAATTGTGACACACGTTTTGTAAATCTAGCTACACAAGTGTGTCCTCCATGTATTATTGTAAGTGAATGAGACTTGCGTCATAGTCATCTTTCATGAATGAATCAGTGCGAAAGGATATTAGGTCACATCACTATTCCTTTGCTCAGGAATACTAAATGTATGTAGTAACTTTTCACATAGGGAGGAGTACCCTTTGTAAGGATTTCCCCCTTCCTTCTTATAGTGAATGTTTGTGTTTGCACTGGACACACTTAAACTATGCATTGATAACGAATTAAGTCTGGATGCTTGCAGCACATTGTAGTCCATGCAACTGACAATGGCAACACCCAGCAGTGCTCAACTTTCTTGCAACGGGAGGAGAGGATGTGTGTGTGTGTGTGTGTGTGTGTGTTGTGTGTGTGTGTGTGTGTGTGTGTGTGTGTGTGTGTGTGTGGGTGGGTGGGTGGGTGGGCAACGCGCGCGCGCGCTTCCCCGCGCCCGTGGGTATCCCTGTGAATGAATGTGTGTCATTTGGGGTATGAGAGAAAAATTGGCTGAGAGGTTGGCAATATTCGCCTCAATGACATCTGCCTTTTCTTGCTTCATTGAGGCATTTTCCTTGTGTTGTGTCATACTATCCCATGTCTTAAGTGAGCTGCAAATGGTGAAAACCGATTTATTATGAGTGGGGGCTAATGAAAGATGGAGGTTGTATAGGTACATGGTGAAAGACTCCCCCCAGATATGGTATTAAAAAAAATGAAACAGTGATCGACGATAAGCGGCGGCAAAGACATTAATTATCGGTAAGATGCAGACAAATGAAAACAAAGATCATTCATTTCTCTTTGTACATGATTTTGTTTTTCTCACTGTCGCATGTAGAAGGATGGTTAAGATGTATTGCTTAAAATATGAAGTATTATGAGTGCTATGTATTATACGTGTGTATAAATAAGAGAAGACTTAACAACAGTATTAAGTATTTTTATTGAAGCAAAGTGGAGCCAAGTAAGGAGGATTTTCTTCATTCTTTAACATGCACTGGTGTCCTTGAAGTCAGCTGCCTGCATCTACAATTGAAAAGTAAGAGAGGAAGTCCAAACTGCCTAAATGCGTGCAAGCAGAACATTTCTAATAATACAATTGTATTATCCTTTAAATTTTTTCCATTCACTTACATAGTGCAGGCCACTGCTATGGTAATACCCATCAGGCACCTCCCCATTCATTCTGTTTCAGTGATTATCACACAATTTCATTCGCCTTTGGTGTATCGAAATTTCCCCTGATTGATATTAATCTGATGGACTATTAGGGTTAGTGTAAACCACTGATTATTTCACAGTACTTGCGTGACTTGACTAGCAGTAGAAGAATTAAACTCTGATATAGAGACATATTTTTGGACGCTGGAGGTAACCATTGCATTGGGGGCAACTTTAGAACTTTCCCCAAGCAGCAAGCGAATTGAGGATTCCTTTGCAATCACTGAAGCGGGCTATGAGAACGGCAGAGCAGTGGTTTATGGGCCGCCGTTCTGGCGGTCGGCCTTTTTCCGCTGTCGGCCAAGCAAGAGGGTGGGGACGCCGTGGCTAAATGCGAAAAGACACTTCTATAGAAACAGGCAATGCTGGGCATTGTGGCGCCAGACTAACTGCATTGTTAGCAGGTGGTGGTAGTGGTGGTGTGGGAGTCCGTTCTCCGTATTCCATGCAAGGGTCCAGGTAAAGCAGCATTGGGCTGGCGCCCAGCTTATGTATTTATTACAAGAACAGCGTACCTTGTGAGACAGGACGACATATTTCTCTGGATGTCGCGTTTCTTAGATGCCACCACACCTCGACAAAATGGACGCCCACTATATCGTTTTATGGACGAGAATGAGCTTGTTTTCACTAGGAAGCTTCCCTCATCTTGTGAAATTCTCCAGGGGTTCGTCTGCTGAACCTCCAAGCATTGTGTTCTGTTTTTTTGGAGAACAGAATGTGTACTGCACTGCAGTGATTGGTTGAGGAAGATTGGGTCTCCTTGTTAGAAAACATGAGTGGTCCGGTAACCAATGCTGGGACATGATAGGTTTATTTGAGAACTTGGGGGGAATGGGTTTCTTGGAAGGTTTTGAGCAAAAGGGAAAGACGTGGACTTGCTTCTCATCCGTCGCGGAGTACAGTCACTAGAGCTCTTTCATTTCTATGGAGAGAGCAGTTAGTTGCAAAGATATCCAGACACCCGGGCAACAATCACCGGCGTACATGGGATCATCTCGTGCAGTACACTTTGGCAGCACCTGCACCCCGACAGTGCCTCGTCTTTCATCAGCTATATCAGTGACATTGCACAGCTTTGGCAAATTCAAAAGCGTATCAATCGTTTTCATGATCATCTTTTTTCATAGCAGGCTTGTACTCACAGGAGTCACTTCCAGTGTCCATTGCATGCTTAATTGTATCTTGACATGACAGACCAATCAGTGGAACAATACTGCAGCGTGTGCTTGCCTAGATGGGCGTCCTTGCACTAACAGTAGCCAGTCTCATTTACATGTAAATTCCAGTTAGGCTCGCCAGGTCTGTTGCCAACTAACCTGAGTTGATGTTAATGAAATGCTACACAGTTGGAGTTTCTGTTTATATGTCTGGTCTCTCCTGACCTTGATATTAGTTAATAATACCTTAGGTCCTTGTTATTAATTTTTCAACAACACCCATTCTCATTCCCTACGATGTCGTTTATTTTGTTGTGGATTTGAAGTAATTAAATTAATTTTTTGTCTAGTTAGCCAACTCATAGGTGATACACACAGGGCCACTGTTTAATGTCAGATTTCCGTAGCACCTTTTGGGTATGGTGGTTACGACTTTTTAGTCGTTTCACAGAAGGAGAATGGCTGCCACCATAGTCTATCTAGCTTGCATCTGCTGGAAGACACTGGTCCACTTACGCATGTGGTGTGACAAGTAATCTTTTGATCATAAGGATATGAGATGCACATGGCAGTACAATTGAAAGTCAGCCCGTCACATCATGACAACAAGCACTTCGTATGTACAGACGGTGTAGGCTCTCTGCTGTACAGACACTATTCTCTACCTAGTGATCAAGTGTGAATATATAAATATATGGCAGGATAGTGAGATGTTTGTCATAGATTTATCCTATATATATATATATATATATATATATATATATATATATATTCCATCTCTATCTATGTATACACCTCAACCAGTAAATATTATTATTATTAAACTTCCTGGCAGATTAAAACTATGTGCCCGACCGAGATTCGAACTCGGGACCTTTGCCTTTCGCGGGCAAGTGCTCTACCATCTGAGCTACCGAAGCACGACTCACGCCCGGTCCTCACAGCTTTACTTCTGCCAGTATCTCGTCTCCTACCTTCCAAACTCTACAGAAGCTCTCCTGCGAACCTTGCAGAACTAGCACTCCTGACATATCCTTTCTTTCAGCAGTGCTAGTTCTGCAAAGTTCGCGGGAGAGCTTCTGTAAAGTTTGGAAGGCAGGAGACGAGATACTGGCAGAAGTAAAGCTGTGAGGACCGGGCGTGAGTCGTGCTTCGGTAGCTCAGATGGTAGAGCACTTGCCCACGAAAGGCAAAGGTCCCGAGTTCGAGTCTCGGTCGGGCACACAGTTTTAATCTGCCAGGAAGTTTCATATCAGCACACACTCCGCTGCAGAGTGAAAAATCTCATTCTGGATTATTATTATTGTTGTTGTTGTTTTTGTTGTTGTGTAGATGAGAGTGGAGTTGTTATTATTATTGTTGTTGTTGTTGTTCCTCTTCTTCTTCTTCATCTTCTTGTTTTCCATCATATTTAAGTAAAAATGTATCCCTGCTGCTCTATATATTGTGAAAGAACTATATGTATTGTGAAATCTCCGTTGTATATAGTTTTTTTAAAAAATACAATGACATCAGAATACAAGATGGCTGATCTCAAATAGAGGTTGGCGACTGGGGCATACTGGCACAGCTCTTTGACATCACTATACTTAGGTATGTCAGGTTATTTACATAACAGTGTGGAATTCTGGCATGCTCGCCCAGAGCTGAAATGCTAGCCCTGACTCTATGACATCACAATCCAGCTCAGACCTTTTGAGCCATAATAGCCCAGACTAGGGATAGTCCTCCTACAAGCCACTGTTTACTCAGAGGTATACAATCACTGCATACTGTAAGTTTAATTGCATATTTATCTGAACAGGCATCAGTGAAGGAAGAGCTTTCCACTCCTGCACCAACACTATCCCCCAGCACCCTCACACAACCCCCCAAGCATCTGCAAAGTCTCATCATCTGAACCATTCTGTAATGTGTAGGAAGCAGAGCAGCAGTCCCCACCTGGGCCACTGCCAGTGCAAGGCAGCAGCCCTGAATTATTCTCCTAAGTTAAGGTCCAAACTGTGCACTATGTTGTAGGAGCACTTGCATCTTTATTTAAATAAATACCTAGCAGGGCAGAACACCATATTCTGCGAACGTAATGACCAGCCACATTGAGAAGTCAGCCATCACTTCAACTGTGGTACACCCATTAAGAGCCAAGTTAGAATAGGTGCGATTGCTCCCAGAACATTGGGCAGTGCTGTCAGTAGCTGTGTCGTGTAAGACATACATCTCACCCTTGAGTAATGTCATGCTGCAATGGTGTCATCTCCACACAGAGAAACATCTAACACAAAATAGAATGTAGTGGGACTAGAGCCAGTGTCATTATCACCTGACTCAGGCTCCGGAGCTGAAAAGAGAGGTTGAGGTACTAGGTTTGTAAAATTCATCACAGATTTGTGTGCGGGCTGGATGGCAGTAACATAAACAACATTACAAATCTGTACACACCTCTATGCCACGCAACTAAGGTGAAGTTCAAACTGTACACTCAAACACTGCGAGTGTAAGCATCTTCTGGACCTGCCCTGTACCACTTCTCCACGGTAACTGCATGCTCTAGTATCAACCACAGCATGCCAGTCGTCTAATCTCTAGGGCCAGACATCACCTGCACCATCCTCGAGCGTAGCCTGCGTAACAGCTTCACATGCTAGAAGGGCAGGAGAGAGAAAGCTACATTCATCTATAAATACATCTTGGTTTGCAGTAACTGACATGCCCACACCATGCCACCATATCCCATGGTCGACATACGCCACACTTGCCAAGTGCCTTGCGACTCAGTGCCACTGTGTGATGGACTGTTAGGTACTTGGATACTTTCCGTACAAGAATAGCTGCAACATATTTGCGCAATACAATCTGTGTGCTCTGCCATAAACAGTGCACTTGAGATAACTGCCCTCCTGCATGATCTCTGAATGTGGAGAAAACCTTGTGCTGCAGTAAATACACAGTAGTAGTATATGATTCATGTGATGTGGTGTGGGTCTGTCTGGAGCATGTATAGTTACTGCATGCTGCTTCTCATAACTCCAACTTTGGATCTCTCTTCACTTTATATCTTAAAAAATCACTGGGGGCAGAAAGACCCATCTGTTCCGTGGTGACTTGGTCCCTCACCACAAATTCACTTTTGCTATCCTCCAGCAACACTCTGTATCCCCTAATTTTACACTTCCACATCAGTTACCATAACTTAAAGTGGTGAGAAAATCAACTTGCCCTAAGTTTAAAATTATTGGAAGTCTGCTGTCAAACTATAGAACGATTATCTTGCCTTTAAAATTAAACATCACACTGGTGCTTTGCCTATGGGAAAAACACGTCAACTGTCGCAAAGCCCATGATAGCCGACATTGTGTGTGTGTGTGTGTGTGTGTGTGTGTGTGTGTGTGTGTGTGTGTGTGTGTGTGTGCGTGCGTGCGTGTGTGTGTGCGCCCGTGTGTGTACGCGCGCGTGTGTGCGTGTCTGTGTGTGTGTACGCGCGCGTGTGTGCGTGTCTGTGTGTGTGTGTGTGTGTGTGTGTGTGTGTGTGTGTGTGTGTGTGTGGGCGCGGGCAAGCGCACTTGCGCGTGTGGGCGCGCGCGCGCACGCGTGTATGTGCGCGCGTGCGCGTGTGTGCGCGCGCGTGCGCATGTGTGTGCGAGAGAGACAGAGAGAGAGAGTGAGAGAGATAGCTTGGAGTGATCGACATTGCCAGCTATGTCTCTTCCACTGGTTTGTGACACACTCCAGTGAACAAAGCACATACTGTAATCACATTCCAAAGCTGTGGCTATCATTCCACCAAACCTATACGCAAACTCCTTGACAGATATAGCAATATGCAGGACAGCAGTGTATGACATCCAAACTTACAACATTCTCTAGTAACGCCCGAGAACAAGAACAGAGCATTGGACCACCCTGTATAGGGGGTGCTGATTGGACCCCCACAACATCTCTCTTACACGCAATAACTGTAAAACAGCTGGCTTGAGAAACGTATGCATAGAACTGGCAGACCCCACCAACACTACAGGTGTTTTGTAATGTACATAGGATATTTAACATATGCAGCAGATTTCTTATAGTGTTGTTTTCTGAGTGTGAACATGTTGATGATGAGTTACCGCCATCCAACAATCATCAGGCCCATATCTTGGCAGTGGCGTGTTTGTTGCTGTTAGAAATAGTTTATGGTGTAGCGAAATTGAAGTGGATAGTTTCTATGATTTAGTATGGGTAGAAGAGATTCTTGACAACCGGAATAAGATAACTGGATCCTTTTACCGATCTCCCAACTCAGACGAGACAATGACTGAAAGGTTCAAAGAAAACATGAGTCTAATTTCAAAGACATATCCAACTCATACAATTACAGCTGTTGGTGACTTCAATCTGCTCTCGATATGTTGGCGAAATTGCGTGTTTAAATCCAGAGGTATGCCTAAAACATCATCTGGAATTGTACTAAATGCGTTATCTGAAAATTATTTTGAGCAGTTACTTCATGCATCCACACGAACAGTAAACGGTTGTTAAAACCCAATTGACCTCTTACCAACAAATAATCTTGAGCTCATAAAGAGCATCAAAACAGATAAAGGAGTAGAGAACACAGGTTGTTGTAGCGAGACTGAATACTGTAGCCCCGAAATCCTCCAAAAATAAACGAAAAATATACCTGTTCAAAAAATTAGATAAAAATTCACTTGACGCCTTCCTGAGAGCTTCCACTCCTTCCAAATTAACAATGTAAGTGTAGACCAATTCTGGCTTGGATTCAAAGAAATAGTATCGGCAGCAATTGAGAGGTTTATACCAAATAAATTAACAAACAATAGAGCTGATAGCCCTTGGTCCACAAAACTGGTCATAATACTGTTGCAGAAATATCGAAACAAGCATACCAAATTTAAACGTACGCAAAATCTCCAAGATCGGCGATCTTTTACAGATGCTCGAAATTCAGTGCGGACATCAATGCGAGATGCTTACAATAGTTCCCACAACAGAATCTCCAAAGAGATTCTGGTCATACGTAAAGAATGCTAGCGACAAGACATGATCAATGCCTGCTCTGCGTGATAGCAATGAAAATATTATCGATGCCAGTGCTGCTAAAGCAGAGTTTCCAAACACAGCCTTCCAAAGTTCATTCAACAAAGAAGACGAAGTAAACATTCCGTAATTCGTATCAAGAATAGCTGTCAACATTTGTAACTTAGAAGTAGTTATCCTCAGAGTAGTGAAGCAACTTAAATCGCTTAATAAAAGCAAATCCTCCCGTCCGGACTGTATACCAACTGGGTACCTTTCAGAATATGCTGATGCAATAGCTCCATACTTAACAATCATATACAGGGTGAGGGAGCTAAGTCATGACACCCTTTGTATCTCCCCAACCATAATAGGTACAAAGATGTCGTTTGTACAGTGAATTGCAGGGACAGGGGTACTTGATTACATCACATTTCATGTTTGTGCTATTTTTTATTACAGAGCTATGAGACCATCTTTGAGTTGTTTTAAGTGGAACACTATGTTAAATTTTAGTGTAACATGATGGGCTTAAAAAGACGGTTTCAAATATGTGTATATCACAATATTTAGACGAATAGTTTTTGAGACACAGATAAGTTCTCGTATCGTGTTCGTCTTTCGAAGTGGTGTTGTCCAGTGCGACCTTTCCTGTTGACCACTGAGAAACTTAACAGGGAAGGCGTTGTTTACCTGCTTTTCGGTAATGCCGCAAGGTGACGCACGAGGTAGCTGAGGAGAAAGGTATAAATGTGCTGCTGGGGAAATGAGACATCGCATTTCCGTCACAGTTTCTTGGAGCAGACATGTACACCAACGAAGAAAAATTAGACATGCTTCTAGTGTATGGTGAAAGCAGAAGAAATGCTGTTAGAGTAATAAAGCGATATAGAGGGCTGTACCCTTATCTTGAGCATCCTATGCTCCAGCTTCTTGCACGTATTTGCAAGAAACTACTTGAATGGGGACCCAACAGGTCTCTTTATTTGCTGTCATGTGTGTATTAAAATAAAAAAAGAATTTTAGATTAATAAGAAAATAATATTTATTACATACTATTATATAGAGTCATATCACCAACTATTTTACATTTCATATCAACACCTCTACCATGGACAAAAATACGAATATTATCATCATGAATAGTATACAAGACTTCCTTGTCCTAACACACAATGGTTTATCAATAAAAAATTTGTCGATGTTTCTCCAACACCACGAACTTGAGAGATAGTGATCATGAATGTCAGGTAACCGAGAACATCATGAGGAGGTGTCTGCTCCAGAGACGTAGCTGTAGACTTAGTAGTAGTATCAATACAAATTATTGCAACAGTCAACCAACATTGGGCGACTGGATTGTCAGTAACAGAAAAAGTAAAATCAAAATGACCAGAGTCCGGCGACTCTAGTTTTAACGAGTCGCCGGACGCAGATTTTTCAAACATGACCTTGGAAGGCGCCAACTCGTTTGTGCGCATGCGCGCTGTGGCTATAAATAGCGTGTTTCCGGTAACTGACGCATAGTCGGCAGCATGCCTCGTCGCAGGGTACATCGTGTCTTCCGATGGGGGCCTACTATTCATAAATCTATTTTAGATGTGCAGACTGAGTATAACACGAACGTCAGCTCGTCCGTTTTGATTGATGTCTTGAAAGGACAGACTGTTTTTCGAGGAGGTCGTTTTGATTTTACTTTTTCTGTTACTGACAATCCAGTCGGCCAATGTTGGTCGACTGTTGCAATAATTCGTATTGATACTACCACTAAGTCTACAGCTACGTCTTTGGAGCAGATACCTCCTTGTGATGTTCTTGGTTACCGGACGTTCATGATCACTATGTCTCAAGTTCGTGGTGTTGGAGAAACGTCGACTAATTTTTTTATTGATAAACCATTGTGTGTTAGGACAAGGAAGTCTTGTAACCTGCAACTGGCGAGGTACATGAAGAGGGCGTTTTAGCGTTGGTACATAATGACTCTACTGTTTCGTCATGACGAATCACCTCAGAATGTGGTATAAGTCAGAGAAGTGTTCTATGCATATTGCACCGGCACAGATTTCACCAGTTTCACCTCTCATTACATCAAGCACTCTCCGATGTGGATTTCGAATGGCGTCAGGAATTTTGCCGGTTTGCTCTGCAGCGCCTACAAGATGATCCAACGATTTTTCAACAGGTGCTTTTAACTGATGAAGCGACTTTCACCAACGACGGTAATGTGAATTTGCATAATATGCATTACTGGTCAATAGAGAACCCTCATTGGCTTCGACAGGTACAGCATCAGCAACCGTGGAGTGTTAATGTGTGGTGCGGCACCATCGGAAATGTCATTGTGGGGCCGTACGTCATTCTGGGTATACTAAATGGCAATAACTGTGCATAGTTTCTGCGAAACATTCTGCCCATTTTGCTGGAAGAGGTACCACTAACTACGCGTCAGTGCGTGTGGTTCCAACATGATGGCTGTCCTACTCACTCTTCCCGTGTGGCTACAGAGCTGTTAAATGAAAAGTTCCCGGATTGTTGGATAGGATGACGTGCTGAAGTGAAGTGGCCAGCCCGGTCTCCTGGTTTGACCCTTCTTGATTTTTTTGTGTGGGTAGCAATCAAACATAAAGTGTATGCTCAAATACCAACTATGCCAGACGATATGAAGCAACGTATCATCGAAGCGTTTGCCGATATCTCATGTGGCACCCTCGCAGCTGTTCACGAATAATTCGAACGCCGATTACAAATGTGCATTGCAGCAGACGGGAAGCATTTTGACCACATGATTCAGTAAAGTTTTGTATCATGTACAGCATATATTTTGCACCTTTATGTGTATTTGCTTCGTATTGTGATCAATAGTAAATATTTTCACAAAAAAACAAATACGTATGAAATAATTGTGACCAATAAGAGCCTCCTCATTTCCTTTGTATTTCTGTTACTTAAAATGTATTAACATCTTGTAGTATTTTAATACTGTATGTTGTCTACTATTTTGGTTTCACAGTTGTCAAATAACTGAATAATATTTGCGCATCATCATCAGTTAATTTTTGCGCAAAATATTGCAGTATGTATTTCTATTGTCGGGTAAATGGGTGTGTTTGTGTAAGGACGGACTGGCGGTACTCTACACAACAGGAAAGGTCGTATTGGACAACGCCACTTCGAAGGACGAACACGATACGAGAACATATCTGTGTCTCAAAAACTATTCGCCTAAATATTATGATATACACATATTTGAAACCGTCTTTTAAGCCCATCAAATTACACTAAAATTTAACATAGGGTTCCATTTAAAAAACCAAAGATGGACTCATATCTCTGTAATGAAAAATAGCACAAATATGAAATGTGATGTATTCAAGTACCCCCAGTCCCCGCAATTTACTGTCCAAACAGCATCTTTGTATCTATTACGGTTTGGGAGATAAAAGGGGTGTTATGACAGCTGCTTCACCCTGTATAATCGCTCGTTCGACGAAAGATGCGTACCCAAACACTGCCAAGTTGCACGAATCACACCAGTATTCAAGAAAGGCAATAGGACTAATCCGCTATATTAGAGGCACATATCATTACCGTCGATATGCAGCAGGATTTATTGAGTTCTAACATTATGAATTACCTTGAAGAGAACAGTCTATTGCCACACACTCAACACGGATTTAGAAAACGTCGTTACTGTGAAAAACAACTAGCTCCTCATTCACGTAATGTGTTGAATGCTACTGACAAGGAATTTCAAACTGATTTCGTATTTCTAGATTTCTGGACCTCGCAAGCGTCTCGTAATCAAATTGGATGTTTATGGAATATCATCTGTCATACGTCTAGCTTCGTGATTTCCTGTCAGAGAGGTCACAGTTCGTAGTAATTGACGATAAGTCATCCAATAATACAGAAGTGATTTCTGGCTTTCCCCAAGGTAGTGTTATAGGCCCTCTGCTGTTCCTTATCTATATAAACGATTTAGGAGACAATCTGAGCAGCTGTCTTAGATTGTTTGTGGATGATGCTGTCATTTTTCAAGAAGTAAAGTCATCGTAAGATCAAAACAATTTGCTTAATGATTTAGAAAAGATATCTGCATTGTGCGAAAATCGGCAATTGACCCTAAATAGTGAAAAGTGTGAGGTCATCCACATGAGTGCTAGAAGCAATCTATTAAACTTTGGTTACACGATGCATAAATCAAACCTGACGGCCGCAAATTCAATTAAATACGTAGTAATAAGGGAATCAGAGCGTGCACGGAAAATATAGCTGTTCCTTTTTCCACGTGTTGTTCGAGAGTGGAATAATAGAGAATTATTGTGAATTTGGTTTGATGTCCTGTGTATGCACTTAAGTGCGATTTATAGGGTATCCATGTAGACTTAGATGTAGATGTTGGAACTCTTGCCTTGATGCATACTGGCCGGGGTGGCCGAGCGGTTCTAGGCGCTACAGTCTGGAACCGCGCGACCGCTACGGTCGCAGGTTCGAATCCTGCCCCGGGCATGGATGTGTGTGATGTCCTTAGGTTAGCTAGATTTAAGTAGTTCTAAGTTCTAAGGGGCTAATGACCTCAGAAGTTTGAACCTTGATGCATACTGGAGTGACAGATATAAGTGCCATAGATATATGATCAGAGGGAAGCATACAGATCGGAGACATGTATCCATCAAGATGTATATGCCTCATGGAAACACCAGAGCGGACAACGATGCATGACAAAGTCATCACATACTAATGAAAGCGACTGATAGAGAATTCTGTCTGTGGAAGCCGACCCACACTATAGACATGAGAACTGTTGTCATACACACCAGTAGGACAGAATTTTAAGGGGAGACGCTGATGTTTTGGGAGCTTTTAGATGGGAAGAATTAATTAGAATCGAATCAAATTTTAACATAGTTTCATTCGTATTTCGAACGGTTTTTGTGAAATTTTTGGAATAATTTTAGCTAAAAATAACAAATTTACGCTGTGATGTCTGCTGAAGGTTGTGAGTATAGTTCTCCAATTGCACGCAGTGTAGCCATTCCGATTTTCATCTAAAATCAGAAAGGGTTTGATTTTACATTAATAACTTATTTTCTTTGAATATGAACCTCAATGCAGGTGAAAATAATGAAAATTAAAACTTTGCAGGCGTTGCAACTATTTACTTCGTTTTTCACGATTTTTTTCTGTAATTATGCAAAGAAAAATACCGTTAAAATCATCGTATCATCTGACAACTTGGCTAATATAATTCGTAATTTTATAAAGAATCGTACTATCAGTTTTCATAACGATCGGTTCTATACTTTTTGAGTTAGACTGCTCGCAAATGTGAAAGAAGTAGTTTCGAGATAAACACGTTTGAAAAATAAGTTCTCGGAAACTAGAAACTCAAGGAAGTTCACAATAGTGTAAAATGCTTACCGATTAATCTGCGATTCCAGCACCATATACACTCCTGGAAATGGAAAAAAGAACACATTGACACCGGTGTGTCAGACCCACCATACTTGCTCCGGACACTGCGAGAGGGCTGTACAAGCAATGATCACACGCACGGCACAGAGGACACACCAGGAACCGCGGTGTTGGCCGTCGAATGGCGCTAGCTGCGCAGCATTTGTGCACCGCCGCCGTCAGTGTCAGCCAGTTTGCCGTGGCATACGGAGCTCCATCGCAGTCTTTAACACTGGTAGCATGCCGCGACAGCGTGGACGTGAACCGTATGTGCAGTTGACGCACTTTGAGCGAGGGCGTATAGTGGGCATGCGGGAGGCCGGGTGGACGTACCGCCGAATTGCTCAACACGTGGGGCGTGAGGTCTCCACAGTACATCGATGTTGTCGCCAGTGGTCGGCGGAAGGTGCACGTGCCCGTCGACCTGGGACCGGACCGCAGCGACGCACGGATGCACGCCAAGACCGTAGGATCCTACGCAGTGCCGTAGGGGACCGCACCGCCACTTCCCAGCAAATTAGGGACACTGTTGCTCCTGGGGTATCGGCGAGGACCATTCGCAACCGTCTCCATGAAGCTGGGCTACGGTCCTGCACACCGTTAGACCGTCTTCCGCTCACGCCCCAACATCGTGCAGCCCGCCTCCAGTGGTGTCGCGACAGGCGTGAATGGAGGGACGAATGGAGACGTGTCGTCTTCAGCGATGAGAGTCGCTTCTGCCTTGGTGCCAATGATGGTCGTATGCGTGTTTGGCGCCGTGCAGGTGAGCGCCACAATCAGGACTGCACACGACCGAGGCACACAGGGCCAACACCCGGCATCATGGTGTGGGGAGCGATCTCCTACACTGGCCGTACACCACTGGTGATCGTCGAGGGGACACTGAATAGTGCACGGTACATCCAAACCGTCATCGCACCCATCGTTCTACCATTCCTAGACCGGCAAGGGAACTTGCTGTTCCAACAGGACAATGCCGTTCCGCATGTATCCCGTGCCACCCAACGTGCTCTAGAAGGTGTAAGTCAACTACCCTGGCCAGCAAGATCTCCGGATCTGTCCCCCATTGAGCATGTTTGGGACTGGATGAAGCGTCGTCTCACGCGGTCTGCACGTCCAGCACGAACGCTGGTCCAACTGAGGCGCCAGGTGGAAATGGCATGGCAAGCCGTTCCACAGGAGTACATCCAGCATCTCTACGATCGTCTCCATGGGAGAATAGCAGCCTGCATTGCTGCGAAAGGTGGATATACACTGTACTAGTGCCGACATTGTGCATGCTCTGTTGCCTGTGTCTATGTGCCTGTGGTTCTGTCAGTGTGATCATGTGATGTATCTGACCCCAGGAATGTGTCAATAAAGTTTCCCCTTCCTGGGACAATGAATTCACGGTGTTCTTATTTCAATTTCCAGGAGTGTAGTAATCCTTCTTCTTCCTCATAGGCTTCGTTTTGCGCTTGCAGCAGCGCTTTCTGAGCTTTCCGACTTTCCTTCGATTCCAATAAACTGTGTCGATTCTGCAGGCTCACGCGCTGGTTATCCATTTGTTCGGCGTAATTGAAGCTTTGCATGTCTGCTACAATTCCTGCCTCGTTCATGACCATCAGGAGCCATGAATTTCCTTCATTGAATAAACCCGCTGCCAAATACGACGTCAATTCAACAACTTTTAGTCCGAAATGCAAGTGTTTAGGAGATAATCGCCAAATAGTGGAATTAAAACTTTCATTCGCATTCGCCACCCAAACATCTCTCCAGTAATTCATCCCTTGATAAGTCTTCATATATTGGAAAAATTTCATTTGGTACGTCGGGGTGCAACGGAGTAGGGTGCGGTTCATGTTCCATTCCAAGGGCTGTTCGTTTCTGCCACTCGCACCAGCTGTCTTCTCCCTCTGAATAATACTCGTGTCGAGAATTTTCATCCGTGGAAATCATTTGATAGTATGTCACCATAATTGCTTTTTTCATTTCTTGCACACTATCTATATGTCTTCGAATCGCTAGTCCAAAATAAGTTCTGAGCTTGTTCACTGATGATTCTGTGAGTTTACCTTTTCCACCAAGCTTTTTAGTTTTTCGAATGTTTCGGAGTCGAGTCCCCATTCGCTTCTGGGCATGACATATACGTTCATTCATGCTCATAAAATCTAAACGAATGCGAATTTCGCTTTGAAGTTTTGACAGCGTATTCTTGGATAGTTAAGCTAACGATTTATCTAATAAAAAATCGTATTTTTTGAACCTCCTACTGTGGTTTCCCCCTTAAGTGGGCAAATTTAACATAAGTCTGAAAGCAATCTTTGGGTGTGATCTGCAACATCTCATTCTTTTGTGCAGTGCTCGGAAGGAGCTTGAGGCCTCTGAGACATACTATTCGAAACACTCTTATGTCTTTACTTGAGGGACATTTGACTAATGGAAAACAGGATATATAGCAGTGACTGTAGCCAACATTTTCTCTGGAGCGTAACCTCTCATCAGCGATTAGGCACATACTTGACCCTGCAACTGTCAGTTTGTCTGTTGTCGTTAATAATAATTCGTAATAAAAGAGCTAACAGACTTGAGCGAGGGTAAAATAAAAGCCAAATATCACAAATCTATTAGAAGCTTATAGGGATACCATATCTTGTGTTATGGCAACATACATAGTTACTTTGGCTCTTATTACAGGAAGAATTATTAAAAATCTGAAATCAACACTGCAGAAGCAGCGCGGCAGGGTGCAGAACTGGTTCCTGACAAGCTTTTTGATACATGCAGAATTGGTCCAGACTTTGATGAAGCATGCTATTCGTAGTCTACACTCCCTTGTATCGTAACCCTACCGATAGAGACCAGTATTTGAATGTCTATATCAGAGACACATTCCATCACCTAGAGTCCACGCAGAATAACGTGGCCTGAAGATGCGCAGCCGGCATGGCATATGTGACGAGGGCAGTAGTGATGGAGGTTACCCACAGGCCCTGTAGGCGAAATGACAAGCGCTGGAGGATAAGTGCCGTTTTAAACCAACACCTATACCCACATTTTTTGTAAACATTAAGTGGAGCCCCTCCTTGTATACATTTGCATGGTGAGTACCTAAAAAGAATTCCTCGAAAAATGCAGCGATTTTTTTCCTCTGTTTTGTTCACCATTTGTAACTTTCACAGAAGCATCATGAGAGGCGAATTTTGAGTAAAACCTACACATTTCTTTTGTTTCCATGTTAAAATTTGCTTCTTTTGCCAAAACACAGCGGAGTTTAGATAGTCACCTCACTAACATGTGGTGCAGACGCAATTGCGAGAGAATTCTGAAATAGTGGTTTATTAAGTTTATTAACTGAGGAATTGAAGATGGTAAGGTCAGTAGCTTGTGAAAAAGCTAATGCTCGGTGCTAATTAAACTTGTAATGTTTTCACCTAGGCTGTTCCAAATCCATAGCATTTCTCGTTGCAAGAGATATAATTAAAAATTATATTCTTTCATCGTAAAAGTCTTTAGTTGGTGGAATAACACGACAGATAATGAAGTTTTGCGTAACAATCATATAGTAAAATACTCTCCTCTCTAAGTGTTATCGTTTGCCATAATCTCATTTCGATATCTCAAACGGTTTATGGAATATGAGAAATGTTGCGAATCTTTCACTCTGGCTTATCGCTGGAGCGGCGCGATCGCAAATGAGTGTGCTACATCAGAGCAGTTTTCTCGAGATTGGTGACAGTGGGAGACCTTCATACGAGCCAAAGAAAAATGCAATATGTTAGCTAAATGTCAATCCAGCAACATATTATTTATATGCACCAAAAGCAAAATCATAACAACCCCTATTTTTCATTGCAAACACATTCGAATTTCGCGCAGTGTCTTACTTCCCAATTAATATCACAATAACTATGACCATTAACGAAATGATGGGCACATTATCACGAACCTGACATATAAAACTACAAGTGACGCAAAAATGATATATTTTACCAAATAGTTTCTGTAAAGCTGTTTATGAAAGATTGCAGACCGCGCTCCCCGATCCTGTCTTCGCCGACCGGCCGAAAGGTGGCAAACACTGTCGGCCTCCCCTTCCAAGCAAATTAATGAACTCGCCCATGGCTTCGGATGAAAATGGGCCACTTTTCATCAGCTGTCATATCCTGTGTGGATTCATTTATAACTGTCCTACTCCCGCCCCAATGCTATATCAGATCTACAAACCGTTTTTCACTAACCTGGAGTGTAACACAATAATCCTTGTAGTGGGGTAATAGAATTTCTATGACATTACCCAACAGGTACTAACCTGCCAGGGACCTGTTTCATCGAAGTGCTTATAGTTCTCCTGTAAAGACAACATATGTCAGTCACCGACAAGTCCCCTTTATCTTATATGTCATATCAGTAGTACTCCCATGTCTGTCTTGTAATGTTGTAGAACAAATCTTTGCTTATTTTTATATATAATACCTGAAAACGCCACGATATATTTATTGTCATGAAACGAAAGATCTAAAGATATGTCCACACAATGCCTCTTTCCTCATGCGCAATTGCTGACAATGGGAACAAAATGGCTTGCATAGTAAGTAGTGGAAGGAATGCACATACTGATGAGCATCCTTATATCCACACATTGCCTCACTGCTGCAGCTGTCTGCTATGGATCAGCTTCTTTGGTTGACGGTTTGTGCTGCTTTTCTGCATGCAAAAGGCTATCTCCATATACATATTGCAATATGTCCACATACATATTGCACAAGGTGCTTCATGTTTTTGAATATTTTTAGCGATGATAAACCTGTTTTAATATGCTGATGTTATCCACTTGACGTCTTGTGTGTGAGGTTCAGAGTAAAATGAACACATTTTACAACAAAAAGATTTTTAAGACCTGAAGATGACAGCAAAGTTTATTGAAACCGGTTGTTTTAAATACAGAAATACTTTATGTGATCTTGGTTGTTGAATGGTTTTTAACTGTTAAAACAGATCGCCTTCAGTATTCTCAGAATGAGAAAATTCAACTACTCCCTTCAATCTTATGGACTTGAGGCTCCTCAATGTTTGGGCGATTAAATCACCTGAGCAAGAATATTCGTTATTAATTTTGACCTGGCCAAGAGCTCTTTTCATGAATTCATATGCCTCCTCTTCTCTACTATCTCTTTACTTTACTTTTCTCCTTTTTGGAGTAGTATGTGACGGGCCTGGCTGCACAACATCTCTTTCCTCTTCTGGGTTCTGTGCTTCAACCTGCAGGAAAGATATTGTACTAAACTGTTCCATCTATCATGTGGTGTTCAATAATTACAGCATGATATGGTACATATCCACAAACTGATACTATGGATTCTGCAAAATTATGCAGTACTCTTGCATAAGATGAACAGATGTGAAGATAATAATTAAAGAATCATACTGAGCCTGTCCATATTGCGCTCACCAACAACATTCTGGAAAAATGTAACTACATTTATAATATTAAGCATCAGACAATCATTATTTTCACATATTAAGTTCACATATATTTTAAAATGTTTAATTTTTCGTTTTGCTTTGTAATATTTCATTTTTGTTCAAACAGGATATTATCTGAACAGTTGGTTGCAAGATATAAGAGTATTTTTGTAGTAGGTAATCATGAAAACTACTCGCAAATTTACAGTAACTTTTTCACATTGTGTTTCAATATTTCAACTTCCTGGGACAAGAAATGCTTTTGCAGAAAATTGTAGATGTGTTTAAAAGGAAATGAAATTTTACAAATTGTATTGGAGTCATTGATGGCAAACATTTTGCAATTCAGTGGCCAGACAACAGCGGAATCGCCTAATTTAATTACAAAGGACACTTCAGAATCGTTCTAATAACCATTGCAGATGGCAGTTATTCATTTACCCGTTGCAGTTTAGGTTGCGAGGGGAAAATTTCAGATGGTGGAGTATTCAAGAATATAATGTTCAGCAGAAAACTTTAGAATAACGGTTTACATTTACCACCTCCAAAAGGACATCCAGGCAGAGAACTACTCATTATGTACGTTCTGTTGGCTGATGATGGTTTCCCATTGTCCCAGAATATATTGAAACTATTCTCTGTGGATCTGGAAAATGGTTTACCAAAGCGAGTATACAATTATAGACACAACAGGGTACGTTGTGTTGTGGAAAATTCTTTTAGTTTGAAGACTTCTGCTCCATGATTCTTAGAGAATCAATGGAACTGAAAATGGACAATGCTATTGATGTAGCTCTCTGTCGTCTGTACTTAATAATTTTCTCTGAAAGCAACCAACATCTATAAATATTTAAATTCCTTTTCGATCACCGGATACTGAGAATGCTAGTTCAGGAGAAGTAATTGCAAGATCATGGAGGAACATAACTTACTCTGATACAGTTTTTTATGCCTGTACCGATTGCACCACGAAAACCAACAACTTATGCCAAAAAAATTATAGACGAATTTTTAGATTGTTTTATGACTGAAAGGGGTTCTGTACCTTGGCAGAGCAAATGCATGTCAAATTTATCATGAATGCATTATAGATCTCATAAACGCGTAAATCTATGTTCCTAAAATGAATAAAAGGTAGATTTAACTACCTCATGAATCGTAACATCTGTACTACTATTTGACACTGTGTCAGTCATGGGCATTGACTTAATTGTGTCCTTTAGAATCTTCAGTGCTGGGTATGCAAGCCACTTAACGGATAATTTTCATCTACACCACTTCCACTCTTCATACTCATGGACCTTTCACACTCTTTACAAAAACATGAATGCAGACTTTTAATCTTGTTCTTCACTGCTGTCAAATCAAGCCCATACTTGGCAGTAAGATCTTATAGGGTGTCGTTCCTCAAAGTTTTATAGAAATAATCTTTGGATGATGTATTCCACAACATTTCCTTCTTCCAACAATCTTCAATAAACCTGGGAGTCCACTCGTTAGTATCAGTGGACATCATTTTCGGCGATACAATAAAGCAACACAGAACACAGAAAACACACACATGTGTAACAAGTGATTACAAGTGCTTGTCGTCTGTCTGTCATCTGCTAAAAACAATAAAGATTCCCACTAAAGGCGGTAAGCAATGTACTGCATGCGACAACCTCCACTTCCAGGAATTTGTGCATGCACAAATTTACATGCGTAGTTGCGCTGTTTGAAATTATGAGCATGCGCAAAGTTGAACAGAAACTGGCATCGTGTGGACACACCTTCAGAGTAGAATTTCTGGTGCAGTTTCTTCCAACATATGACCATTACCAGGTATTTTCTTAGCATATTCATCCAATGGTGGTGGGAAGAGTCCACGATCGTTTGACTGTCAGGAAGGTAGATTTCCGACAACACAGGGAAAAGATGTTTGAAATGCTAGGAAAAATAACCATTTGCTACAGGAAAACTATTGTAATAAACAACATGTAGGTAGAACCTAACGGAATGCAAGTTCTAGATCGAGACAAAGTTACAGTCCTCCTAACCTACTGTCGGTCATGTACATCAAAGAAAAACCAAGAGGTACTGTGATATTCCAAATACTTGGAAAACTCAGGACAACAGTTTTAACATCAGCGAAATTCAATTTATATGGTATGCTCACAAATCTTTTGGATGCTTTCTTGCTGATTTTAGCTGGTATTCCTGCTGGTATTATATCATCATTCCCATGTAGGAAAAACGATTTGCAGCTTTGACGTTAATTCTCACACAGATGGAGTTGACGAATTTACCACATAGATAGCTGGTAAATGTACCACATAAATTTCAAAAGTGTTTGTCATTCAACCAAGATGGTGAAGCTGCCTATAACATGTGATATGATGGCTCACAATCATGTATAACTGGAATTATGTGTATCAAACTGGTGAACCACATACAAGGTTTTTGTGGTAGGGAAGGAGGGAGAGACTGCCTTTGTGGGCATACCCCTTGTTTACAGGTAGTACAGTGCATTAGTCTGGCAGCACAGTGCTGTACCCAAAAGTGGTGAACACAGGTGATACATCGCATCAGCTGGAAGATAGAGTACTGTGCTATACCTGAATTCCGCTTCTGGCAGGATGGTACAGTGTCTTAGCTGGATGGTAGTGCTTAGTGGCATACCCAAACGCTGTTTTGGATGGGGTGTACAGCACACTAGCTGGGTAGTGGACCATAATACTGTACCTGGACACAGTTTTGGGCAGGGCAGCACAGTGTCATATGCAGACAGTCTAGCACTGTACCTGGGCACAAAACTGAAACATCACCTTGCACCCCCTTCTGAGGTTAGAGTCTGCCAAACGAATGGGGGTGTCTGAACTATATAGTTTTCTATCAAATCTGGTGTACTTGCACAGTGTTGAAGAATTTATCCAAGTCCACATGTGTTGTCCTTTCACATTACAGCTGCTGACCCTCATACCACTGCAATTACAAAGGAAACACAATAAAATTTCGTAAACTATACCTCCCTCTACACAGCAGCAGTGTCACTGAACAATCGTTTAGTGCTATTGATCCAATCTGCTAAATTGTTTATGTATATTGGGATGTGGGACATTTGCCACCCAGTATAGCACACAGTGTTATATTTCTTCCTGGAATAAATATATAAAATGTGTAAGATGGGTAGGTTTTAGAATGCCTCAAACTCCATCCGTACACTGCACACCAAACGTAAGCTTCATCTAGTAAGATTCTGTTTTACTGACATGTACACAAAGGACTCCGAGTATTAATAGCGAGTAGCGTTCCAAATATGAAAGTAGGTCAGGCAGTCATGTCATGGGAAGGTTTGTGCACTGGAAGTAGCGCTAGCCAGAGATGTATTGTTGGAAATAGCTTCCCACAACTGTTACATCATATTCCTTCCAGCACAGAGGGCCGCTATTTTTCTCTCTAAGACCCAGCATTTGTAATGCATCCTATGATATATGCTTCTATGTGACACACGCTGTGTACCAATGTTCTGCAACGTGTCCACTGGGTTATAAGATGACCACAATGTGCAAGTAGAATCTGGGAAGCAGTTTGCCAAGTTTAAAAACTGACAGTACAACTGCATTTAACAGCGGTTCCTTTGCTATGATGGTTAACTTGCATGTAGATTACATGGGACTCAGCTTCACAGAATCTGACGCTATTACTCTATAGCTAGCTTACCGAAAAGTGCCTGACGAAAGAAGGAGATGGCAATAGCACATGATTTATAACTACAGTATTTGCCTCTACACAAACAAAAATTAACAGAATACTAAGAATCGGTAAGTGACAGACAGAAATCCAGTGACTGATGATAGATCAAAATTCGAGACTTTCTGATCCACAAAGTGGTACATTCTAGCACAGTTGTCTGATAAAGCTGTCTACATTTCTGTGATCTGCGGTTACTGTTGGCATCGTATCTGCACGATCTGCATGTCAATGCCACAGGTGTATCATGATGCGATTGTGGTCTGCTTGCAGGGAATATCCTACTGTGAAAAGCTGCATCAGACTAATTCAATACTGCCCTATTGATTTTACTTTAAGATATGGACCTAACGACTTTGGTTGGCATTAAGTCATCATCAACGTGTTCACACTCAGGAGACAGTACCATAAGAAATCTGCTGCATATCTGGATTCCTACGTACAATGTAAAACACTTATAATTTTGGTTAGGCTCTGGCAGCTATATGCATACGTTCCTCAAGCCATTTGCTTGACAGTTATTGTATGTAAGAGAAATATTATGATGCTCTAGTGTTCTGTTCTCGTTCTCGGTGTTACTGTAGCACAAAGTAAGTTCAAATGTTGTACATTGCAGTTCTGCACGCGACTATTTCTGTCAAGGAGTACACCTACAGATTTTGAGGAATGATAGCCACAGTTTTGGAATGCGATTACGGTATGAGCTTAGTTTGTTGGATGGAGCAGAGCTATCTGTATCTCACACACCAATGGAAAGGGGATAGTTGATGATGATGGACTTTGCGCTAGTTGACGTCCACGATCCATATGGATAGCGTCAGTGGGCTATTTAGTTTTAAAGTCAAGACGAGTGTTCTGTAGTTTGTCAACCAGCAGTCTTTCAATAATTTTAAAGTTAGGGCAAGTGGATTTTCTCACCATTTGAAGTTAAGGTGACTGGTGAGGAAGAGTGAACTGTTTAAACTGTAATATCAGAGAGGGTTTCAAGGGTTGTTAGAGGACATCAGAAGTGTACTTGTGGTGGAGGATAGCGAGCCTTTCCTTCCCCAGTGATTGTTTAAGATATAAAGTGGAGAGAGATCCAAACTTAAGAGTTATAAGAAGCAGTATGCAGTGACTGAGGACCAGTACTCTGGAATTCTATGTTGTTTTAAATAACCCCACAGGCCTGAGCTAGAGTATAGTGTGATAGACCCAGTGTCAGTATTCCAAATCCTGAATTCTGACGGCACAGAGTTGCGCCAGTGTGCCCCTGGTTACCATGTTTAGTCACCATCTTGTATTCTGACACCAGTTCCTACGTGACTTTATTTACGTACACAGGGTGATTAAAGTTAAACTTTCAAAACGCTGTATAAATAACACCACTGTCATAATGAAGTCAAATTGCAACAGAATATTATCGGAGAAGCGGGAAAACGTATGGCAGAAGGAAAAAAATGTGAAAATCGATCAATAGATGGCGCTGTATGTGTCAGAATACGTAAATGAAAACACCTGTCATGCGCACGACCCATTGAAGTCAGTATAAACACGCCGGGTACACGGCTTTTCCTCCTTTCTCGTCTGCGAGGTTCACCATGACTGTCTCAATACAGAATCGCGCTCTACTTGTTAAGCTGTATTACAAGAATGATGACTGTGCACACGTCGCTCTGCAGAAGTTCCGGACACTGAAGGGTTTGAAAAAAGGAGTTGATCTGATGACTGACAGTACAACTGCATTTAACAGCGGTTCCTTTGCTATGATGGTTAACTTGCATGTAGATTACATGGGACTCAGCTTCACAGAATCTGACGCTATTACTCTATAGCTAGCTTACCGAAAAGTGCCTGACGAAAGAAGGAGATGGCAATAGCACATGATTTATAACTACAGTATTTGCCTCTACACAAACAAAAATTAACAGAATACTAAGAATCGGTAAGTGACAGACAGAAATCCAGTGACTGATGATAGATCAAAATTCGAGACTTTCTGATCCACAAAGTGGTACATTCTAGCACAGTTGTCTGATAAAGCTGTCTACATTTCTGTGATCTGCGGTTACTGTTGGCATCGTATCTGCACGATCTGCATGTCAATGCCACAGGTGTATCATGATGCGATTGTGGTCTGCTTGCAGGGAATATCCTACTGTGAAAAGCTGCATCAGACTAATTCAATACTGCCCTATTGATTTTACTTTAAGATATGGACCTAACGACTTTGGTTGGCATTAAGTCATCATCAACGTGTTCACACTCAGGAGACAGTACCATAAGAAATCTGCTGCATATCTGGATTCCTACGTACAATGTAAAACACTTATAATTTTGGTTAGGCTCTGGCAGCTATATGCATACGTTCCTCAAGCCATTTGCTTGACAGTTATTGTATGTAAGAGAAATATTATGATGCTCTAGTGTTCTGTTCTCGTTCTCGGTGTTACTGTAGCACAAAGTAAGTTCAAATGTTGTACATTGCAGTTCTGCACACGACTATTTCTGTCAAGGAGTACACCTACAGATTTTGAGGAATGATAGCCACAGTTTTGGAATGCGATTACGGTATGAGCTTAGTTTGTTGGATGGAGCAGAGCTATCTGTATCTCACACACCAATGGAAAGGGGATAGTTGATGATGATGGACTTTGCGCTAGTTGACGTCCACGATCCATATGGATAGCGTCAGTGGGCTATTTAGTTTTAAAGTCAAGACGAGTGTTCTGTAGTTTGTCAACCAGCAGTCTTTCAATAATTTTAAAGTTAGGGCAAGTGGATTTTCTCACCATTTGAAGTTAAGGTGACTGGTGAGGAAGAGTGAACTGTTTAAACTGTAATATCAGAGAGGGTTTCAAGGGTTGTTAGAGGACATCAGAAGTGTACTTGTGGTGGAGGATAGCGAGCCTTTCCTTCCCCAGTGATTGTTTAAGATATAAAGTGGAGAGAGATCCAAACTTAAGAGTTATAAGAAGCAGTATGCAGTGACTGAGGACCAGTACTCTGGAATTCTATGTTGTTTTAAATAACCCCACAGGCCTGAGCTAGAGTATAGTGTGATAGACCCAGTGTCAGTATTCCAAATCCTGAATTCTGACGGCACAGAGTTGCGCCAGTGTGCCCCTGGTTACCATGTTTAGTCACCATCTTGTATTCTGACACCAGTTCCTACGTGACTTTATTTACGTACACAGGGTGATTAAAGTTAAACTTTCAAAACGCTGTATAAATAACACCACTGTCATAATGAAGTCAAATTGCAACAGAATATTATCGGAGAAGCGGGAAAACGTATGGCAGAAGGAAAAAAATGTGAAAATCGATCAATAGATGGCGCTGTATGTGTCAGAATACGTAAATGAAAACACCTGTCATGCGCACGACCCATTGAAGTCAGTATAAACACGCCGGGTACACGGCTTTTCCTCCTTTCTCGTCTGCGAGGTTCACCATGACTGTCTCAATACAGAATCGCGCTCTACTTGTTAAGCTGTATTACAAGAATGATGACTGTGCACACGTCGCTCTGCAGAAGTTCCGGACACTGAAGGGTTTGAAAAAAGGAGTTGATCTGATGACTGCCATTTGTCTGGAGAAAAGATTCGGAAATTCGAAAAGACAGAAAGAGAGGTTCTTTTCGTGTGGAACCTGGTAGAGGGAGGAAACGAATTGATTCGACGTCAGTGGAAACAGTGGCAACAGCAGTGCAGGAGGAAACGAGTGGTGGAGTGCAAACATGTAATGCATGGAGAATTGCCCGAACATTGGACATACCCATGAGCACGATGCATAAAATCCTACAAAACATCCTTTTTTGCTATCCACTCAAAATTACTCATGTGCACGACTTGCTTTCTGTTGAGCTGCCAGCAAGAAAGACCTTTACTTTAGAATTTCTTGCTCGCATGGAAGTGGACAATGATTGGCCATGGAAGATTTTGTGGATAGACGAAGCCCGCTTCCATTTGACAGGATGTGTCAATACACAGAATTTTCGAATGTAGGCAACGGAAAATCCACACGCAAAGCAACGAGAACCATTTCATCCTGAAAAGGTCAGTGTGTGGTGTGCGTCTATAGCATCATTTGTCGTAGGGCCATATTTTTTCGAAGAGATAGATGCTTCTAGTCCCATTACCTGTACCTTCACTGGTAAGCGCTATGAATGTCTTCTGCGCAACCACGTCATTGCAGCTCTCCAACAGCGTGGATGTATGGATGGGATCATTTTTATGTAAGATGGCGCGCCTCCGCACATTGCAAATCCACTTAAGCAGCTGCTGAAGCGCTATTTCGGAAATGCTAGACTGTAGGGAAATGGTCATTCCCTACAGTCTGGCCGACCCAATCACCTGACCTTAGTCCGTGTGACTTCTGGCTGTGGAGCATCTGAAAGATGTTTTCAGTGTTTCGATTGCAAACTTAGCTGCAA
This sequence comes from Schistocerca americana, assembly GCF_021461395.2. NCBI lineage: Eukaryota > Metazoa > Arthropoda > Insecta > Orthoptera > Acrididae > Schistocerca > Schistocerca americana. Next base: position 360,962,994 of record NC_060119.1, on the reverse strand, counting down.
TGAAGGCATGCATTGCGCAACACATTTTGAACTTAACCGCAGAAACACTTCAGTCAGTTGTGAATATGCTGTTTCTCTATTTCAACTTGTTGCAGAAAACGGTGGACAGTATGTTGAACATGTTTTGTGCCAGTCGCGCGGAAATTAATAACCCGATTTGATTTTGATTGACGCTTTTTATGCGCTTTTCTGCCTCCGGACAATTAAAAACCGATGTGATTGATGCTTTTTATGCGGTTTTTGGCGTCAGACAATTGAAAACCGATTTCTCCCATCCGATGCGATATGACCTTGCCATGGTGAATGGGCTAATGTAAATAATAGTATACACCTGTACACCGATACACACTGAATAGTAAAGTTTGTTTAACGTCAAATGCACACTTTAGGTATTTTTGTATGAGTCATTTGTCGTTTGTTACCGACCACTATTAAATTATGATGCTTACAGCATCATCTATTGTTACATTTTGTAACTACTTATTTTTCTTCTGCCATATATTTTCCTCCTTCTCTGATAATATTCCGTTGCAATTTTACATCATTCTGACCAGTGGTGTTATTTCTACAGCGGTTTGAAAGTTTAACTTTAATTATAAACATTATGAAACTACTATGGCTGCGCTTGTTTACTTTGGCTGAAGCACCTGAGTGAGGCTATATTGGATTTCGTCAAGCTCGTAATTAATGTGTTTTCTATTATAATCCCATTATGTCCTTTAAATAAATGCTGTTCCAGAACACTAGCAGATTCACGATCTTCCAAAAAGGTACAAGTTACTGACATTGAACGTCAAATAATGAGTTATCAGCATTCAAAGGTTTCAAGTGGCGTACGACACAGGAAAAATATTACCAGTTGCACATCGTCACTGTAGTGCAGAGGGTAATGTCCTCAGTGGTGGATGAGGAGATGGAATTGCAAATCCGACAATTTTGGTTCGCGTCCTGGCATCTGCAAAAATTTTATTATTTTCCTTCATGTTTCAGAGAAGTTCTGGGACTTGCCATTGTCAATACTTTACAAATTAAGCATGGAACACGGAAATACGAGTGAATGTTCAAAACATGTTGATTATCTGGTAAAAACAAACTGCCACTCACCATCAGAACAGGAAACATAAAAAGGACTGACACATGTAAGAAAGAATTTAACGTAACTTAATCTCATTCTCAGAGTATAATAGAAAATTTACAGACTAGTTGTTTTAAGAGACGTCTTTTTCAAATAAGAACGTCTTCAAATTAAGCACTTATGCAGACAAAATATATTCTGATACTGGTACAGGCATATTTCTCCTGGTGTTTTTCTAGTTGTTTAAGTTACTTTCAAGAGCAAAGGAAGAAGTTTTCTTTCCTGGCGGTGAATTGTAGTTTTTCGCGCATATTAAAACATACTTCACGCAGCCAGCACATTTATTTGGCAGTGTGTAGCGATGCAAAGGGCACCAAATTTGTTATAAAAGTCAGTAAATTACTCAACGGCCAATATTTTTCAGTAAAGGTATTTCGTTCATTCGAATCAAGTGTCGATTCGTGACGTTATCGTCCCGACACGAGTTGACTGTAATCTGCATCCGTTTTAGCAAACTAATAATTTCTCTCAGGCGATAAATTTTTATTGATTGTGAAATACAAGTTCTTGGAGTTCAATCAGAATCGGAAATTTTTAATTAGTAATTACATGCCATAAAAAATTTCTTTAATATATAGGTGTTTTGAATATGCATAAAAAAGTGTGAATTTATGTGCGGCTGTTGCTCTGAGACGAGTGCTAAAAGTGCGCGTGTACAGTTAGCTGACCTATGTGGTGAATTTTATTTTGTGATCTTGACCTGAATGGAGAGTAAATCAAGTTTCATTTAACCTTTACGTGAGACAGACACAGCATGTAATTACAAAAGAGTCGTTTAGCCCATTAGGGAAACTGAAACCTGCACGCTCAATTTGAAATACGTTACAGGCCAGTGCGCGATCGAGCAGTCCAGTACATCGCGTACAGTAGTTACAAATGCGTTTGGACCTAATGCACGAAGTTGGAAATTAATTTTGAGACAAGTGCTGATTTTGACAAAAAAGGAACCGAAATTTTATTCAAAATATCAGGGTCCAGTTTTAATTGAGACAAGTATCACCTTGTTGATTACGTTGCCTAGCAACACTGTAAAGCAGCTTAATTAATTCATTAGAACGATTTGTGACGTAGTAAGGCCCATACACACACAAAATGTTATACGAAGTTTCCTGACCGCATGTGAGTGTGTTTCTTTCTCTAAATGCCAATAAACCGACCGTTTCAAAAGTTAAATTATTAACTGTTTGTAACTTCATTGATTTCCTACACCACTATGGAACTTGTTATATCGTCTCTCTTCACAAGAGATCTCAAGAAGCTGGGATAGACAACAAGAAGAAAAAGACTAAAGAAGAGGCATCAGTATAAGTGGGGGAGCTTCTCCTTAAGTAATTTTCGCAATACATACCACTTCAGAAATAAACTAGTTAGAAGTTGACAGGTTCTCACTTCTAAAGAAAGAAAATACAGCAATAGTTGTAATTTTTCGCACAAATTAGAAACAAATTTCACACAAACTGCACTTTCGTTTGGCGTTGTGGGAGTTTCTTAAGTTGGCTGCTTTTCGTGATACATGCCACTATGTAAATAAAGAGTATGAAGTGGGCAGGTTGTCACTTTGAAAGAAAGAAAAGACGGCAGTAGTTCCAAATTTTCAGTGAGTGAACCAGCTGAACTTATAGAAAGCTTCTGCTTTAATTGATCTGTTGGAGTAGCTGCCATAGTCATGACAGTACCTTGACAACAGAGACATCTATCGATGCCTCCGAGAAAACCAAGGTATATCTTTGTAAGGAGAGCAGCCAGATTACCTCTCGTGAGGTACATACAAGTAAAGGAACCTCCAGTACTTCAGGTCTGCCATCTTAGATACTGACGTCATAGAACCTGTCGCAGTATTCCAAGCTAGCCAGTGTTGAACCAGGAGGGGGGCATATTGCGTGCGCAGAACAGAGATTTTTTGCCGTTCTGCGCATGACGTCAGCGTCGAGAAACTCCGCTCAGTTCGCGCGCACTTTCTTATATGTTGAAGCAAGTAAGTTTTGTGTTGTTGCTGTTTGTTATCGTATTGAATCGAGTTTGTTCTTTCTGCGACACTTTAACAATGCCGAATTGTGCCGTGGCTGTGTGTGAAAACTATAATCAGAAGACTAAAGGGAGTAGTATTTCCTATCATAAGTTTCATAAAGATCCTGAAACATGTGCTCGATGGGTTCAGCTCTGTAGAAGAAGTGATAGTATTAACATTAAAAATGCTACTATCTGTCGCGTACATTTTAAAGAAGACGATTATTTACGGGATCTCCATGCTGAATTAATGAAACTTCCGCCAAAGAAGATATTAAAGCCGACTGCAGTTCCTTCATTGCACCTCTTAAAGCCACATCTGCAGCAGCTGCTGCTGCTTCGTCTTCTGTCCAAGAAAGAAATGACAGAAGGAAAGATCGTGAAACACGTAAACGTGCACTTAACAGACTAGCTTCACTGTCACCGAAAAAAAAAAGTGGATCAAAGCACAGAAACTGAAAAAGGCCGCATCGAGGATGAAATGAAGAGGCTTCATAAGGAATTATCGCTACAGACAGAAAAAAATAAGCGTTTGATAGCTGAAAACAACACGCTCAGAACGAGAAACAAATACTGGCACATGCATTAAGCAGACAGAGAAAGCTATGCCAAAGCCTTCAGTATCAACGAAGTACTAAAGTACACCAAGTTGTATAAAAATTGTTTACGAACGCACAAATTGAATGTCTTCTGAAATCAAAGAAGAGCACCCATTGGACCCAGGAATACATAAGCAAAGCCTTGCTTCTGCGCTCTTTGTCCAGAAAAACTTATATTTATTTAAGAAATATAATGGGAATACCATTACCTAGATTTTCTACGTTAAAACGATGGATATCCAATTCTTTTCGTTGTGTTACCGGAATTTAGACTGATGTATTGTACTTAATGAATAAGCAAGCAACAAACTTAAGTCAAGCAGAGAAGCTGTGTGTGTTAAGCTTTGACGAAATGAATGTGGACAGTCGCATATGCTACGACCAAGAAACTGACACCATATACGGACCACATAGCCAGGTACAGGTTGTTATGGCACGTGGTTTGTGTGGAACGTGGAAGCAGCCCGTATATTATAGCTTTGATACTACGATGAATCGGGATTTACTGATCAGTATGGTCAGAGAGACGCAGAAAGTGGGATTTGTCGTAGTTGGTATAGTGTCTGATTTGGGGGGTAAAAATGGGAAAGTGTGGAAGGAATTCCACATCGACTACACAAACACGTGCTTCACCAATCCAGATGATGAAACGAAACGTGTTTGGGTATTTGCTGATGTACCACATATGGTGAAACTTCTCAGAAACCACCTTTTAGATGATGGTTTCTCATTAAGTGACGGAATAACGATAACAAAGCGCGTAATCGAGCAGCTATTGTCGAAAGATAATGGAGAACTGAAACTGTGCCCTAAGCTTACTGCTCATCATCTGACAGTCTATGGAAGAAATCGACAGCGCGTTCATCTTGCTTGCCAACTCTTTTCCAACACTATATCAGAAGCAATTTCTTTTGTAATGCCTGAAGAAAAAGACACGGCAGAATTCTTCAAATTGGTGAACGGCACTTTTGATGTTATGAATTCGAGGGTACCTGTCGGCAAACGACCAATTTCAAGTGTTTTCGGATTGTGTAAGGAGACGCAGGAGGAAGTTCTTCGCAGATTCTACTCAGTCTGTGAAAAAATGAGAGTGAGGAATCATAAAACTTTACTTCCTTTCCAAAAGGGATTACTCACCTCGATTCGGTCATTGCTGGGTTGTTTTTCGGATTTAAAACATGGCTACGGTTTGAAGTATGTATTGACCTCAAGGTTCAACCAAGACTGCCTTGAAAACTTATTTTCCCAGATAAGAGCAATTGGCAGAGCCTATGATCATCCCTTACAAGTGGAATTTAAAAGCCGTTCGCGTATTTTAGTTATGAACAAAAGTATTGCTGACATTCAGTTACGCAATTCTTGTCCAGTCTCAGCGGAAACTGATACAAATTATTTGACTTCCATTCTGTTTACAGGACTTGTGCCGGGCACTGAGGAAGCGTTGTCAATGATAGAAGGTGATCAACAAATGAGGGACATTACACTACATGACTTAATTGTTCCACCTTTGATAGAAGATTCAGAGTGTTCTCTAGAAGGTCTCCGCTACATCGCTGGATATATTGCCTCCAGGTGCGTCTCCATTGACAAATCACTTGGTCATCCTAGTGGTAAGACACTCGAAGTGTCGAAAGACCATGCAAGTTCTGGGTGGATTGAGAAACTGTTTCGTGGTGGCTTAATCATCCCTTCAGATGAGTGGTTTGATGTTGTTAAGCAGTTAGAGGTGCTTTTTTTAAATTTTCATGGCAGCAGTCTGTGTAAAGACGGCAATGTGATCAGAAACCTGACGAGGCTTTTAATTGGGAAGTTTCCAACTATTCCTCAAGAGGTCATCACAGTGTACGCTAAAACCAGAAGCTTCACCCGGATAAGGCACTTCAACACATCTGCAAAGGCACAGAGGGCCAAACAGCAGCAGCAGAAAGCAGCACACAGGTGAAGAGCTTCTGCAGTCCCCTCCAGATCTGATTAAGGTATTTAAATTCTTCTTAAATTTTTTGAATGTGAGTTCATTAAACCGGGCTTCTGTATCATTATGTGTAGTAATGTCTCAACTAACTAGACGTACGGTTGCTGCTTAATACCTGCATGAAAAAGATGGTTCACACTATTGCCGACTGTGATGCACAAAATGTGTTTAGTAAACTGAAAGCTCTTGTAATTGTTGCGTTACCATTACTATTAAAAACTGTAAAATATATAAAAAGGGACTGAAGCATACCAGATTGTTGTTATCTAACAAAAAATATTGAGTAATAGAATATAAATTGAGGGGGAGCCACAAATCTGTAGTTTTACTTTTGTCATTACCAGAGAGACAATATAAGAGTTTCACAGTCGTAGCAGGTATTAACATTCAGTCCCTGTATCGGTAAGCTTCGATCGAATCCATAACTCATTATATTGCCCTTTTCGTAAACTACTGTTAGTTGAAGCGCAATAGTGCCGTATGCGAACGTCTCGCGCTGCTGACGCTTCTCGACAGTGACGTCACACGGAAGCGCCCGATCGCTGCCGAACGCACTGGACCAACCTTCTATGTAGCAACCTTGGTGTTGAACGAACAGATAGTAAGTAGGCAGTCCCATACGTGAGGAACTGTCACCGTGTTGGTTCCCATAACTACAGGTCTTTGTTTCTAGTGCTAGTTGGCTGTCCAATTTTGGAACACTCTTATACCCTTCCTGGGGAGAGAAAAACAAACATTCCATAAACATTGATTGTGTTCGTCCACGAGACCAGTAACAGTGAAACGGGACAGTTGGATGTGTAATTCTGTTATGTGGTTGTTGTAATTTGTCACTCGCTGGGTGGGCAATTAACATTTGATTCTTCAATGTGTACGTCGAACTGCAGGGCAGAGACAGATTTGACGCGGAAATTCTCCGATTTACGTGGAAAATTGATTATTTTGTAGTATGTTCGCAGATTTCAACGAGCTAAATAGAGATGCGAGATGTTCAGACATGAGCAGATATGCGTAAGACTACATCTTCTTTATGTGGAAATTTCATCGAGTCGACACGTTATTCGTTGATTTCGTCATAAAATTGACGTGAAATGTTTGTGACTTGCTGTCTTATGTCACCTGTCGTCATTTAGAAATCCTGTAGAGAGGTGTTATGTTAAGTATACATCATAAAACACAGATGCATTCTATGTTTTGTGTAACAAATTTGAAATATATCAATGCTGTCAGCAACAAATTTTTCTTGTGTAACACAGAATCGACTCTGTAATGTATAGTGATACTCTATTCAACAGCCGTCCCCATTTTTTAAGAAATGACAGTAATTCTCATAATTATGTCTTCTGACTTCTGTAGGAACGATACCGCTTTGCTCTCGGTATTTCGAAATTCGAATTTGAAATCAAGTGGAAACTTCTGATGTCATTATACCCTGCAAGTCTTTATGCAATGCATATACAGTATATCGTACACCATTCTTGTCGTTAGGCGTGAGTTGACCACACTCCAGACAGAACCACATCACGTCACATGAATCATATAACAGTACTGTGTATTTTCGACAGCTCAAGGCTTTCTTGGTATTCAGAGCATCACCTTGAGTGGGTTGTTTGTGGCAGTACATAATGGCTTGAATCGGACGAATATGTTTGTAGCTGTTCTCGTAGATGAAACCTTACAAGTGCCTAACGGTACATGGCGCGCCGTGGTGTACACTGACCATAGGGAGGTGGCAGGCTAGTGTGAATACATCAATTACTGTGGATCGTGATGTATTTATAGAAGAATGTGGCTTTCTCTCTACTGCCCTGTTAGCCTGACGAAGCTGTTGTAATGCCTATGCTCGCAGTTGGCATGGGGGTTGTCTGCCCCAGAGACTTGTCACCTGGCACGCTGCAGTTGATGTTATGGCCTGCAGTTACCGCTGGGGAGGGGTATAAATCACGGCAGCCGTAGGGAGGCGTGTCAGGAAGACTCTTACCCTCCTGGAATTTGAGTATACAGTTTTGACTTCATGTTAAGCTTTGGTGGGGCTCTCAGTCTTAGATTCCCTAGCCAGTGGTCTGACAGCTAACACTAAAACAGTGAAAAATGCAGTAAACACACAACAGCAGCTTAACAAGATTAAATGGCATAATAAATTCATGGAATCTGTGGCTATGAGAAAAGCCTATATTTAAAACCGCACAGGACGTTCATTTTTAAAAAAGAAAAAAACTCTATTATGTACGCTACCGAAAAGACCACTTACAAATATCGATCTGCTTAAATTCGTCAAAAATTCTCTGTTCCAAGATTTCATCTAGTGTTCATGTGGAACACACTATCCAAGACTGTGTGGAAATCAAATGAATGTGGAAAGTAGTAGGGAGATGGTGGCATTGGAGCAATTTTTTATCAAATTGATATGTAAATTAATTAAATTACTCAATTAATCACCCCCACCACCGACCTCTCTCGTCATCGGACACGCCCTCCAACGCCCTCGACCACGCCCACCCCCACCCCCAAGATGATGTCACGTGTTTTTCTCAGCCTGCATGTGGGCCCCAGCCCTGTCCCCCCCCCCCCTTCCTCCCCCTCCCCCAACCTACCATATTGGTGGGAACTTCGAATTTCGGTAGAAATTTCGAATTTTCGCAGCAATTCCAAATTTTCGATGTACAAATCAATTTTCAGTTCAGATGACATAATTGTTGTTGTTGTTGTTGTGGTCTTCAGTCCTGAGACTGGTTTGATGCAGCTCTCCATGCTACTCTTCCTGTGCAAGCTTCTTCATCTCCCAGTACCTGCTGCAACCTACGTCCTTTTGAATCTGCTTAGTGTATTCATCTCTTGGTCTCCCTCTACGATTTTTACCCTCCACACTGCCCTCCAATACTAAATTGGCGATCCCTTGATGCCTCAGAACATGTCCTACCAACCGATCCCTTCTTCTAGGATGACATAATATTAACGGAAATTGTTGATGGAAATTGTTTATAAAACAGGAATAGGTGGTAGAAATTGGAAAAAAACAATTCAGAGGATGGGACATCGGAGAATTATTCTATGAGGACATAATTTGCATTTAGTAGAAGATGGATACTCTTGTTTAACTTCTGATCACTTCATTACTTCGTATATTATGATCGCAAAGTCGTTAAGACACTGCTGGGCTCGCGCATTACTGCCATTCGCCTTAGGGACCCGGCCTTCGACTTCAACGTCACAGGGGGCAACAGCCAGCGGCCGGAAATCGTCAGAAGATTATAATGTACAATGCCGCTTTCAAGGCGCACTTTGTTGGTCATTACCACCAACAATAGAGCTGTTTTATAAGGGTAGCGTCTTCCCCCACAGCTCTCTCCTAAGGAAAACAGCAACATATATATTTCGAGGGATGCAGCTGGCATTGGGCATGCCAGACTATCAATCAGTGTCGGACTGAACAAAGAGTGTTTTTCTAAAGATAGTATGTGTACAATTTTCCATCCACTTTCCAGTAAACAAAGGATGTTTGTCTCAGATCTTTCTTTCCTTCCCTCACAATGTGATATTTTCCTCAAACAGCTCCACCAAGACTGCTTGAAGGAGAAAAAAGAGAGCTAGGTTAGCATCCTCACACCGCAGCTAGACCCTGACTAGCAGCAATGGTGCAGCTGACATCTTGAATATCAAGCTATCTGTTTCCTTCAGAATATACAAAGAGTGTTTCTCTAAAGTTAGCAGCTGCATCCAATATTCCAGTCACTTGCCAGCAAACAAGGGATATTTTTGTCTCAGATCTTTCCTCCTCCTCCCCCCCCCCCCCCCCACACACACACAGATGCGATATTTTCCTCAAACAGCTGAACAAAGCCTGCTTGGAGAAAAAAGAAGGTAAGTTATAACTTGCTGGTAAGGCACTCTTAGCTCCTATTGGTCCTCTACAAAATAGAGGGTGAAGTCTGAAGCTATATAAAGCCCAACCCCCATCACATTCATCATCATTCGTTGACAGTGCATAGTTGTATCATTGTGATTCCTGCAACATGAAATAGTCAGCCAGCAGTGATGCCAGTGGTAGTGATGGTGGGAAATGGCCAAACTTGGGTCGATTGCCAAGTAAGTGCTTATTAATGAATGAATGAATTCAAATTGCCACATTCATAAAATTTCGTAGCAAAGTGTTCAAAATTTTTCGAGATTGTGATACATTTTCGTACCAGGTGGTTATAGAAGTTACTTTTTCTTACTATTACTGCATTCATTCCCGAAATGTTGATGGAACTAGAACGCCAGCTGGAAGCTGAAAGTCTCCAGCAAGTGGAAGAGGTTGTGCTACCATCGTGTAGGTACATCTCAAAATTCTGTGTTGATACCTATATGCTCAGAAAGCATCTTTTAAAGTGTTCAAATCGTAACGAGTGCTTATAGCATTTCTACTGTTGTTCTAGCATTAGAGAAGCATCATCTGGAAGCTGACAGTCCACATCAAGTGGAAGAGCTTGTGCTACCATCCTGTAAATACGTCTCCAAATTCTGTGTGGTGGTTTACGTGTTCATAAAATAGCTCTTGAAGTATTTGTCTAAGTGTTTGTAAAACTTTTGATGCCGCTGTTTCAGCATTAGAGCAGCAGCTGGTAGACATTGAGCTGCTGCTGCTGGAGTCTGAAATTCAGAGTGTGAGATTATGTCTGCTGAAAAACGTGTGATGGAGATATTTGACTGGATGGGAGAACTACCAGAAAGATCGACTGAAGTGCTCAATCCTGGGACCCAGAATGTAAAAGGTGGTTGTAATGCGACTGTCATTGTTAAAGCGTATAATTATTTTTGAGGAATGGTGATGCACTCAATTTTCCTTGTTTATTTACAGCATATATTTAAAAAAAATTCTTGAGCATTGTGCTCAAGGCTACCCAACATATCTGCATTTACCAGTAGTCTCACAGGCAATGTCATAACTACTGCAGATTATGAGCATGCTGTGCATATCTGCCGGGAATTCATCATTCCAAATCTGGGTGAATACGCAAGACTATACACAGACACTGACGTGCACTTGTTTGTGGATGTTTTTGAAAAGTTCCAGAGTGTGTGTATGGCCATATACTCTTTGGACCCTGCCTTTTATTACATGACACCTGGGTTGTCCTGGGACGCAATGCTCAAGAAAACAAGGTGCAGCATCGAACTTTTGACTGATGCTGATATACTTTCTTTGAGAGTGGGATCCATGGACTACTTTGCCAGTGTGTCCATAGACATTCCAAGGCAAATAATCCATGTATGGACGTGAATAACTTACACGGGCATGCCATGATGAAGCCACTGCCGGTTGGTGGGTTTCAATGGGTACCCGAAAACGAATTAGAGGGATTAGGTGGAAAAATATTGAGTCTGGTGGTTGACTCTGATGTAGGGTATGTGTTGAAGGCAGACCTCATATATCCTGTTAGTTTGCATGAAATGACAAGCGATTTTCCGTTATGTCCAGAGCGACAAGTTCTGTGAGGAAGCACTATCCCTAAACTGATGACCACTGTTAGACGCAAGCAGAGGTATGTAATTCATTATCGTAATCTACAGTAGTATCCAGGTTAGGGATGGAGCTAGGTAGAACACCTGGGCTATTTCCTTCAATCAGTCCCCCTGGTTGAAGGAGTATATTGAATTAAATACTGAAAAGAATGCAAGTGTGACTGGTGATTTCGAAAAAGATTTTTACAAATTGATGAATACTTCCATTTTCGGTAAAACCATGCAGAATGTAAAAAATGAACACAATATTTTGATTAGGACCGAATGGGATGGGCTGTGGGGCATAAAAAAAGTGCATCGCCAGACCAAATATTAAGCAGGTCACAATTTTCAATGGGACCTTTGTTGCTGTAGAGATATTGAAGGTTTCAGTAGAGTTTACAATACCAATCTATTTGGGTGTGTGTATACTGGACATCTCCAAACTCCACATCTACTGCTTCCACTATCAGTTTGCTAAACCTCATTGCGTGGAACCAAAGTTACTTTAGATGCTTACAGATAGCTTCATCCATTGGGTGAAGAACTGCGATCCATATAAAGTAATTAGGTGTCATGGTAATGAATTTGACACATTGGGATACGCATCCGATAGTCCTTATGGTATTACTCCTCAGAACAAGAAGGTTATAGGCTTAATGAAAGATGAGGCAGATGGATTGCCGATTGTGGAGTTTGTGGGTCTAAGATCTAAAATGTGCATATATCATACAATAGATGGAGCCAACCAGAGGCAGGCTACAGGTGTGTGACATGCAGCATCATGTATCCATGAAGTTGGATTGTCACTTCATGATGATAGAAGAGCCATTTGTGGTGATGGGATCGAAACCCTCCTGTACTTACACCATTTATTTGAAGTGCCAGATGAGACACTTTTAACTTGAAGCGCCATTGCCATTGCCTTTGCCATTACAAGATACTCACTATGGATTCACAGTTATTTGTGGCCTTCTAATGGTCTCTCTAATTAGTTTTCTCAGATGGAAATTATTAAATGACAAAATACACATGATCATGTACTGTTTTAAATTTGACATTGGCTCTAATTCCTTATAAAATTCATTCCAGTCCTCCTTTTGCAAATTATATTTTGAAATATTGTTTTGTAGACTCATATATCCCAAACATTATGATGAAATAAGTCAATGCTACATTTTAGTAATTTCTTGGATAGTTTGTAGAAGCCTTCTGTCACTGCAATTAACTTTAACACTGTAATCACAGGTGTCGTGTTTTTGTGATGATGCCACTCATTCTATTCTCTTTTATGATCTTAACTCACTATATGCTCACCTTCCAGTTATAACAACAGATACACAGAAATTTGAAACTCTGTTTCAGTCAATAGCAGCGTTTTAAGCACTGTGTTAATATGGCTTGTAGGGATGCAGTCAAGACCAATAATGATGCTTAGGAAACTCCACAAATACTCACTTGTATGAGCAGTTGCTGTTCTTATGACATCCATGTCACCCCTAACGCCATACCTTCGCTTTTGACTAAGCTGTTACCTGTTCCACCACCTAGAAACATCTGTTTTCCTTCAACAAACTCATATCACAATGATTCTATGTTCTCTTTTATCTACGTAACACTGGCATTTGGCATCTCAGAATGTCTGAAGATTGGCCTGACAAAGTTCTCCCTGCTAGTCCGTCCTGTCCAAGCTTTTTCATCTCTGTGTAACTGCTGCAACCTACACACATTTATACTTTTTGCTGCAGTCAAAGCTTGCTCTGGTTCTATGAGTTACTCATGAAGTTTTAATTAAAGTTATGAAATCCACTTATGTCATTTGGAGATTCATCTATGCAGTCCTGGTACACATCGAAATCCATGTGCTGTACTATCATACTATACAACTATGGAGCCAAAAAAAGTGTAGCTCATTGATAAAGAGGTAAAGTTGGTTTCAATGTGTGGCAACAATGCACTGTAATGTGACTAACAAGGGATCACATAGCATTTGGGTTTTAATAATTTTATATATCTGTGGTATGTGAAATTCAGAACTTAAATATCAACTATTCTAAACATTTTGATGCAAGTCTCAAACATTCTCAACAAAAGCAACTATGAAGTTACTGAGACAGTAGCACTCAAGAGCTTTCTTTTTTTGATCAGTTCGAATACCTAGTCCATTTCAATATAAAATTTTCAAAAGCATGCTAATTAACACATATCTAATTACCATTTTTACGAAAATATAATTAACTCTTTATTTGTCACAAACTTTGTTTTTTGTAAAGTTTGTAGTTTATAATGCACCAAGCCTTCCTACTTGTAGTGTTGCTCCTCCAACAATTACTGCCAATGGTGTTGGTTCTATGAGATTATTTTCTTTGTGGATTTGCTCATAATGTACAAGGGTATCTCAAAACATCACTGTGATAGTATTCAGTAGCATCTTCTTGTGCTGTCAAGAAATCAGACGAATTGCCATTGTCCACATCTGATATTACGATCAATTTAATAGTGTTAGAAGATTTTCATGTGCAACTCTGCAAAATATTGTCTGTTGCCTTCGCAATGAACCCTGAAATGCTACTATGGCTGTATTAGGACTGCAGATGTGTTGGGAGTCTGCATTGTTATCGGTTTTCTGATGATATCTTCGATGATGTCACCATACATTGTTGCCAGATTTTCCCCTGACTCATTCCCCTGCTCCTCTGACGCCACAGCCTAATTGCCTTATTTACAAAACGGCAAGAAATTCAAAAAATGATAGGAAATTAAAAAAATGTAGGAAATTAAAAATATATATGTTGTCTGAACTATCCCAATAACTTTCCTAAGTATAGAATACAAGATAGTGAAACTTTCGACTAATCTGTTCCATCAGAATCCTAGATGGTGGTTCTTGGAACACTGTGACAGCGTGTATCGTTGGCAGGTCGCTTGTACTGAATACAAAATCCAATACGGTGGAACTGTGGATAATGGGACAGTCTACATGGTTGCTAGGTCACTTGTTCGGAGAGCCCTATTCTCCTAAGTGTCAAAAATGGCCTCCAGTTCAAAAAGCTACCTGTCCTAAGTTTAAATTCACTGTAGTCAGCCAGCCCCCTTGTGTTGTTTCGTCTTTTGCCACCCTAAGTTAACAATCCCTAGAGCTGACTTGTCCCAAGTTTAAATCTATGAGCTGTTTAAATTTTTATAGTGTGTGTTTGTGTTTTTAGTGGGGTAGGAACAACAGTGTCTTCATTTAAGCAAATGGGGCATTTGCAGGCCATTATAGCTCACGCCAACTGCCATGCCAGCTCAGAGGGATGTATGTGAGGCGAGACAACTCTTAACAGGTCAGGCTCTGCAGAACGATCTGGTGCCATTCCAAAGTTGTCACATTCCTTACAACTGAAATAGCCATCCCCGTGTGTGGCTAAGAGTTAGTGAGCCTATGAATAAAGTGTGTGTTTCGACTGGCTGACAGTAATTGTGAGCACACAAACTGTGAATCAGAATGTTGTGTTCCTAGCTGGATAGGTGTCCTGATGCTGATCTGGACTGAGAGGGTTCTAGAAGTAGGTGATGCTATATTCCGACCAGCTTACATTTACACACCTGCACTCTCAGGACATCAAAGTCCCATACATCCTAGACTTCATAAATTACTCCACACACCACCATGTTAAATGAAAACTGTCAAAAATTATCTCACACATTATCAAATTGCCTCATGTTACAGTAAAATTTTAACAAAATACCTTGTCTTACAGTGAAATTGTAAGAAAATGCCCCATATTACAGGCACAGAACTGTGACAGATTGCCATAAAATTGTAACAAAATGCTCCATACATCACTTCATTTTTTTCTGCAGTTCCTGTCCCACTTACTTCATTGGCATTGTTCTGTAGTAGCATATTAAGCCTAGCCATCACCTTCATGGAATAGGTACATCACAATCTTCTTTAACTAAATATAGTTATTCTTCCTATATTACATCTAATAGATGAATTTCCCCATACACTGCATATCTTGCCACAGCGCAAGATGCAGTATCTCTACACATCTCTAGTAGAACTGTGATGATTTACCCTTGCTCAAAGTGTGATAGGTCGAAAACGGCGAATCATTAACACCATTAAAACAATTGTAGATGCTCTGACAGCTACAGGATCAAGTCTGTGTCTAATAGGAAATCAGAAATTATGCTCCAGAAAAGAGCTATTATTTTACATACCAGTTCTTACTTTACCCAACCTCTATTATTATGTGTGGAAATTTCAGCTTTATAGTTGTGGCGATTTTGAGTCTATGACACAAATGGTTATATTCTGGTAGAGCTATGTAGACATTTCCTGAGAAACATTCTTGAAAGTTATTGCAGGAGGTCAGGATGAACAAGTGTTACGTATTGTCCATGACATTAGTAGGCTATATGTAGCAAACTGTTAAGTTCAGGCTTCAAACACTGATACCCCTGTGTATGTCCATTTCCGCCAATGTGCTCACTTTTACCATATATGCCATTGATATCTATCCCCATAATTGTTGGTTTTGAGAGTTCTCTACATAAATTTATGCAGTACCACAGCAATTTCAGAAGAAAAACAATAAAATTTCATCCTTTCCTTTGTTATGATTGGAGTCAGTTCTTCCGGTTATGTTTCTCATCCATCCTGATGTTCACACCCCTATGCCCAGCACAGTTTCACGAGTACTATGTTGCCATTCTTCCACAGAAATCCCATTTAAGTTAGCTGAGCGTTTCTGTCACATCTCTGTATGGCTCTGTATGCATCCATTAAGATCCTAGCTGTATCTGAATTCTATGTCTATTGCGACATTTTCTTGATAAGGGGTTTGGAAGTGGAAAAATACTCCACAATTAGGGGCACTAGCACATAATGTGCAATCTCATTTACAGATGGACTGATTTTGCTGGAACACTTCCATTCGCCATCCCTAATACTAATTACATGTGATCACATGCCCCTAAACACTTATCCAATGTTCACTGCTAATTTTGTAATTATATGCCAACTGGGTCTTTCTTTACATTATGGCTATTATCAACTATTTAAAGTGACTTTCATTCGTTATACCCTGAGGAAATTTTGTCATCAGTTTTCCACAATTCCTTATGACCGTCCAATGAAGATATTTCCTCTACACAACAGCATCACCACTCAACCATCTTAAACTGCTGCTGATACTATCTGCTAAACCATACTGAGATGCGGAATATTCACCATCCAGTATAATGTACAGAGTTCTATTAGTTAAATATTCCTCAAATAAAGAATTGAAAGGTTTAAATAGGATGGTTTGAATGTTGCATACGAAAAGTCCATACCATTTCTTCATTTCAGGTGGTACCATAAGATTTTTTCAGTCTTATGTAATGTTTACCCACACTAAATACTATTCTACTGACACCTATTACAGCCACTATCATGTCTATAGTGGTAGCACACGAGTTCAGTTAGTTGCTAGCAAGTGGAGCATCTTCCCCTGTTCGATCACATCCTTCCTGAAATGGAGGACGTGTCTATCAATGTTTTTCACTCACATAGAACGAGACTTTGCCTTTCGACATCGCACATCACTGGTCGCTCTGGTCTCCTGCCCTTACAGTCCTTACAACCTTCAATAACTCTAGGTTAAACGATTGTCGGAAATATCTCAACTAACTAGAGTCGAATATATGTCATTGAACCACAACCTAGCAGGCTTCCAGAATTTCGCAAAGTCCACATGCACTGCTGTTTCACTGCTCGTCTCCCAGCAGTCACTGTCATGAACATCTGCAATACTGCCCAGCAAAAGACTTACTGAACAAGCGCTCTTGTTGAAGAAACAACACCTGCCTTCATCAGAAATTATTTTGAAATCCTGTAGATAACACCCAACTTATATACCACGCTTTATAACCAGCCCATCCCCTCCTACTTAACAAGTTCAATAATAAGAAAAACTATAAAGCTCTATTTCTTAAACATTTTTGTATCAGAATAACCTTACATACAACAGTGTGATGCTATTTGGTGGGGAATGGTCTTTATTACATCTCTCTACTGTAATTTATTATTCGATATATTGATTTATTAGTATTGACTGTTATGTAAAAAAAATAGAGGCCATAATAAGAAAATTGATTTTTAGGTGGCCAAAATAAATGTTAAGTTATGATTTACTTGAGCGCCAGGCTCCCTACAAACTATTTCAAATGCTCTTAGCCTAATGAAATTCTGGCCAAGTCCACTGACCTGAAATAATGACATCTCTGAAAATATTTAGTTTTTGCCAATATAACATTATTGAAATTTTCCACTTTAAATAAATTAATGACTTGGAATGATTTTTACTATCCTGGCTATTGATGTAATCTGCACAAAATAGCAATTTTAAATGTGGCCCATAATACGGCCAATTGTTACCAGTCAAAGATCACTGCTGCTCGCTTCGCAGCAACTGAAAACTGCTAAAATCTTTTTTCAGTTGACACTTTATGAAGAGGTGCTCGTAAGGGTTTTTAAATGACACAATGCACTCACTTTTATACAACAGAACAAATGCTATCGCTATATGTAATCTCTCCAATACAATAGCGATCGTACCTTACAGAAGAAAAATTCATTGTCTTTTTTCAGTTTGTATACAAGAACAAAGATCATAATGATTGCGTCTATACATTATACACTATGATTTCATCCATTACATATAATGTATTTTTTTACGTTACAATTGATATAATATTTCCTTGAAATTAATTTGACAAATTTTCATAATAAATTTGACGTTCCTGTCCATTTAATATTATTCAGTCTCTTTTTTAGTCATTTAATAGGTATTGTCCTTTATATTTCAAAAGGGACACTACACGGCTCCCTGGGCTACAAGGAACACACTTTCTAAACGTTGGGTCCCTATAGACCACAAGTGTCACGTTTAGATCGTTTGTTTATAAATTTCCACTCACGTCATTCACTGTCTCGGGTATTTAGTTCAACTCGTTTAGTGGCTTTCATTCATAGTAGCTGGGGATAAATAAAGTACAGTAAGCTCTTCCGTTTGGAAGCGGGCCATAGGGAAACCCCAGAAAATCCTTGGCAGAGCTGATAGACTTTACCAATTACATAAATTATACAAATTGATCTTACATACTCTATCATTACAGGTATATACATTAAATACAAACAGTCTTTCTGCAAAAACAAATACATAGGTCTCATGTTATAGTGTTCATTGTTTTTATTGTGTTGTTTTATTTTATGAGTTCGTCACGATGTTAAAGGTTGTTGTAATCGACGAATTTCTCGTCGCTTGTCAGTATCGGTGGCGTCGTATCGCGCCATCTCCATGTCTTGTGGCCGTTGCTATGAAGCATCAGCTGAAACCGATATCTTCTTCCTTGCATTCTCGGCTGTAGCCCGCGGTCAGGAATGGAAGTATGGACCGATGTTGTCCTGTTTGCCTGGTGCTTCAGTATTGTTGCGTGGTTACACACCCCTCGCTCGCGTTCTCAGCACAGGAGGGGATGTTGTCTCGTTCAAAGCATGCAACAAACATACATATTTTATAGTAAGTGGTTTCATGAGATGTTACAGCTGTGGGTTCATGTATTAGTAGACAATATTGCGTCGTCGTGGCGCAGACTCTGTCAATTGTCCTTTTCAGTTTATTTGCATGAACCTTTTTGCTAAATGTTGCATGAGATTTGATGCCTGATTAAGCCCTTCACATCTCTGATACAATTAATTCGTATTGAATATTAATGTCTTGTATATCTTTTCTGTTCAATGCTGTCCCACCATAGTCGTCGTTGCATTAACGTCCCCCTACGCTGTTCATTGCATATTATTGTTGGCGCACTGAAGATAGCGTCCAAACTAAAAATATTGTCTGCACACATGCAAATACACACTAACCACCGTTTTGTGCTTTATTCCACTGCATATATAAACGTTTGGCCAATGTTTGTGCATCGTACAGCTAACGTTCCACAGGATGTAAGTGTTCACCATCCAAGTTCATCATCAATACATTTTTCAAAGTTCAAATTTCATTCACGAATAACAACACACTGTTACAGTTCTTGTTAGTACTTTGACTTTGATAAAATTGCTTTATACGATTCCTGTTTTGTGAGTTTATGCAGTAACACAAATGTCTGAAAATATAGAAACATTTTACAATAAATTTACAGAGCAGTTTGCACTTCATGCTATTGTTTTTTCGTACATATAATTGTTACATTATACATGCAACGGACTCTGGCCTGGCTTGCAATATTTTCATGTTTATGGTTAACGAATTCGTTATGTTACACATTCAGTTTATGATTAGGACCGCTATGCATGCTCTTGCTTCATAAACACTTAGCGCAAACGCGTATCCTACAATGACGTTTAAATTGTATGTGAAAAGCTCTAAAACTGAACTATGTCATACTCTCAAATGTTATGGGTTGATGACTATACTTTCATTTTTTATTCAAAAAGTACAGCATCATAGATGTCATGTGGTGTTTGCGTGGATCAGTATAATGCTTACACATATTTTAGTTGTCCCTTTTCCCATGACAAATCGCAGTATTCAGTACACTCATTAATTAAATATTCATCAGGAAACATTTCAAAATCTGTGCCTGTTAAATCTATTAATAGTAGAAAGACGTGGCTGAATGGGAATGGTTGGATGTAGCTCGGTTTTATTGTTTCGATTATTGGATTTGGCTTTCTGACAAATGTCACATGTTCTTACTATTTTTCGAACCATACGTTAACATTCGGAGTGTAACAATATCTTTGTATGGTGGCTACACCTTTTTTGTATTCCTACGTGCCCCCAAGAGTAATGGGTGTACCAAACAAAATTTTGTATGCATTTGTATGGAATACACACACACCAGGTTTCTGAGCCTGTGTCGTTTCGGTGATACAATATATTGTTTTCTATTTTATAACGCAAGGTCTCGTTGCTGGCTTGTTCCGAGATTAGTGATTGTTTTATTTTCTTCCGTGTAGGATCCTCATCTTGCAACTGTCCAACGTTCCAGCACAGGTGCAAATATTCGCGACGGTATGGTTGTGACGCTATCAGTAAAACTTTAAATTCAGACGCTCGCTCTATCATTTCCACCAGTTTTGACATTCCTACCGGTAAATGGGAAATGCTATGTACATTATTTTTAATCTGGCATGTGTAACGTCCCATTAGAATAATTATTGAATTACTGTGCTGATAAATCTCTTACATTATTTGATTTTCAAACAGCTGAGCAAAACTGAACGTACTCAGACATTTCGCTCTTTACCTATTCTGATCAACACTAAACTGACACACAATATTTTTTAGCGCAACGCAGTCTGACTTCCAATAAACCCTACAAAAGATTGGACCTGACTAACATTAACCTATACCTTTCACAGATCACTTACCTCACAAAAATCTTCGTTACTCGAACTACTGCAATACAGCGAGCGCCACTACTGCCAGCTAAATAAAAGATTCAAACTACTGAAGGTACTAACTACTGATAGGCATAGTTAGTAAATGAAAGATTTTGATAGAGAACAAACTATGTATTTACCTTAATGGTGTTCAAAAGTCATAATGTATATAGCAGTTCATGACATCCATTCTTACAAATGTACTGTTTCTGATGGACACACGTCCAGATCATCCGCTCTCAAAAATCCACCATCTCACTTCCCCACATCCACCACTGCTGGCGGCTCACCTCCAACTGCGCAATGCTACACGCTGTTAACATCCAACACCCCAACACTACAATGGCAGACAACATTGCAAACCAGCCACAGACTGCACACAGCACAGCCAGTGATTTTCATACAGAGCGCTACGTGGCGGTGGCGTTACCAATGTAAGAACCTAAACAGCCTACTTACACATGTAATAACTTGCAAGTTAATAGAAAACTTATGGCCTGATGATCACAAAACAATTTTATCTGTTTGCCATAAGCATAGTAGTGAAATTTTTGTACTGCCCAAACGACACTTACTGCTTCCAATTCCGTGACTGAATATGCCCTTTCACACTTGGTAAGCACTATGCTAGTGACAGCTATAACCCGTATTTCACAGTTCCCATCGGTTTCTTGTAATTGAAACAAATGTGCTCCTAAACCATATGATGAAGAATCTGTGGGTATACAGAAAACTTTGTTCATATTAGGATGATATAGCAATTGGGCATTTACTAAGGCTACTTTGATACCTTCGTAGGCTTGCTGACATTCTTCCTATCAGTTCCAGGTAATGTTCTTGCGCAATTAGGTGAGCAAAGCTTCACTGTTGAGCAGTTGATGTGGCATAAAACGTCCCAAAAAGGAAATCAGGCTGATAAATGACTTTAATTGTTTTTTGTTTGTAGGTTGTGGGAATTACTTTATAACTTGAAGCGTTTTGGCGTCTGGCATTATTTCTACTGGTGAGATAATATGCTCAAGAAACTTTAGCTTTTCTCTTCCAAACTTGGATTTTTCGAGATTTGCAGTTATACCTGCCTCTGCAAATTTAGTCAACACCCTCTCAAAAATTTCTATGTGCTCTTCTCATGTGGGTGTGGCCACTAACAGATCGTCCAAGTAAAGAGTCACTTTCTCTAATAAATCTGCGCCTAGCGCTTGGTCCAGCGCGGTAATAAATACTCCAGCGCATACATTGAGTCCAAAGGATAATATTTGAAATTGGTAACTCCTTCCGTTGAATATGAGTGCGGTATATTTCCTGGATTCTTTAGTTAGCGGGATTTGCCAATAACTACTTCTCAAATCGATCGAGGTCAGGTATTTTACACTATGAAACTTCTGTAATTGTTCCTCTAGGCTCGCCGGCCTAGTCCTCATGGGTATGATAATTCTATTTATGTTCCTCGCGTCCAGGTCAAGTCTAATTCTCCCACCTGGCTTGGCTACTGCTATTAGAGGACTGTTATATGGTGATAGGGATAGTTCAATAATTCCCCATTGCACCATCTTTTGAATTTCTTTGCTTACTGCTTCTTTCTTAGTCCACGGAACAGAGTATGAAGCTTGGCAGTATATTTCGTGGGGAAACACATTTATATTGTACAGGTACCCTTTAATAATTCCTGGTTTTATGGAAAGTACTTCACTGTAATGATTGAATTACTGAGTAAGATGTTGCCGCTGGGATTCGGTTAAATAATCTGATTCTTGTACTTTGCTGTCAGTGATTTCAGTCCAGCTAAGTGTTTCATCAGGAACTACATCTGAATAATACTCTTCTTGTCGCTTTAAGTCGCTGCTTATTTGTGATATTGGCAGCACCCCACTTTTAAGTTGTATACTTCGGCAATCTTTTCCTGGTATACCTTTTTGTTTGCACCAATTCCAGTAAAATCCTTCTGTTTTCATTCAGTAGGCAAATCTTTCCGCTTTAGAGGTCAATTTGCGCCTTTCTCTCCCTAAGAAAGTCGCACCCCAGGATGCAGGCCACTCGTAAGCCTTTGACCACAAGAAAGGCACATTTTATATTTTCCTTCGCGAGGTATAATTCTACCCACACCAGGTATTAAATGCTTTGTGCCTGTGCACTAATGGCTCCAGTAACACGCCAGTTCTGCACTGGGTATGTAGGCAATTTGCGGTTCTGACCTAGGGTTTTAAAAAGATCGTAGCTCATGACATTTGTGGTCACACCGGTATCTATTAATATTTCTATCGGAATTTCATTGATTCTTGCTCTTACAATGGTTTGCACTACGTCTACTTCTGTGTTATTACAACTGTTTGGTTCGGTTAACAAGTCCTGTTGCATATTATTTCCGTCCTGGTATCTCAACAGTCTTACATTGTCTTGTGCATTACTTCTAGATGTGCCCCCAACCTGTCGGTCGACCAACAATTGCGAGCTTATTGCGGTCGTTTCTCGTTTGACGTTCGCTCAATGTTATTGCTTCCACCACCTGTCATTTCAACGATTCTTATACCACTGTTTATGTCTGTCCATGGCTGTGGTATGGCACTTGCATTTGGCATGGAATTTTGGTTGTCACCTTGATAGTGATTACTGCTGACTATCGGTTGTGGTGGCATTCAAACTTGCGTCCACTGTACCGGATAGTTATGATTGTTCGCGTTATTATTTTGGTTAGGCCATTGCCCTTCGTTTGTTCTGCTTTTGTTATTCTGATTACTGTTATTGTTATTGTATCCGGGATGGCATCCTTCTTCCCATCTACGCTTTTTATTGAATGGCGTTTGACTATTTCCGTTTCTCCTATTCTGATCTGCATGTTGATCTTTACCATTGCTGTCGTTCCCAAAGTTGAGATTATTATTATCATTTCGATTCCCATATTTGCGCGGCGAAAAGTTCCCGTTTTTCCGGTCACTATTCGTCCTGCTTTCCTCTTGCGATAGATAAATTTCGTCCAACACAGACAAATATCTTTCCAAGTCATCTTCGGCCACATTGATTAGTTTGTCACGAATATGACCTGGCAATCGCAATTTTAATATCCTTATCACATCACGTGCCGATGTGGGCTCATCCCAATATCTTGTTTTATTGATATATTTCTTGAAGTATTTCCTCAGGGTACCTTGTTTTTGGTTGTACACCTGTGGACTGTAAACTTGTGTCCTAAGGCGTTCTTGGACCGCTTTAGACCAAAATCTGTATAAGAACGACATTTCGAACTGTGCCACATTATGACAATTGTCTATTATTTCGTTTTCCCATAGGGCAGCGTCACCTTGGATATGGGCTATCATAAATTGGATCTTTTGTTGGTCATTCAATGCATTGGGTAAACCATTTCTGAATCCTTTTATAAAGATCACCAGTGGTACCATTTTCTTTACCGCATTGTACACTTGAAACTGCCGATGTTTGATTAGGCTTTCGTCAGTGGTACGAATTGTTGAAGAGGAAGCTGCCCCCACCTGATTAGGAATAGGCATATTTCCGTGTACATGCATATCTGCTCTTTCTGAATTAACTGCTTGTTGATAGGAATCGTACATACTCTTTTATGTTTCCGTACAAATTCCTGCTCGTGATATCGCCGTTGTGGGGTTTCTGCGTTTGCGAAGGGGGTTTCTGCATTTGTGAATGCGCACGATTAAGTTTGGAAATACGATGTGTAATTACTTGATGTCATTGCAGCATTGTCGATTTATATCTCACTTCAATATTTTCATCTGCGAGTTGTTGCGTTTCGACTGTGGTTTGCTTACAGACAGCTTCATCGCAGACTGTACTTTACTCTATTTGTTCCGAGATCTGACTTTCTTGGAATTCCTGTTCTACCTTCTTGGCTTGTTCGGCTAAATGCGGTTCTGTGGTTTCTTTTTGTACGATTTCTAGATTTTCCAGGCGATGCGTAAGTTGTTCAACTTTGTCTTTCATAACTGTATGTGCCGTTTACAGCATTTGCACATCTTCTGCTATGTTGCTGATTATGTTCGGCAGTTCAGTATAGGCTTTCTTTATTTCGTTTATTTCCAATTGTACCTTTTCAAACTGAATATGTATACTTTCTATTAAGGTTTTATATCTTTCTTTAGCTTGTTCTTCCCATAATCTATCCCTTTCCTTCCTTTCTTCTTCCCTTAATCTATCTCTTTCTTCTAATTTCCTGAGAAATTCCGCAAATGGGTTGGGTATCAGTGAACATACTGGTGTCATTGTTACTCTACTCATTTGTTTACTGACACTTGCCTTCCTATTAGCAGCTACCAGTTCTATTACTTCGTATGCTGGCTACTATCTGGCATTTCACTGGAAACTAATGTATCTACATTATCACCCCTTCGATCACTGTTAACATCTAGTAGCTCAGTATCCGCACTCATTTCATCCAATAACTGAACATTAATTGGAATATTTGTCTCGTTATCCTGTTTTATTTCCAAAACTCGTCCAACTTTACCCATAATGACAATAAATTCACTTTATTCACAAAGAAACTTGTTCTAGACTACTAATGCAAACTACGTTCTCAAACAAGAATGGTTACTAATTTCAACATCACAAAATCATCATTTGCTTACAGTTGTTTTCGCAAATACAGACTGGTATCTATTTCACTATTCACCATGTGCCATCTATCATACTGCACTCTGATGATACAAGCCTATGCAGCAAGAATTTATGCTTAGCAGTCCTTACCTTTGTACTTTTCTTATTTGCATTTCTGTCCTCTCAGGGTCTAGAAAGTTCTTTTGTGGTACTCTCGTTTGTCAAGTTTATACATGAAATAAAATTTGTATGGTATTAGAACACATACTATATATATATATATATATATATATATATATATATATATATATATATACAATTACAATCTCTTTATCTGGCACCAACGTTACTGAGTAGCATTTATTATGTCTCTTTACTGTAATTTATTATTTGATATATTGATTTATTAGTATTGACTGTTATGTAAAAAACAATAGAAGCTGTAATAAGAAAATTGATTTGTAGCTGGCCAAAATAAATGTTAAGTTTTGATTTACTTGAGCGCCAGGCTCCCTACAAATTATTTCAAATGCTCTTAGTGTAATGGAATTCCAGCCAAGTCCAGTGACCTAGAAATAATTGCATCTCTGAAAATATTTAGTTTTTGCCAAATTGTGCTGGCTATTGAAGTAATCTGCACAAAATAGCAATTTTAAATATGGCACATGATGGTGGCCAATTGTTACCAGTCAAAGATCACCGCTCCTTGCTTCGCAGCAACTGAAAACTGCTGAAAAATTTATTCAGTGACACTTTATGATGAAGTGCTTGTATGGGTTTTTAAATGACACAATGCACTCACTTTTATACAACAGAACAAATGCTATCGCTATACATAATCTCTCCAATACAATAGTGATCGTACCTTACAGACAGCAGACTAATAGCAGAAGAAAAATTCATTGTCTTTTTTCAGTTTATATAAGAACAAAGATCATAATGATTGCATCTATATGTTATACACTACGATTTCATCCATTACATATAATGTCTTTTTTACATTACTATCGATATAATATTTCCTTGAAATTAATTTGACAAATTTTCATAATAAATTTGACGTTCCTGTCCATTTAATATTATTCACAGTCTCTTTTTTAATCACCTCATATGTATTGTACTTAATATTTCAAAAGGAGCATTACGTGTTGTAGATTGTGTGGAAACTGTTTGTTACATGAAGAGCCAAAAAATGTATATACCCATGTTAATTTCATGTTGAAACAGTGGCTCACTCCTGCTAGGATGTTGACCAGAAATTAAACTTCTACTTCTTATCTCATAAGAGCGTGTA
Source organism: Schistocerca americana (assembly GCF_021461395.2). Classification (NCBI taxonomy): domain Eukaryota; kingdom Metazoa; phylum Arthropoda; class Insecta; order Orthoptera; family Acrididae; genus Schistocerca; species Schistocerca americana. Next base: position 360,936,516 of record NC_060119.1, on the reverse strand, counting down.
TTCTTCCCAAAATTGAGGGCTAATAGACATAAAATGCAAACTTCCATTTACAAAATAAAACTAAACTTTTAAATTAATGGATGCCATTTTTAGCCATCCCAAATCACATCTGACATCTTCCAGTACCAAACTCTGATATACTGAATTTCTTCAAGTAACTCACAACTTTACATCCAGGATAACATTCGTTTCATAGCATTTCCCCAAAACATGACGTCATTTTGGCGTCACGCAAAATATCGACTAACCGCTATTGTGATGAGAAAGAAAATGAATATTATTGCTTCTCAATTCACCCGCAGCAATTTAAGATGTCTTCTTAGATGCCTGGCTTACCATGCACTCGGAAGTAGCTACATATTCGGAAATAAGGAAAATAATATTTGTGAGAAGAAAAAATACAAATTTTACTGCTGCTCGTTTTAGTCACAGCATTTAAAGCTGTACTGTTAGGTTCCAGCCTAATCACACAATCGGAAATCGCCACATATTCGGAAATAAACAGCAAAATATTAGTGAAAAGGCAGAACATGAATTTTATTGCTGCTCATTTCAGTCGCAGCAAACAAAGCTGTATTCTAATTACCTGGCCATCCACACCCTCGGGAAACACCACACAAAATATTTGTGACAAGAAAGAATATGGATGTTACTGCCTCTCATTTCACTTGCAGCAATTTAAACTGTCCTCTTAGGGCCCTGCCTAACCACATACTCAAAAAGCAGCACATATTCGAAAATAAAGAGCCAAACATTTGTAAGAAGGAAGAACATCAATCTTATTGTTTCTCGTTTCAGTAGCACCAATTTAAGTTGTACCGCATGAGGTGGCGCAATTGTTAGCACACTGGACTTGCATTTCGGAGGATGACGGTTCAAATTCATGTCCAGCCAATCTGATTTAGGTTTTCCGTGATTCCCCTATGTCGCTTTAAGCAAATGTCAGGATGATTCCTTTGAAAGGGCAATGCCGACTTCCTTTCCCATCCTTCCCTAATATGATAGAACCAACGACCTCGATGTCTGATCCACCCCCTCCCCCAAACAAGCCAACCAATTTAAGCCATTCTCTTAGGTTTCTGTCTAACCACTTACTCAGAATTTGCTAAATATTTATTTCATCCTCCATTCTCAGATCAGATTGAATGTAAATAACATCCAATATTGCAGAACATACTTGTATTCCATTCCTAAGAAAGTAACAGAAAGTGTTAACATCGCTAAAACGAAAAAAAGTTGCTTGTAACAGGATGCCAGCCAACGAGTTTAAACTCCAGAAACCATGACGTTATTCATTACTCTAGGACTTAAAGATATTATGTTCGACCCTGGTCTTGGTTATCATATTCTATCTTGAAGGCTTGTATCATTTATTTAATGATAATGTGATAATGGTGATGTGTTAGTGATAAATTTTCAACGTTCCATTAAATTGAAATGGCAACTGCAAAACAAGAGTGCTTCATTCTTAATTTGTACATTATTGAGGATAATAACTTACTCCTGAGAGAGCATTCTTATATGACGATATTAAATGTCGGTAAACCCCTACATGACATTTTATTATAGCAATAATTATAATAATCATTCCAAGAATGATGTGTTTTTGTAAATCTCCTTAATGTGGGCGTACAATTTTGCCAGAGGCTGGTATTCCATCCTAATGGAAGTTGATGCCTGAACATGCTGTCGTCGATATTGCGTTGACGTCAAAATGACGTCACATTTTCTGGAATTGTTGTGAAACGAGTGTTACATGCATTGGAGATTAAAAGAGGAAGGGAAATGGCACTGTAGGCTTACGCTGTACATTGTTTTGAAGCCAGGGTGGGCGCCATTTTAAGTAGCCCAAAACATTAACCGAGCGAGGTGGCGCAGTGGTTAGCACACTGGACTCGCATTCGGGAGGACGACGGTTCAATCCCGTCTCCGGCCATCCTGATTTAGGTTTTCCATGATTTGCCTAAATCGTTTCAGGCAAATGCCGGGGTGGTTCCTTTGAAAGGGCACGGCCGATTTCCTTCCCCATCCTTCCCTAACCCGAGCTTGCGCTCCGTCTCTAATGACCTCGTTGTCGACGGGACGTTAAACACCACTAACCTAACCTAACCCAAAACATTAAACTACTGTTTATGAGCGCTTCTTGTTCATTGCGTTTGTCGTGGGTGTGCAATGACTGTTTTAAATAATGAAAATTATAAAACTTACATGAATAATATAGTGTAAGGTAAGGTAATTTCGAACGTTTTTCTGTTCTTGAATGCGTATATGCTATAGTAATATGACAGTCAGAGTGGGGTCATGGGGAAGTGTTACCGCAGTGAACTATAGGGATATGTGGTGAACCTAATGTTTTGAGCAAGTTAAGATGGCAGACATCGCCTTCAAGATTGTATTGTAATGCCACCTCCCCGCCTTTTCTACCTCCATGATTACATGCCACCAAAACAAAAATGATATATGAGGTATGTACAAAGAATTTAACACATGAGGGAAATATCGATCTATGATAACATTTTTGTAAACGACAATATCTGAATCATATTTACATTTCATAAAATACAAAAGATCAGGTATAATTTGTTATAACTTACTTTAAATTATCTGGCTAAACATATGACTATGGTAACAAATTTAATTGCATGAAATACTCAACGTTTTCAGAGTTCAGGTACAGAAATTACAGAGAATCATGGATGTTTAATATTTTCAATATTGCTAGTTGTGAAACATTATAATGTACATGAAAACTCCCTTCCTGAACATAAATTAGGCAAATATTGGAGAAACAGTAACAAAACAGAGATGGTTTTGAGAGGTTCTAATTACCCGTCTGTATTGCCATCTGCTGCTGGGCAGAAGTCACAAAGTCAAAGCTTCGTTTCAGCTTGTAGATGCATCTCCAGCAGACCAATGCTACTATTCCTCTTCAGTCTGAACTGTAACTGCCAGAAATGATTTAGAAATCCCAAAATCCCATGAAATGTTTGATGTTATATGTACAATGTAAAACACAATTGAAGAAAGACATCTCACATGCAGACCACTTAAATGTACATGTTCTGTGGTACTGCTGTCAGGTGTCATCTGCAAAACCTAAAAATAAACGGAAAAGTTACATTTGGTTTTTTGATATACATGTTTGGCTGAAGGTGAGCAGGATTGACACAATATTCACTGATTTAGGTACTTAATTCACTGGTTGCAGCATAATGTTCACAGATTTCTGGAAAAAATTGGCTGTGATCTATCAGGTTATCTAGCCCTGATGGATTACTGATGTGCTTTCAGTTGTACAAAATGCAGAAAATGGAAATAACAACTCGGCAGAACACCTGGAAGTAAACCATTAAATAAAATTGACTGATTTGAAGCAAAATTCAATGTATGCACTATACTGTGTATTTCTATTTCATCTTTGTTGTTTTGGATAGTTGTTTTTCTTCCCAACTGTCTGTGGTACAAGGCAAGACTTGTGCTACTGTGGTTTGAGGGGCATTCATGTTGAGTCAAAAACGTTTTACAAATGTACTTCTCATGGAAGTGCACCAAAAGCACATTGTGTTATGAAGTAGAAGTACCACGCTCTAACAATCAATTATGAGCATGAAAATCTGTCGCAAATAAGTAGTGCTGGGCCCCTGTTGCAATGTCACATGGCGCTGTAAGTTCGTGATTGAGTAGTGTCCACCATCTGAGTCAGCACAACATCACACTGGCAGGATCACATTTGTGGCACATTGTAAAGCTACTCAGCTAGGCAAATGATTTGGATTGCAGGTAGTATCCTCCTAGCTGCAGCCTTCAATTCCTGGCTACTAGGGTATTGTGATTGGTCACTCTCGAAACGCATCACACAGCAATGGTGTTGTTCATTACTTAGTAACATGTCATCCTTTTTGTCACATGTATTTGCTACATTTTTGACACTGATGATTGAACTTGTAAATTAGGATAGACGTGTTCGTTCTCAACTGTAGAGGGAACATTCTGGATGCATAACATAAGTTCGTTTCCTTTGCCAAAACTGAGGCTTGGTCATGAACACGGCTGGTTAGTGCCTGTTTGACAGCTGTCACCAGTCCCATATGATAAGTTTTGGTGGTGAATTTTAATATAAATTATCTAAATATTCTGTAGCACAAGTTCTCTAAGAAGAAAAATGTGCTTGAATTTTTTAATTACATGTGAGGGCAATTAAAGTAATGCTGTGCTACAGGGTGTAAGTGTGAGGCACTGGGCATTTTTAACCTTAGAACGGTTTTCAGTTTTCCACCATTTTTCAACGTGGGTTAACATACAAGTGTGATTCTTGCATTGTAATATTTCCTGGCACTTTATAATTAGCACAACTGAACTTCTAGTAGACATTGTACAAAATTTTGAATTTACTACCATCCACATTCTACATTATATGAGAAGTAGGGATATAAGCCCAGTGAAGTGAGCTGGAGTGACATGTGCATGACTGATGGAATAACTGGTTACTTGTGAAAGCTGGCTATTAATAGTCCCTTATCAGTGAGATCTATATGTGAGAGCTGCAGTCCTATTGTGACACGTTCAGACTTGGCCTCATCAGGCACTGAGACTGCTCTGGGCTGGGGGGCATGTGGTGTTGATGCTGCTGGCCATGCCCTACTCAGTTTGGTCAGTCCCATCAGTCTGTGGTGATGAAAGAAGACATCACAGGAGAGGCAGCAGGACAAGGAGAAGTGTTGCAGGGTGGTGGTGTGGGAGCCCTCCTGTCACAACATTTGTTTAAATAAAAATGTAATTGTTCCTACGCTAACACACACACACACACACACACACACACACACACACAACACAGCACAGCTAAGCTACATACTTCTAAACTTATGACAGCCTGGCTTGGAGTAATCCAATAGTGTTTCTGAATTCCCCACCATTTTACACTTACAAGGCGACATCACGAACTCGACCTCATACTTAAAGGAGAAAAAAACAATACTTGCATGATATCAGTCCCAGTAGTCGAACACATGCGAAAATTTGGCACATAATTCTGACTATAGACTATGATGACCTTCTGAAAGCACAGCTTTCAAATTTTCACAGTCACCAATTACTCATCACTTGGTCCATCCCGCTGCAACATGGGTGCAGAGTACTGCACAGCAAGTTGACAACCAGAGCCCTCCTATTTGCAGGATATTTAAAGTGAAGGAAGAGGATGGGAGCAATCATGTTTTTCTACATGAAAAATAGTAAGTTATATGAGCTTGTCAATATCAACCTCACACACATGAACATTCAATATTATTTTGACAATATTCTTGTATTGGTATACTGTAGCCATATATACGTTTCAAATTCAAAATTAACGAACCTAATTAATTGAAGAATAAGTATGAAATGATGTTAATGATTTTCGATTTACCATTTAATCATGCCAATCGCATTCAAGAACAACACTTCTCCTGCAAATGTACCTCACCTTATCAGTGCCACCTTCAAAGTCCAAAGAAAGTAATTCACAACACAATGTTAATAATTAAATAGCACCACATTACTTCCTAAATGTCAAACTTATTCATTGGATTCGTTTACACGGCATTTTTGAATTGCAATACATGAATGTTCACAGCAAAGAGTTCTCTAGCACCAGCTACTGGTTAGAACTTGCATATTTTTGACACAATGAACAAAACATTTTACCAATATCAAAATAGTTTGTCATAAATCTCTTTCTCAGTATTTTGTTGAGTACTTGGGCATTAGGAGGCTACAGTGGGGAGGAGCAAGTGATAAATAAATAGTGAATGCAAAAGTTTAAAACTTCTTCTTTCAGATGGTCATAAATGTGTACTATCAGAATTATGGTCCAAATTTTTATGTGGGATTGATTTCTGGGACTGGCAACTTGCAAGTACGCTTTTCTTTCTACTTAAAACAGGAGGCTGAGTTGGTGATGTTTCCATCATAGGACAGAATTCCAAACTTAGCACAAACAAATGATATAGTATATTCTTGTAGTGTTGTGGGAGACAGCCAAGCACTGTTCACACCCAACAGTGTAGTGTATTGGCAACTATGGTGGGATGGGTTTAGAGGATATTGTAGTGGATTTAAATTTAGGACAAGTCAGTTTTTTACTTTCCTGCTATTTTTGACACTTAGGACAACTGGGTTCATAGAAAAAGAGAGCCAGCTACCATGCAGGCTGTCTATGTGTCCTCAGGTACGCCATCTTGGATCCTATATTTAGCACAACTGAGCTGGCAACTATGAAGGTCGCTCAAGTATCCACCAGGTTCGCCATCATGGATTCTGATGTCATATGGCTGGGGAAAGCCCAGAAAATCTGACGACTATTCTCACTGTCCCAATATCTTCAGGTCTCCCATTTTTGGTTCTATGTGGAACACTAGTGACTTGGCAAGTATGCAGGCTGTAACAGTATCCCCAGGTCTGCCACCTTGGATCACAAATTTGTATTCTGATGTCATAGAGCGTGTTCTTAGATCTGCCAATTGGATGTTATACTTAGGACAAATTGAGCTACCTCCGCATCTTAGATTTTTTTACTTTCCCACAATTTCATATATGGGCAATTGGGCTGTGATGTCAGAGGATGGTGGAGGAGTGAATGGAGAAATGAAACAGGAGTGCATACTGTCATCATCGAGGTCACCACTGGAAATCTGGAAACTATGCAGCCGGCTGGTGTGGCCGAGGGGTTCTAGGTGCTTCAGTCTGGAACCAAGCTGCTGCTATGGTCGCAGGTTCGAACCCTGCCTCGGGCATGGATGTGTGTGATGTCCTTAGGTTAGTTAGGTTTAAGTAGTTCTAAGTTGTAGGGAACTGATGACCTCAGATGTTAAGTCCCATAGTCCTCAGAGCCATTTTAACCATTTTTGAAACTATGCAGGCTGTACCAGTATGCCTATAACCTCACTACTTACACTCACAGCTATCCCTTGCAAAAGATATTGGTCCCCTTCCAACCCAAGTCTTTTATCCCTAAACAGCTGTGGCCCACTCCATAGGTAATAATTCTACTAATGAAGGAGTTGGGGCCAGTGGCACGGAATCTCAGTTTCGGCAACTGTCGTCAACGTCAGCTAACAGTAAAGCTGCTAGTGCAGAGATTGTAAACACATAGATCGCAAGTACTGTTAACTCTCTAGGTAAAGAGGTGTTCACTGATATTGTGTTTCTCCTCAAATCACGTGCAGTTTTCATAAATATGAAATTATATACATGTTAATTATGAATATGATGAATTCTATATTTAAATGATGTAGGTATTTTAACTTAACAGAAAAATAGTGATTAATGCTAGACTCGAACAAGCGATCCAACGATTACTACCCTCAAGTGCTACCAATGTAGCTACAAGGCTTGTCGACAATAGACTTACCTTTACTGAATTAAAGTCAATTGGTGAACTTCGAAGTCGATTTTCTCGATAATTTTTGAGAGTCGTATTGAAATGCTCTCGAAGATCGATATTTGATTTTTGAACTTCAGATACCATAAATATAAAAAGTTACAAAAGCAAGATACCTGTGTGGTCCCCTTGTCAGTTGTGCATACGCATCCAGAGAGGTCAAACTAGTCTGAGTAATGAATAGCCAAGTAGCAAACCATATCTCTGTGATGAAACAAGAATCACAAGAAAAAAGGAGGCCCCAGTGCTCGAAGACTAGCGTATCAGACTCAAGGCGATAGTGGAATAAGGGAATTAAGTCATAAATCAATTTTCAGTTGTTGCATGACATTTTGAACATGACGAAGGTCTCTGCTCACTGGATTCTACGAACACTCACATCCTTTCAAAAAGCATACCGAGCTGAGGCATTAGCATAAATGTTGCAGCTCTCTCAGGTCAGTCTAACTAACTTCTTTGGCTGTCCTTTCGCCATGGACGAGTTTCACTTTACATCCTAGACGAAGGAGTGAAACAAACAGTTGTAACATGTGAATTAACTACTGCTGAAAGAAGCAAAGACCCAAACATCACTTGATAGGTAATGCTCAGAGTTATTTCGAGACTGCCGTGTCATGGTGTTAACAGATTGTGGTGGGCAAACTGTCCTGAGAGCATATTGCTGGACTCTGCTGATGAGGATACTGGAGACTGTCAAGATGGAGTGTCGCAGAAAGCAGTCCAATGGGGTGTTTTTACTGCATGACAACATTACAGTTCATTCTACACAAGGCACTGTCACTAATGCTGCTTCTTTAAGCTATCAAATATTGCCTTACCACCATATTCTCCTCACATGACACCCAGTAACGTCTTCGCGTCTTTTTGGATGAAAGATAACTGTGAAGACATTTACAATCGTGCAAGGTGATTTTCGAGGCACAATGTTTCTTGAAAAGTGGAAAGGCATACTTCCACAAACAAGCTCTGCGCCAAGTCATACATCATTGGAAAAAATGGATCCACCATGAAGTTTCATAGACATTTAATTTTTTTTTGAGGTGATACTTAAAACCCTATTGGTACCCTTCATACAATATCTACCACCCAAACCACTCCAACCCACCCCAACCCACTCACACAGCACTTCCCTCCATTACCAAAGCAACCATTCATTTACATCTCAGTATGTGCCCTATCAGTTATTCACTACTTTTAGTCAAATTATGCCACAAACTTTTTCCCTCTTTGATACGATTCAGTACCTCCTAACTGTAATGCTATCTACTTCAGCATTTTTCTGCAGTGACACATTTAAGCCCTTTCACTCACTTCTTGTCTGAAGTGCTTATCAACCATATTTTACTTCGGTACAAGGTTTACTCCAGATAAACACCTTTAGAAAAGACTTAGTAACAATCAAATTTATATTTGGCATTAATAATTCCTCTTTCTCAGACACACTTTTCTTGCTATTACCAGCTGCATTATATATCCTCTGTGCTTTGGCTATCGTCAGTTTGCTACCCAAGCCAAACTGAATATATATGAACATTAAAAAAAAAGAAATTTATGGAATCAAGTAGTTTATAATGCAATGTCAGTTAGTATAGTCTACCTTTATTTATGTTTGCTTGTGGTAAAGTTAGAACTCTGATGCCAACCATCATTTCACTGCATTATTAACAATATTTTTCTTCTTGGAGGTTTTATTTATTGGAGACTTTTACTTCAATCAGTTGCTGAAGATACTTACATCAAATCAAAATTTATTATTGAAACATAAAAGTGTGGCAGCTTATGTCCAAGTGGTAAATTCCAAGTGTTGTTTTCAGTTTATTGGTAGGTCATGTTTATATAGACACTTTTGAATTGTCTATCCCTCTAGACGAAAGAAGGAATGACAACAATCTTTGTATTCAGTAGTTTGTTCTGTTCAGTCGATGTTTTCATACATTCTGCGTTTCCAAAACAACTTTTCACAGAAGTAAATTCACCTTTTTCTTAATGATCATTCCTATGAGTAACATAATGATCATTGCCAAGAGTAAGTATTTCTCTTGTAAATATTGAGTTCTAGAATATTAAGTGACTTCCCTCCAATATTTGCCGAAAAGTTGGGAAAAGATCATACCTAAATAAATTCTTTTGACAATACTAAATCTATTTTTCCCACATACTGCTTCAATTCAGTAATTTGTTCAACACTTAACTGTTCATTTCCCACATTCTGTCTTCAGTAAAAAATTATAGTAAGTTATTATTCGAAACAAAGTATAAGTAAATTCTTGTTCATCATTTCATATTTCAAGATACCACCTTGTCCTCACAGAAAATGAGCAAAAACACTCATTATGGTTGTTTATTTATTTATTTATAATTCTTCTTGCATGCATCAATCAAACTGATGACATTTGCAAACAGCATACTTAGGTGAAAAATGATATTATAGTTCTAAATTGGAACTTGGTAATGATAATTACATTAAATTACCAGTACTTACGTTTTGCATAGTTATGATGTCGTATATTGAACACAATATTGTAATGATTGTAATATCAATAAGTATAATACAAATAATAATAAAGTAGTCTCACACTAAATAAGTGATTCAATACATTTTATAGAAACTAGCTTTCAACTGAAATATGAATAGTTACATTCTCTGTGAGAATGCATTCATATTTCTGCTGTTACAAACTTACAAACTGAATTCAGACATTGTTTTTACTACAAAAGAACTTGAATTTATCTGAAAAATTTTGTTTCACATGTTCTTATGGTGACTGGGGGCCTGTTATACTTCATTTGGCCACAGAACTGTGCACTATGGTCTATTAAGTTCAAATTATGCATCATCACGGTATGGCACTGTCATGTCAAGGTGCAATCAAGTCAGTTCAAGTCATGTGATCTCAATTTTCATGGCTATCCTCAACTCCTTTTTCACAGGAACTGCGATCATTGCAAGATGATCTTCAACTGTTTTTGCACCCAAAGTGTAGCTTGCAGGGATAGCTTGTATATCAGAGAAGGAAAACACAAGTACAAAAATCACAAAAAAGAGTGTAGTTCCGAAAAATGTCATTAAATGCTACAGAAGGGCAAATTCACATGCTATACAAGGAACTTGAGGAAGAGGAATCTGCATTTTATAAGTATTCTAGAAAGTCGAAACACCATGCTTTTCATTTGTTACGTCAAATTGCAAACAGATTTACACAATGTTATGAGCTCCCATTACACCTTGTGAAAAACTGTTTTTTTTATGGTTTAGTTGCCAGTCAGGGCAAATTTTTGTACAATAGTCGTATCTCCTTCAATACCTTTCCCTTGTAGATTTACAGGTTTCCTTTACATCTTGTATTTGGCCTTTCATCGTTCAAGTGCCCTATTTGTACTGGAATCAGCTAGTGAAACAACATGAAAGTGACCACTGATGCTTGCAAAACTGTTTCACACAATTCCAGGGAGCTACTTAACAACAAAAAAGTTTCCCACAAACACTTAAATACAGCACTTGAATTATTATTCACATGAAACCATATTGCGTCTGTTGCACTGTCTGTAGGTATCAGTCCATTTTTTGTGAAACATTACAAATGCGTGACAACACATAAATAAATTACACTTACTAATCAGTTTAATTCTATCCACAGTACTTCTTTTCACTTCAAGCTGCAGCCATACTGCAATACATTTCACTGTAAAATATTAAACATGGTACCAGTATGTATAAAAGTCTATTTTATAAATGTAACAGAGGGCAAGTAATTTAGCATGCTCATGTCGAACGATTCAGACTGCTCTCTCAATGCTTCAACTAATGTTTCGTCATTTATTGCAAAATTATTAATTTTAACAAAAGAAATAACAAAACAAAACAATTTATAACAAATAATAAAATAATGAACAACAAAGACTTAGAATAACAACTGATACCAACCATGAATACCACAACAAAATGAAAATGGAGATATGTGCTTAATGGTAAATTGGGAGGAAATGAGCTTGGGGATTAAGTGATTAACAATGGATGATGACATCAGCCATTATAACTTTCTTCCCGAGAAATCCTGATGATGCCATGATGTGATGTGATATGACATGATGTGATATGATGTGACATGGGAGCCAGTGTGGATGTTGACATTTGAAATGCATTGTGAAATGTATGGATGGTATGTGATGTGACAGCCAATGCAAATAGGGTTTAAATTCCTAATTTAGTTCATGTCTGGAGTCTTTCCCATTCTGATATTTCTTCATGTACAGTGTTGCACTTGTCCACTTCCATTTAATTTTATTAAAAAAATGTAAACAATTTGCACAAATTGAAGGAATGTGTTGGTAGGTATTTACGCTTTACAAATGCAAGTTCACCCTGACTGTCACATCACGTCCCATCAAAATGATTCTGAAGTGCATTTCAAACTGTGTCATTTCTTTCGTTAAAATTAAAATTTGACAATTAATGGCGAAAGGTTAATTGAAGCAGTGGGGGCAAAAGTCTAAACTGTATGACACAAGCATACCAAATTACTTGTCCCATACTACATTTATAAAGTGTATTTTTATACATACCAATACTGTTTTTAATATTTTAGAGTGAAATGGATTGCAGTATGGCTGCAACTTGAAGTGAAGAAATCAAAAGAAGGTAGAATCAAATTGATTAATGAGTGGAATTCATTTTATATTATCAGCCATTTGTAATTTTTCACAAACAAATGGACTGAAAACTTCAGGCACTGTAAAAAAAAAAAAAAAAAATCCAAACTCCTCCCTAACAGGACATGAAGGCCCAACCGAATCGACCAGCCGCCGTGTCATCCTCAACCCATAGGCGTCCCTGGATGTGGATTTGGAGGGGCATGCGATCAGCACACCGCTCTCCAGCTGTATGTCAGTTTCTGAGACCGGAGCTGCTACTTCTCAATCAAGTAGCTCCTCAGTTTGCCTCACAAGGGCTGAGTTCACCCCACTTGCCAACAGCGCTCGGCAGACCGGGTGGTCGCCAGCCAAATGCTAGCCCAGCCCGACAGCACTTAACTTCGGTGATCTGACACTCCCTGTTCATGCCCTCCATGGTCACCTCCTCGAGATTCCCACAGGAAGTTAGAAGTACTGTGCATCGACACTGAAAGTGGTGGATTTATTACTCATTGAGGCAAATCAGTTATATTAAACATATCATTCATGTCATGACATCATTGTTTGGGAGCATGAAGTCCATTAATGGCTGCAAATGGTCCCCACCTAGACAAAAATAACCATTTCCAGTCAATAGTCGGTTCAGTTCGCCCAGGAGGCCCAGTCAATTACATGTAAACACAGCCCACGCCGTTATGGAACCACCACCATCTTGGAAAGTGCCTTGTTGAGAACCAGGATCCATAGGTTCGTGGTGTCTGTGCCACACTTGAAGCCTACCGTCAGCTCTTGCCAAGTGGCATTGGGACTCATCAGTACATGCGTACATCGCTATTCCATGACTTTTGTCACCTTAGTGTAATGAGTTCCAACATTAACAAGTTCTAAGACGAGGCATGGGTAAATATTTCCAACTCAGTAGAAAAATTGATGCCACACGTACTAAACATGTCGAATGAGTATTTATACAGAATTTTATTTTAGCACTATTTTAAGGTCTGTTATGGTTTATATGTGCCCTAGAGTTGTGTAAATGCTACATTGGACGTTTCAGTTTCAGGTTTCATGAAGACTATTCTCTTGTAAAACTGTTTATCTGATAATAATGAAATTCTTTTTGCTTTATTTTTGATTATTGTTTTCTGTTTCTGATTTGCTTATTTGTACACGCAAGAAGTGAATCGACTATGTCGCAACACTTCCTCCGCGGTGCCGTTGAATATGTTTGGTCGTGGGATGTCGCGGGGGTAAGTGAAGGTGACCTTGGCGGGGTTTGGAAGTCGTCTGTTGTGTAGTGTCAACAAATTAAGGTAAATATTGAATGGTTAAACGTGAACACTCCACAAAAAATTGATATTTTTTCATTTATCTCTTAAGTCAGTGTAAGATCTACTATGTTGCGGAGAAATATACTCTGTACTTTCTCCTAATAAATAAATGTAATTCGGTGTTTTTTACTTCCCAAGCCAGTGACATAATGAAGCTACATACACACACATTAAATTTTAGAGTTTTTATTTATTTATTTTTTGTCCAGGAGCAGGTAAATGGGCGAAATATGCCTTCGGAATAACGAAAGAATAGGATGACAGCTGACAAATTCCCTTAAAATCAACTCATCACCCAAAATTTTTCGTTCGCAGATTTTTTTGTAAGAAAAAAGTATTTTCTTCCTGTCGGTATCATTTTACATTTCTTTTCAGTGTCTTGTTATGTTTCCCAAGTACTGAAAGTTGTCGCCTTTGCAGAAACATAGGAAACATTGATCTATTCAGTAATATATTTCGGCTGTATTTTGTCCAACAACAAACCACTTTAATGTACGAAGACCTGTTACACGATGGAGTTGCCACCACAGTGTCTCAACATCACATGAAGTACACACTGATAAATTAGATAGTTGCTTGTGCCATAAAGCTGTTCACAAACTATTCTTTTTTGTTTTGCTGAAGGACTTTAAGTCTGTTACTAACAGAAAAGATAAGTATATGACTGACTAAGAAAATTTCGGTTTCTTGCAACCATTTGGGTGGATAGCAATCTGGTATCATCTTTCTGTGCCAATAGATGGAGAGCAATGTGTAAATTATGTTTTCGAACATGTGCAACTGTTGTTATAGTAATACAAAGGATTTTGTGTTTATCTTGGTTTCAGTTTCAAACATGGCAGATCAAGATCCAGATACGAGTCAAAGACGTTTCATAGAGAGAGGTTCACACAAAGGCAAAGGCATTGCAGTTCTTACCAGTGGAGGAGACTCTCAGGGTAAGTAAAATACAAATTATCAGTTATTGAATACTTCTTGTTTGTAATTATGCAGGGGGGGGGGGGGCTTTTGGAACTAGGCACTCTGTTTATCCTGCTGATATCTCTTAACTGTTTATTTGCCTATATCCCTTAGGTCTGAAAACATATCATTCAAATTATCTGTGTTCTCACTATTTTCCTTGTCACTAAAGCAAAGCAATCTCAAATATCACTTGCAGCTCTGATCATTCATCTCCTTTGGTAATAACTTTTCGGGCAATGAAGATATACAGAGTATTAGGGTTATAAGTACAGATCCTTTTATTGGTGGCCAAGGACAGTGTACTGAACAACATTGCATCAGTATTTATTTCATATTAAGAATGACAGTTATAGCTGTCTAGAGTAGTATGTTTTAGGTTGGTTATTAACTCCAAGTACATGTGGCAAGAACAGACCATTAATATTTATTTTCCCCCTCGGTGGATGCAAAAACAATAGTCTATGCTAACAGGTGTAATCCATTTCACAGTACAGTAACAACCACTCAGAAAATGTCAGCTAGTAAATTATATGACATGTTTACGGGGAGACTGTTAGACAGAGAAAAAATAACTATCACTCTGAAGAGGGTACATATTAAGGTACCAATCTTCACAATATCTACACTTATACCGCTAACACTGTCTATTTTGCTGCTTCAGTGTAGTTGTTTGCAGTACATGTTTAATGTTGAATGTGCAGACCTGTTCTTGTGCACTTGGCTTCCTGGTAGTCAGCTGGTAGTGCCAAAGGCAGCATGAATATGCTGCTCCAGTGTTTCCACATCTGGAAAGGCTCTGCATACACGAGACTTTTGAGATGGCTCCCATAGCCAGAAATTGCATAGGTTGAGATCCAGTCAATGACCAGGCCATGCCATTGGATCCCTCGTCCAATCCGTCGACCAGGGAAGACACGATTGGCAGGTGCCTGGACGTTAACGGCAAAATGGGCTGGAGCACCATCATGTAGAAGACATGTAACCCTTCGGATCATCAATGGCACTTCTTCCAGCTGGTAGGCAAAGTCACCCGCAAGTAATGCTGGTAGTTCCAATGTGTTAACCGACATGGAAGGAAAACTGGTCCCAAAATACAGTTGCAAATTATCTTGGCTCACACATTCCAGCTGCACCGATGCTGATGATTTGCTGTCACCATACCATGGGGATTTTGCATACTATCCCACAGATGACTGTTATGAAAGTTGAAGATACCACTCTGCATAAAGGTGTCCTCATCTGTGAATAGGATGGATGCTGCAACTGTTATGTCACAGGTCTGGTAAGTTCAAAAACCACCTGGGTGAGAGGGGAGGGGGGGGGGTTGCTGCAATCGGTAGTTTGTTCACACTGTTTCATAGTGAGGCTGCCTTTTTACTGATGCTAAATTCCAAATATTCTATAAATTGTCAGAAGAACTGATTTTTCTTTAAATTGCTTTAGTGCCAACATTCCTTCCTTTCACATTATTGTTATACTGCATTTGCACTCTCAGCAGTGAGCCATGTTAACCTGTTACCACTCTGTCTCATGGTTATGGTAGCAGAAGTTTATGTTGTACTGTGTTATGGAACTAGAACTACTGTTACTTTTGCTACAGATTCATCGGGTTGCAGTGAAAGATACTTTATGGAATACATATCATTATCATTAAAACATAAATTGTTTTAATTATTCACCTCCACATTACTTTTGCAAGTCTTTTCACCATGTACATTATCCATGTAAAATTGTCCTAGAATTACTACTGTTCTGTGTCCACTTAGGCTCACTTATGGCAGTATTGTAGGAATATAGTATTGTGAGAAAATCATGATATTAGGTATAAAGTGCTATCATTATTCACTCAGTTTATTTGCACTTTGTCATCATTAGTTTCAGCCAATTGGGTGATAGTATACAGTAGACATTGAGAATCACTCAGTCTTTTAATCTAGACTGTCTCAAATCTTTGGCTGATTCTTACAAGTATGTTATGATTTCCGTGGTGGTGGTTAAGTTGGGACCTAATACCATAGCTTATGCTCCTGTGACTAATTTAGTTTACAAAGCATACAAAATTATGTACAAGCAGTGTGATTGCCATCCAAAATCCGACTCACAGTCCATTGTGTTCGTTTTCCATTATGTTTCATGCGAACCATTAGAAACAGTGGCACAGAACATAAAATCTATGAGCACTGAAAGCACACTTTTGGCTGTCACTTTGCTAGTATTTTCGCTTTTGGATTCTCACATGAGCACTTGAAACAGACACCCATTTGCCTAGGCAGTACGAACTAATTCTCCAGTTGGTAGGCTAGATAGAAAGGAATTACATAAATGAGGTCACTAAAGAAACTGGCCAGTAAAAAATGGTGGGACAACATGCATCAACCTTATATGTTAGTGCCTTGATGTTGAACCACAGGACTGTGCATTAATGTTAGGGAGAGTGGATGGAGTAGAATGACAAGAAGCTGTAGCTGTAGAAGTCAGTAACCTTGCACTGTTGTTGCCCACTTCGACACTCAAAGTGAAATACAGTGCTTCTAGGGAGTTTTATAGTAGAGTTCTGTCTGTGTGTGTGTGTGTGTGTGTGTGTGTGTGTGTGTGTGTGTGTGTGTGCGTGTGTGCGCGCGCGCGCGCGCCTCATTTTGACTGAATGTGTACCATGGCAAGTAGAAAGCCTGTGGTTTACCAAGTGCTCTGTCCATTATTTCTAACCTATTGTAATAGGTAGGAGGTTTTAGTGTGATCATACTTTGGCTAGTTGTCCATTTATTTAGTAACTGACCAGTCAGACACGTTTTCTATTATCATCTTTATCCATCTACGTAGTTTAACATTACAATTTAAGATGCTGACTGTGTTAACAGTTTTAAGATTTGCAATTACTGGACAGCATTTTATAAGGGTGTGATGACCATCCAGCTGTCCACCAGAATGATTGACCACCACAAAACTGTGGCCAAGAACAAAGTTCTTCAGCCTGCTGCACAACTTGATTTCATTCAGTGGCTGCTTCACAACCCATGCTGTCTGGATCCTTCCCTCCAGCTCAGCTTTATTGAACTTAAAGCAAGATGGCTGTTGAGGTAGGACAGCAGCTTGAGAGTGCTCTTAAATCTTTAACAAAAATCACGGAAGTGAATGGCTATTTGAAATGAGACACGAAGGATGACAT
The DNA here is from genome assembly GCF_021461395.2 of Schistocerca americana. Lineage (NCBI taxonomy): Eukaryota > Metazoa > Arthropoda > Insecta > Orthoptera > Acrididae > Schistocerca > Schistocerca americana. Next base: position 360,919,010 of record NC_060119.1, on the reverse strand, counting down.
ATGTAAAGCAGTGAGTCTAGTTAGAATCTGTTTTGCATCAGTGGAAATATGCTAAATGACAATACTAAGGATATGATGTATCACAGAATAAGTCTAGGGAATGCCAAATGAACATAACACATAAGGAAGAGAGCAGCCACCAAGCAGGACAAATGGCCTCATCTGTTGGTGAAACATGAACTGCAAGCAGCAACTACTCCCAAGTGGCATGTGCAGGACTGGAACTGCATAGAAATTACATTCGTGCACCAAGAGCCAGTTGGACCGATCTAACAAATGAAACTCTGCCAATGCCATCTGTAGGCAAAATGTGGGAAACCGTACAACTTTATCAGCATTTTGCTGGTATACTGGGGCCAGATGGGCAAGGAAACTCACTTGAAAACAAGTCTGGTGACGGTGACCAATAGAAACCACAATGTGCTGTTAACAAAAGAAATTGAAGATAAAATCCCAGAAAGAACCAACTTATGTTTACAAACTATGGTAGGAGAGCTCTCAAAGAATATCATAAACATAATAAAAGAAGAAATAAAAAGCAAATTGAACCCTGTAAGCAGAGAATCCAGCCAAATGCAAAGTGAGCATAAACCGCAGAAGAAAATCACTGAATGGGAAAAGCTAAATCTGGTAAAAGCCAGGAAATGAGGGAGGAGAAGAAGAAAACAAATCATAGCATGAAGAGCAACAGTTGGAATCAACTGTCCTCAACATGCTCCCATACCACGTGTAAATAGCAAAAGGACCAACAAACACAGAGCAGGAGACAAAGGGAAGAAAGTTAGTTGGGATGAACACTAAATGTAGCCCTATGTGGTTAAACTTCACCCAAATATGAGGCAGGAAAATTTAATGAGTACTCTCAAGGAAAATGGAATCTCAGGAGAAATTGGGTGCAACCAACTGCAAACTAATGGCACAGGCAGAGCATTCAGAGTAGTGTTATCCATCCTACACAAAGAACAGATAACAACCCCTGACTTCTAACTCGAGGGGTTAATAGTCTGGAGGTATTTTTCTTGCCAACAAGAGTGTAACTCCCACAGCAACAGCAATAACAAACAATACATCAGAATAATGGCATGGAATGTAGAAGGGCTAAAATCCATAATCAGTGTGATCCCCCTGCTCAGCTTCCAAGCCCTGAGGGACTCAGCATGCTTTTGCTGAGTATGGGCTTGAGGACCCCAGGGTTTCTGAGCTGGGGACTGGTAAGTGCCGCCAGTCTCCTGTCACTGTAAGCTCTGGGAATGCTTTAGTGACCACTGTATAGCACAACAGTAGAACGTTGTGTGTCTCAGGTAATGGCATCTTGGCTTGACTGCCTAGTTCACGAGAATGGTACAATCTCAACATGTGCTGCATGCTGATGAGATGCAGGGCTGTTGAAGTGGAACTGTCATTAGCAGGCAACCTCTGGAGACCCCGCTGCACATCAGTTGTATAAGGCTTACTCAGGCATAAGGGGCTGTCTGAGTGGAACCTTATTTCCCTAGCTGCATGTGGGATCAAAATGGGATGCTTGAAGATTTCTCCTTCTCCTCCTCCCAGCAGAAAGGATAAGCTGCAGATAGGTACTAACACCCAATCAAATAAGAGGGCTCTTGTAGCCATTCCTCCAGACTCAGGGGTTATACAGAATTTGCCCATGAATAGTAACGGAAAGCATGGTGCCATTCAGAATGTGTTTTTAGTTGTGAAATGGAAAGAGGGCAGTTTTGAAAAAGTTTCAACTTTTTATATTCATAAAGGTTTGAAGAGCATCACGGATACACTGAAATTGGTCAAGCAAATGTGTAGCGGCACACTGTTTGTTGAAACTGCTAGTTGCCAATAAGCAACAAACTTGTATCATGTAGAGATCTGGTAGACATTCCTAAGCAGGAATTGAAAGATGAGTGGGCTCAAGAAGGCATTTTCGATATGCAGAATATACTGAAAAGGGTCGATGGGGATCTGGTAAAATCTGACTCCTTCTTCCTTACCTTCAATAGCATGAAACTTCCAGAGTGTATCAAGGCAGGGTTTCTTCGTCTGTGCATATGGCCAAACATCCCTAACCCAATGTGCTGTGTTAGATGTCAGCTCTTTAGGTACACCAGCTTAGGATGTAAGAGTGAAGCCACTTGTGGCAAATTTGACAAGGCCGCAATGGTGTTGGCTGTTCCTTCCTTCCAAAGTGTGAAAATTGCTCTGGGCACCACCCGGTCTGGAGTAGGGATTGCAGTGTCTTCTTTGAAGAACGGAAGATACAGGACATTAAGACATTGAAAAACATCCCATATGGAAAGGCCAAGAAGATCTATAAAGCCATGCAGCCTCCAACGTTCACTACATCTTTTGCTTCTGCCCCTAAACAGCGTATTTCAGTGGCCAGCACTTCCACACAAATGGAAGTTGCTAGTGTCAACACTAGTACCTGTGTTTGTCAGTGTACTTGTCAAAATGCAGTTGTTTCAGAGTCCATAGCCCCTAAGAAAACTTCAGAGAAAGTCACAATTACCACCGTTGTGGAACTCATGATGCCTCCAAAGCAGAGACTTGTAAAAACTCGAGCACTGCCTCAATCACTACTGTAGTAGTTCCTGCAAAGCCTTCCAGGCCAAGAAAGCAAATAGGAAGGTTGCACCACAGGTGAAAAAGGTTGTAGATCATCAGACCATGTTGATGTCATTTGACTTGATGGCTGTGCTGCTTCTGCTTCAGTGCCAATGGACTGCTAAATCTGCTCGGGACAACCATCTTGTCTGAAGGCTGAAACTCCAACTGCTGTGGGCTTTCCATCTGGGTGGAAAGACAGGGAGAGAGTGCAGCCCACATGACAGCATGGCTCCCATGCTTTCATGACTCATGTGGAGGAATTGAAACTCCTGGCACAGGCACAACCCTTGTGCTTGTGTTTACAGAAGACACATTTCAAAGCTACTGATGCCCCTGTGCAATGGGGATATGCCCTCCTGTATAATGATGACCTGATTGGGGAATGAGCCAAGTTAGGTGTTGCTGTGTTTGTCAATAACACATGCAACTGCTCTGCTCTCCTCTTAGTTGCTGATCTACAAGCAGTATCCATTGCAGTTTGTGCTAGTTAGGCATCACTATCTGCTCCCTGTACTTACCTCTGCAGGATGCAGTAGACTCCGACGCTCTCGCAGCCCTTATTGAGCAAATCCTCTGCACGTTTCTTGTATTGGGTGATTTCAGTGCTTGTAATGTATCATGGGGCTCAAACTATACTTGTCCCAGGGTTGTGTTTTGGAAACCTCGTGGCTTCTCAGAAGCTGTACATCCTCAAGAAGGGCAGTTCCACAAATTTCTAGCTGCTACTAGGTAATCCTTAGCCTTTAACCTATCTTTCTGCTCTCCAACACTTGCACACTCAGCACAGTGGGAAGCAGCTGATGAACTTCATTCCAATGACCACTTTTCACTGTGATACACGTACTAGATGGAGGATTGCCGGAACAGAAGCCACCAAAATGAATGATCAGCAGAGCTAACTGGGCACTGTTCAGGCAGTTGGCTATGTTTGAACACTGTCACAGTGTCCAGAAATGGGTGGGCCGCATTATGCATGTGATCTATCACACTGCTGACTTATCCATGCCACAGGCCATCTTAGGCGGTGATGTGTACCTTGGTGGACAGATGAATGCTGCTCAGCAACCTGGGATAGACTGTTTAAATGCCACCCAACAGCAGACAACCTCACAGCATTTCGAGTTGCGAGAGCCCGGGCTCGCTGCATCATTAAGGAGAGCAAGAAAAGGTCATGGCAAGCATTCCTGAACTCTTATCAACCATTCTGCTTGTTCTACAAAAAATATGGGAAGTCATACCTAGAACTTCTGGTAAACACAGTCGTTTACCAGTAGCAGCAGTGCTGAAACAGAGGTGTCTCCAAACAGTGCCCGGAGACATCGCTCAGACTCTGATCATTTTGCAAAAATTGCAGCTGATGCAAAGCAAAATATGACATTTTATTCATTCTCATCATGTTCTTAGTTTACTTGATTTGCATATGAGGGGCACAATCCTACATTTTAGAGAGTCAGTGAGGTTCCTTGGCCTCATTTTTTACTCCAAATTGTCGTGGTTGCCACACCTAAGAGACCTGAAAGCTTACGGGTGATCAAAAAGTCAGTATAAATTTGAAAACTGAATAAATCATGGAATAATGTAGATAAAGAGGTACAAATTGACACACCTGCTTGGAATGACATGGGGTTTTATTAGAACCAAAAAATACAAAAGTTCAAAAAAATGTCCGACAGATGGTGCTTCATCTGATCAGAAAAGCAATAATTAGCATAACAAAGTAAGACAAAGCAAAGATGATGTTCTTTCCAGGAAATGCTCAATATGTCCACCATCATTCCTCAACAATAGCTGTAGTTGAGGAATAATGTTGTGAATAGCACTGTAAAGCATGTCCGGAGTTATGGTGAGGCATTGGCGTCGGATGTTGTCTTTCAGCATTGCTAGAGATGTCGGTCGATCACGATACATTTGCGACTTCAGGTAACCGCAAAGCCAATAATCGCACGGACTGAGGTCTGGGGACCTGGGAGGCCAAGCATGACGAAAGTGGTGGCTGAGCACATGATCATCACCAAAGGACACGTGCAAGAGATGTTTAACGCATCTAGCAATATGGGGTGGAGTGCCATCTTGCATAAACATCGTACGCTGCAGCAGTTGTTCATCAGCCAGGCAAGGGATGATGAGATTCTGTAACATATCGGCATACCTCTCACCTGTCACGGTAGCAGTTTTGCTGTCCAGCGCCATCTGTCAGACATTTTGTGACCTCCCCCCCCCCCCCCCCCCCCCCCAAATAAAACCCCATGTCATTCCAAGCATATGTGTCAATTTTTACCCCTCTATCTGCATTATTCCGTGGTTTATTAAGTTTTCAAATCTGTACTGACTTTTTGATCACCCGGTATATCTCTAAAGGCACTAAACAACATAAAATGCCTTAGTCACAGGTCCCTTAGTCACAGGTCTTGGGGAGCAGACAGAGCGTATCTCCTCCAGTTTTATAGGGCTTTCATGTGTTTGCAGCTGGACTACGGGTGCACAGTATATGGGTCGGCGAGGCCTTCTTATTTGAAGATCATTGATGTTCCACCGTGAGGGGATTTGCTGGTCATGGGTGCTTAAAGGACCAGTGCCGTATCCAGTCTCTGTGCTCACTTATCATCCGGCAGCAGCTCCTCACGGTGCGTGAGGCATGTAAGTTCCTCACTGCTCTAATTTCAGCAGCACACCATACTATTAGACGTCTGTCTCTGGAATGCCTTTTCTCCAATTGTCCACGAGCCACTCCCAGATCGTGTCCTCAAAGTCCAACTGCCTCAAAGCTTCACTGTCTTTGATGCAGAAGTATATGCGATCTTCCGGGCACTTGAGCAGATGAGACATTATTCCAGTGCTAAATTTCTTGTCTGTTCTGATTCTCGAAGTGCCCTTCACTCTCTGAAATGTTTGTATCCAGCAAAGTAGTCCACACTACCCAGGGTGCCCTCCTCCAACTACTACGAGTGGGGAAGGAGGGGTATTTTTGCTGGGTACCAGGGCACATGGAAATTGCGGGGAACGAAGGGCAGATCTAACAGTCAAAGAGGTGTGTCATGATCCTGAGGTATTTCAGTGTGCCATCTCCCTGCATGCCATAACCTCGCTTTTGAGCTCCAGAGTCTTGGGTCAATGGGAGGATGAGTGGCTGGAAGTGACAGAAATAAGCTCCATCTAGTAAAGCCCACAATGCAGCCATGGCGTATTTCCTTTGAGCCATGTAGATGGGACAAGGTTCTCCTCTCTAGTCTTCACACAAACCATGCCCCATGATGCAAGGCTTCTTGCTCTGGCAAGAGGATCTTCCGATGTGTAGCACTTGTGGCATACAGATCACTGTGCATTACGTTTTATTGGACTGTGTTTTATTTTTCGACCACATGCTGATTTGCTGACAGATCTGCAATCTGTTTTAGATAATGTTTAAACAAATGTGGTTAGTTTTAAAGTTTTGTGAATTGTCCAATGTTTTTTTCCAAGATTTTAGGGAAATGGTTTTAATGTGTTTACAGACTGACTGGCTCAACATACACTTACATAAATGGTCAGCCTGTGACATTTACCTGTGCCTTCCTTTTAACTCCTTTGCCGTTTTACTTGTGGTTTAGTCTCATGTATAGCATCTTTTTTCTTTCCTATTGTCTTAGCGTGTATGATCACAATTTAGTAATTTTATCCACATTCGTTTCTTTTAATGTGTGTAAGGGTGCTGATAACCTCACTGTTGAACAACCCCCCCCCCCCCCACACACACACACACACACACACACACACACACACACACACCTTCAAGGGAATGACATAATTCTTCACAGAAACATTCAGCTCAGAAGGCACAAGCATGAGGAACTTCAACAGAATTCACTCCCTAGCTAAGAAAGGAGATAGAGGGTGCCCTCTCGGGTCACTAAGCTGTTTTATAAACCACACCTTCAACCCCCCCCCCCCCCCCCACACACACACACACACACACACACACATAATCATACAAATAATACCTTAGCTGTAGTCACCAGTGAAATGAAAATAATAAGTGTGTACTACATGGCCAGTAGTGAACCTGAGAGCATTACCAACAAGCTTTGAAAGGCACTGGAAGATATAGAAGGTGGTAAGCTGACCATTCTGGTAGGATATCTAAATTTCTGCATAGACAAATGGAACTCAAAAACCCTTATGGTCGCAGATTTTCTGATGGAATACCTACTGAGACTGCTAAATCAGGAAAAGGGATACATCTATGTAGTACCAAACGCAAGGTGCACAGTCGACCTAGTCGTCATGGATGTTCAGTGTTATACCCAGGTGGAAGTAGAAAAGTCACAATTAAGAAACACCTTTCAATAGTAACTAAAGTTCAGTTGAGCTCAGAAGCACACATATAAATACCTTAAACCACAAGTTTCAAGGCACATAGATGAAGAAAAATGGCTAGTGCGCAAAGCAGAGCTACCAACAATAATCCACATGATGAGGTAGGTGAGACAGCAGCAGCTCTGAATAATATACTCTCACAGGCTGCCGCTGAAGTAACCAGTTTCAGATGCACCATGAAGCCATGGTTCAATGAAGAATGTTACCTCATGATACAGTGGACACAACAACTCGCTTATGCTGACAGGTAACACAGAAATGACACAGTAATAGAGTATGCTGAAGAACTATGCTCTACAGAGGAAAGTGCTGAAAAGATGTCCCAAATTCCCATAGAGAAAGTTGCTTAAAAGAATTTCATGTTTAAACTCTTCTTTAAACTACTACTAGGGCACATTGAATAAAGACGACATGCTATTACCTCGACGAATCAATACAGTTTCACTCCAGGCAGATCAACACTGCATTCATTGCAAAAAGTTACTCAAGAAATAACAACCCACCAGTCAACTGTATGCAGTTTTATATAGACTACACTAAAGCATTTGACAGTATCAGCAGGGAGAAACTCCTCCAGTAGCTAGAGGAAAGACTAGGTAAATCAAGCAACAAACTAGAAGCAAGCAATTTGATTCTAGGTGCAAACCATGTAGCAATATATGATGGCATATCAGTGTTGAAAAACAACATCCAAACAAGAGGGGTCCTACAAGGTTGTCTGATACATGTGGTAATCTGTAGTGTAATGTCAGTGGACACTGGGCAGACTATAAACACAAGAAATGTAAAACTGCTTATGCCTGCAGATCAAATGGTCATTCTCTCCAGGAGCCTAGAAGAGCTACAAGCAGCCATGGGGACCATCAGAAATTGGACACTAGAAAACCTGGAAATAACAACTCAAAGATGAAAGCAATAAAATTTAGAAGAGGGGGAAGAATATCAAAGAGCGAACATCTCACATGTGGTGAATCAACGTCAGAAGCTTTAAATACTTGGGAGTAACAAAGAACTGGAACCTCTCTCTCTCTCTCTCTCTCTCTCTCTCTCTCTCTCTGGGAGTGAGCAACGGCCACAAGAAAAGCCAAAAAGCCATTTAAGACATCCTTAAGCTACAAAATGTTACACTCTCTTAATTGCAATAACTCTGTTCGAGCTCAAAGTTATGCCAGCTGCCACATACAGACGTCAACTAAGATGAACCTATCTTATGGTGAAAAACCTAAAGAAACTAGAGAATGTTTAAGCTGGGTTCCTAAAAAGAGCTCTGTCAGTCTCAAAATTCATCAGAAATAGCTACACTTACAATAGTGCAGAAAGCTTTCTTTGTAGAAGAAATTAGACAACACTGTCTTCCAGAGGCACAAACGTAGAAAACTGTCATTGAGGACAGACAGAACAAAGCCCAGGATGTACTGAAAGAAATCGTGGAAATAGAAGCGATGAATTTAGGTACCAGTAAAGGACTGAACTTCCAACTCCATCACCCATACATGTATTTTGCTGTCCACAGTTTCTGACCGAACGAGGTGGCGCAGTGGTTAGCACACTGGACTCGCATTCGGGAGGGCGACGGTTCAATCCTGTGTCCGGCCATCCTGATTTGGGTTTTTCGTGATTTCCCTAAATCACTCCAGGCAAATGCCGGGATGGTTCCTTTGAAAGGGCACGGCCGATTTCCTTCCCCGTCCTTCCCTACTCTGATGAGACCGATGACCTCGCTGTTTGGTCTCTTCCCCCAAAACAATCCAAATCCACAGTTTCTGTGCAAATGGTATGCCGGAAGGAATCATATCATGACCCTACAGAGGACTGTGTCTGTAAACTATGCAACAAGCTATGTCCCAATTACCATTTAGTGAAGTGCAGAAGCAGAACTCAAAAGACTGGTGAAAGCATAACTTAAATGTAATATGTGCACATTGTATTTAGTCATGTTAATGTTTATTGAGTTATGCAGATGGGAGCTATCCTTGCAGTACATCCTTTGCTCCCATAATCCTCCTGGCCTCAATCTCACATAAATCTGTGTCCCCACACCCTCGATACAACAGTTTTCCCTTTCTCTGCCCTGTCACCTTCACCAAACCATGCCTTCACATCATCTTCGTCATGCTTCCCTGGCTCCAGTATCCTTGAGTTGAATGCTGAACCTGTGCCCCTGCCAGTCCTCTTTCTCTCTCGCTCTATCCAAACCGCCATACATAACCTCCTTCCCAGTTCAACTGCTGAACTACAAATGCAGTATTGTGTGTGCAGTCGTCCCAGTGTAGGTGCACAGGTGTGTGTGTGTGTGTGTGTGTGTGTGTGTGTGTGTGTGTGTGTGTGTTTTAAGATTTTGAGAGAAAGTCTAAATATATATGTGTGTGTACAGGGAGGATGTCTGAAGTTATAATGTTCCTTTATGAATTATTGCAATTCAGTTACTGTAATCACATTTTTCATGGACTGTTTGGGGCAAAACACTAATTACTGCACTGTTAAATGCTAAAACTTATAATCAGTCGATTGTCAGTACTTCAGAATCTTAAGCAAAAACAAAACAAAAAATACTCTCTCTGAAAAGTTCCTGTTTCAAATGTGCAGTTGGCTCCTATCTTATTCTGTGCAGATGGAGTTATTGTAACCACTGTCACCAATTTTCATGGTCACGTGTTTTGGGAACCAGTAGTAATAAATCAAATTGGAAACCAAGTGAGATGAGTTGTTTAAGTGGTTAAGGTACTGAACTTGTATTCTGTAATAGAGGGTATCAGATTCTCATATGGTCATCCATATTTGGGTTTTTCATGGTTTTTGGAAATATTTTTCAGCAAATGCTTGGATGGTTCCTCCAAAATTTTGTTGATTTCCTTCTCCATCCTTTTCCAGTTGAGCTAATTCTCCATTTCTAATATCTCAGGACTCAATAGGCTGTGTACCATCTCTCAGGTTAGATAAGTTTCTGCTTTCATGTGTAATTTGGAAGTGCCACTGTAGGCTTTTTTGCTAATTCTTGTTTGAGAAATTCTGTAAATGCAGAAGCACTTTGCAAACTGTCCACAGGGAGCTTTACATTGCAAATGTCCCTTCTGTATAGTAATTGTGTTGTTTTTTCCTTCATTCACATTCATCACTGGTGTGCATTGCAGTTATGTATTCTTAAAACCCCAAATACTGCTTCCAATCATTTATTAGGAATACCTTTTTTTTTTAAGTTCTGTAATAACCAATGTTTATGTAGTTCAGTGTCCACCTCATTAGCTGAGTGGTCAGCACATCTGACTGCCATTCAGAGGTCCTGGGTCCGATTCCCAGCTGGGACAGGGATTTTCTCCACCTGGGGACTGGGCGTTATGTTGTCATCATCATCATGGACACAAAAGTCATTTAGTGTGGGATCAGTTTAAAAGACTTGCAACTTGACAGCTTCCCCAGATGTAGATGGATGTGATCATTTCATTTACACAATTGAGTGACATTTTTCAAGCCTGTGTTTGTGTGACTGACAAGCTAATATTTTTGTAGAATTTACAGGATACTGGAAACATAGGAGTGGTGTGTGTTCTTGCAGCATAGGAAATGTGTACACAAATATGATTGGTTATTTGAATAATCGGTTGCAGCAACTGCAACATTGCCAGGTTGATATGGAGATGGTAACGATAGTTCCATTATGACAGTATTGCTTAATTTGAAGCAATTAACTCACATACTGACCTGTTGATATTGTTTTAAGTTGTCAGTACAACCTGTTTTTCGCTATTTTGTAACTGTTTGTAATTCTGCAGGAATGAATGCTGCTGTTCGTGCTGTTGTAAGATTTGGTATATATTTGGGTTGCAAAGTATTCTTCATCAGGGAAGGTTACCAAGGAATGGTTGATGGTGGAGAACACATAGAAGAGGCTGGATGGTCTAGTGTTTCCTCTATCATTCATAAGGTATGTTGTGTAGTGTTTTCTGCATGAACTTATTTCATGTGTTTGTTAGTGTGTTGATGTAAATCAATTTTCTCTTGTTTAGGGAGGAACTGTAATTGGTTCCGCAAGGTGTATGGACTTTAGAGAACGTGAAGGCCGCTTAAAGGCTGCAAAAAACCTTGTGACCAGAGGGATTACAAATCTTGTTGTGATTGGTGGAGATGGTTCACTCACAGGGGCAAATCTCTTCCGACAAGAATGGCCCTCTCTTCTTGATGAACTACTGCAAAAGGGTAAGATGAAGTGTAAACAATTTGTCTCATCGTTACCTACATCTGTAAAATGGGTTGCAGTTAATCTGCAGTTGCTCTCATAAATAAATTATTCTAATCAAACAATGGAAAATCCAGGATTGAATGTAACAATACAGTGAAAAGTAAAGTTGCTACTCACCATATAGCAGAGATGGTGTGTCGCAGATAGGCACAACTGTTACAAATAAATAAAGCTTTCGGCCATTAAGGCCATTGTCAACAATAGACACGCACGTGCACGCAAATACAACTCACACGCACGACTGCAGTATTGTTGACGCAGGCCTAAATGACCGAAAGCTTTATTTATTTGTGACAGTCTTTTTGTTGTGCCTATCTGCGACTCAGCATCCCTGCTATGTGGAGAGTAACAACTTTTCTTTTCATAATATTGTTATTAGTTATACTAATATCATTAAAAAGGAGTCCATGTGAATTGAGCCCCTTTGATTTTTTCCATTTTGATTTATGGGTCTTCTTATAAGAAATGTTAATGTGAAACAAATAATGGCGTGTATTGGAGTGGGGGTGAGGGTACTACCAGTGTTAGAGTACCACTGTTGGAACTTTAATCACACTGTTAGTTCAAAAGAAAATACTATGAAAAAGAAAAGGTAGCAACTCACTATATAATGGAGATGATGAGTCACACAGAGCTACAACAAAAAGACTGTTAAGTAAGTGAGCTTTGGGCCAAAAATCCGTCTTATGAATGGCCGCCGAGGCCAGACTAGAAGCAACAGTTTGTGAGCGACACTGTTGCTTGCAATCTGGCCTCGGCGGCCAGAGACAGTGGTCGTTGTGTGTGAGCCGTGTTTGTGTGAATTTGTGTTTGTGTGTTTTGTCTACTTCAGAAGAAGGCTTTTTGGCTGAAATGTTACTTGTTTAGCAGTCTTTTTGTTGTGCCTGTCTGTGACTCAAATCTCCCCACTATATGATGAGTAGCAATCATCTTTTTCGAAAATGTAATGTAATCGGATAGACAGAAAATTTACTCACCAAGTGGTGGCAGGAGAACACACACATAAAAAATAGGTTTTACTTATGCAAACTTTTAGAGCCAGTGACTCCTTTTCCCAGAGAAGCGTTGAGGAGGAAGGGACGGGGGTGAAGGAAACGGGGCAGAGTTCGGAAAAGTCACCCAGGACCCCAGGTCAGGGGAGACTTACTGTACAGGATGAGAAGGAAAGACTGATTGATGGGGACTGCCTGGGCGAGATTTGAAAACCTGAGAGCAAGGTGGAAAACAGGGTAATATGCAAGACAGAGATTACTGCTAAGACATTATGCGTGAGTTAATAAGAGTGATAAGCTAAATACATTGTATGTAACAGAGATGGGAGGAGGGGACAACAAAAAATAGACAGGTCAGAAAATGAAAGATGTAGAAAGCTAAAATGGAGTGAAGAAAGGAGTAGTTACTGTGAAGAAATACTGAGATTGAAGAAATTAACATAAATTAAGTCCAGGTGGGTGGCAAGACTAAGGACGTACTGTAGCGCTTGTTCCCACCTGCGGAATTCTGAGAAACCGGGAGAAGAATACAGATGGCACGTATGGTGAAAGAGGCACTGAGGTCACGAGTGTCATGTTATAGCAACTGGTTATTCGATGTTGCCAGTATAAACCTTCTGCTTATCCCCATTCATCCTAACTGATAAGTTGGTGGTAGTCATGCCAGTTTAAGAGGCCAAACAGTGTTTATGTAATAGATGGTATGTGACATATGTCATTTTACAGGTGGCTATCCCTTTGATAGTATATGTTTTGCCAGTTACAATGCTGGCATCAGTGGTGGTACGAGGGTACATAGGGCAAATCTTGCAGGGGTAGGAGCCGTAGGGTAGGGAGATGGGTGCAGAAGGAGCACAGGCTCAGAAAAGGATATTGCAGAGATTGGGAGGGTGATGAAAAGCTATTTTAGGTGTGGTGGACAAAATCTTACACAGAATGGGTCTCACTTCAGGGCATGATTTTAGGAAGTCATGGCCTTCTCGAAGTAGCCGATTAATACGTTCGAGATCAGGCTAATACTGAGTGACAAGAGATGTGCTCCGAAGGTGGTTTTTGGAGGGATCAGACTGGATGTAATATGAAAAGGCTCTGTGGAACATGAAACTAACTAATGAAAGAAGTGTAAATAATATGAATGAGAGAGTTTTGTACCTGGTTTAAATGCTGTATCAGTGCAAATATTGCAGTTCTTTTCTTTTCGTTTTTTTAATTTTGAGGGAGCTGTGTTATTGGTTGAACAGGCCTTAAGATCTTAGAATTTAAAATGAAGAAGGAAGACAGAGAGAGATAATTTTGAAACTGTTCTTAGCAAATAGGCAGTGGCCCACAAGTCATAAAAGCCATTTAAAATAAGCTTTAAGGTCCTGTACTTTGCTCCGGTGCAAATGAATTAGCGCTGCCAAGTGGTGGGGAAACCTAATGTGCTGATGAAATGTGGCTTCCCCTGTGGAGTGTGAATGCACGTTGACAAAATAAACATTGGTTGGACCTGAGTTAATACATACAGTATCCAAGATTAATTAATTATATTGCAATTGGAAAGGATGACATAAATTTGTTTTGGTGTGGATGTTATGAATAGAATGTTAAACTTGGTGAAATGCTGATGATTGAAGGTTTTTTTTTTCTGGGAGATGGGTTTAATATAATACATAAATTTCAGACATGGCAGACTAAAAAAAATTGATTATTCCTGAATGGTGATTTATGCACAGTAAGTTTAATATGCTGGCATTATGAAACTTGTTGTCTCAGGATACACATTCACATTTCAAAACAGTCCTGAGATAATTGCGTGTGGATATATTCTTTCTACTCTATGGTTGTTGTGTAGAGTGTGTGTGTGTGTGTGTGTGTGTGTGTGTGTGTGTGTGTGTGTGTGTGTGTGTGTACGTACAGTGTATCTTTTGTGCATGTAATTCAGTGAAAAATTACTTGTTTGGTGAAATCATTTTCTGTCTCAGCATCACTCCCAACAGAAGCAAAATAATATTTAAATTTTTAAAGAAACAGATGTCAAAGTAAATTGTATTTTTTTAGAGGCTGTAACATTTTTTTGTGTCAGCGGGTAGGAACATTGTCCTAAAGCAGGTCTAAGACCCAGATGTTTAGTGTTGAGTAATAAATATTGCATACCAGTATGTAAGATTGCATGTTGGGTTTCTAATTCTCAACAGAATTAAATCTAGCATAAAAATTACAGTTACCAATTGACAGGACCTTTAGTAAAGTTATTAATAAACAATACATTGTGAAAATTCTATTAATTTTACATGATACACTTTTTTAATGATTATGGTTCACATGTTTTGCTTTTTTTAGGCGAAATCACAAAAGAAAGCAGAGAAAAGTACACATATCTTCATATTGCTGGTTTGGTGGGTTCCATAGACAATGATTTCTGTGGTACTGACATGACCATTGGTACGGATTCTGCCCTTCATCGAATTATTGAGGCTGTTGATGCCATAGTCTCAACAGCTTTCTCACATCAGCGCACATTTATTATGGAGGTCATGGGACGACATTGTGGGTATGTAACCATGTCCTCTCTCTCTCTCTCTCTCTCTCTCTCTCTCTCTCTCTCTCTCTCTCTCTGTCTCTGCCTGTGTGTTTGTTTACTGGATAAAGACCTTCTCTAAACTCCTCCTCCAGCAATATTTATCTGTGTTACTCCTGCAAATTTTCTAATGTCATCTACTCCCAGCTCTTGTGTAGAATATATGCTATAACCAATTTTTATCTGTTTCTTTTTCTGTTTTAACAGAATAAACTGAACTCATTGTGCCTGATTGTAGCATATATTCTTCTTTCTGTGCATTACTTGTTTGCATTTCAGCATGTCCTATTAAGTGACAGCATCTGTCAGAAGAAAGCTGTTTATCACAGTGTCTGCTTGTCTTTAAGAAGTAAAGTTAATTTCTCTTTGTTTTTACTAATTTTGAACTAGAATGTGTTTAGAATATGCTTTAATATGCTAATATACCCTAGTCTACTGAATAAATACAGCAGTATATTTTTTACAATATAACAATGGATCTACATTCAGCAATGACCTGTACCTTCACATTCCAGTGACATTGTTTTTGTAACTTTTAGGTATTTACAATGGGTCTACATTGAGCCAATGACCTGTACCTTCACATTCCAGTGAGATTGTTTTTGTAACTTTTAGGTATTTGACGTTGCACATATTTTGACTGTTTCCTGAGGCAAATATATTCACTTTCAACGTATCCAATAATTTTGGTGAATCACCAATTTTTTTAAAAAATTCAATGTTTTGGTCTTACTTTGTCCTAGAACAATGCACTGACCACCCGTATAAACTTTTCATCCATAAAAGCTAAGGACTGAGGAGGCTACACAACTTTCAGTAAGTCATCATCTGACTATTTTCTTGTACTTTGGAAGCCAGCAAAGAACTTTGTCGGGACCATTTCTACACTACACATTTTCATTGCAAGAATTTTTGAAGCAGATACTTAAATTGACAACATACTCAAACTTTTTTGAAACCATTGCATTTCATTTGTTTGTTACCAGTACTAGAGCTGCTGATTTACTGTCCAGTATCATTAGCGATGTATCTTTCATCTTTCTCACTAACTCCATTCTCTGAAGTTAGAGTCAGGTTGAAGACATGTTAGAAATGGAGCATGTAAGGAAGAAACTTCTTATGATTCTTTAGTTTTACGTCTGTTGTCTTTCCTTCATGGTAAACACCACATGCTCTGCTACCAATGTGAGCAAAGGAAAGTCCACTTTCCATCTAATGTAACACACAGACTTCCAGTATTCACTGTCACTCTGTGCATTATTTGATTGTCAATTAGATGGTACATTCTGTATGAAACCTCTTAATTTTGCAGAAATTGTGTCTGCTGTCTGTCAGTAGCCTTCTTACTTTGTACAGAAAATTCACCCCAATTAACAAGTGGCATAAAGTCATCTATCTGCATTCTCCCTGCCAGAAATGTTTATTCTGCTTCACTTTTGCTGCCAGTCCCATACAGTTTTCATGGACATAATATTATTTTTGTAGCATACTTTCTCATTGACAGCTAAACCCATGTCATTTAGTAGAAAAATAGATGAAGCTGAGTGTTTTCAATACAGTGAAACTTTCCTCTAGACTAGGTTTTGAATTGATATATCATCATGCACAAATGAGATTCTCACACACACACACACACACACACACACACACACACACACACACACACATTCTATAACTCCACCTTTACATTCACAGAATTAATGTTTTCCCACCGTTTATGACATTTTTTTATCATCCCCATCAAATTTCCTACGTCAACAATGTTAATTTGCACCTGATTTTGTGTCAACATATTTATAATTTTCCCACAATTTATGCATTACGAAAAAATGTTCATAGGAGAAAAAAAATGACGCTGGCGTGATGTTGGCCGTCCAGTAGTGTTTACAAATATTATGTGGTTAGTTTCTTGACACCAGAACAGTCTACTCAGCAATCTGAACCAATGAACCCATAAAAGCTGGAGCAATGCATGCCATTTCTCTCGCCGCTGCCAAGCTCTACTTGGTGTGGTGGCTGCTGTGAATAACTGGGTTCACTCAAGCTAAGATTTCATGACCAACCAGAACAATTTCCAAACTGTCTGTGCTGCACAAATGCAGTTTCATAGTTGTGATCATCATGACACCTTTGTTGAACCATATTTAGCATGTTTTAGCATTTGGCCATGTAGCACTAGTTGGCACAGTCATGTACTTTGTGTTGCTCAGATGTTTTTAGTTTAAACACAACACTGGTAATGTGGTTTTTTTTATTTTTTCATGCTGAGAAAAATGTGTTTCGAGAGTTTATTCTTGTTGTCAAGTGCAGAACTTACGTATGTACAGTCCTGGAAATTGAAATAAGAACACCGTGAATTCATTGTCCCAGGAAGGGGAAACTTTATTGACACATTCCCGGGGTCAGATACATCACATGATCACACTGACAGAACCACAGGCACATAGATACAGGCAACAGAGCATGCACAATGTCGGCACTAGTACAGTGTATATCCACCTTTCGCAGCAATGCAGGCTGCTATTCTCCCATGGAGACGATCGTAGAGATGCTGGATGTAGTCCTGTGGAACGGCTTGCCATGCCATTTCCACCTGGCACCTCAGTTGGACCAGCGTTCGTGCTGGACGTGCAGACCGCGTGAGACGACGCTTCATCCAGTCCCAAACATGCTCAATGGGGGACAGATCCGGAGATCTTGCTGGCCAGGGTAGTTGACTTACACCTTCTAGAGCACGTTGGGTGGCACGGGATACATGCGGACGTCCATTGTCCTGTTGGAACAGCAAGTTCCCTTGCCGGTCTAGGAATGGTAGAACGATGGGTTCGATGACGGTTTGGATGTACCGTGCACTATTCAGTGTCCCCTCGACGATCACCAGTGGTGTACGGCCAGTGTAGTGCGTCGCTGCGGTCCGGTCCCAGGTCGACGGGCACGTGCACCTTCCGCCGACCACTGGCGACAACATCGATGTACTGTGGAGACCTCACGCCCCACGTGTTGAGCAATTCGGCGGTACGTCCACCCGGCCTCCTGCATGCCCACTATACGCCCTAGCTCAAAGTCCGTCAACTGCACATACGGTTCACGTCCACGCTGTCGCGGCATGCTACCAGTGTTAAAGACTGCGATGGAGCTCCGTATGCCACGGCAAACTGGCTGACACTGACGGCAGCGGTGCACAAATGCTGCGCAGCTAGCGCCATTCGACGGCCAACACCGCGATTCCTGGTGTGTCCGCTGTGCCGTGCGTGTGATCATTGCTTGTACAGCCCTCTCACAGTGTCCGGAGCAAGTATGGTGGGTCTGACACACCGGTGTCAATGTGTTCTTTTTTCCATTTCCAGGAGTGTATTTTTGTGATTTGATGCAAACCAGCCATGTGAATGATAGTTTGCATGTGTCTGGTTTGCGCGTAACTGAGGAGGCACAGTACCTGATAACCTGCAAAAATGAATACAGTGTAAGAGATGCAGAATAACAAACATTCAAACATCACAAATTAATTATGTACAAATCTGTACTTGACAACAAGAAAAAATTTCCTAAACATGTCATGCTAAGCGTGAAAAAATGTGTAACTAGTGCAGTATTGCATTATTTGAATAATGAATTACAGCTGCAGGCTTTCAAAAATGTCGATTATTACATATGAAGTTGAGTCGAAAGTTCCTACTTCCCAGACGGTTATCTGTTCCAGTTATATCAGCAGTTTTTATTAGATAATAAACATTTATTATATAACAAACAGGTCCTTGACAAGTCTTTCAATGCCTGCCATGTACATATATCATACATAAAAGTACGGAAATGCAAGGGGGTAACATAATCTTTACAGCTTAAAAAGCTATTTTCCATATTCTACATTTTAGATGTCATAAACTATCACTGTAACCTTCCCAGACATTGCTTTTTTACCATCCCTGTTCTGACATGTTCCTGGCCATTGTTACATGTAGTAAATAAAATTCCACCATCTCTGTGTTGTCGTTTATTAAAAATGTTACAAAAACAAGAGAATAAATTCCCCATGCTCAGGAATATAACACTCTAATTGTCCACATTTCAATTCCTTGTAAAATGACAGTGTTATTAATAAAGGCCATTGTGACAAGAGGCAGAATTCGATTTACTGCACTCATTTTTAAATTCTGTCTTTGTTGTATACTTAATATTTTGAGAAATTTGCTAATTACCACTGCCCTTCATCATTTACCTTGCAGTTTAATCTTATTTATCATCATGATATACTATAGTATTTAAAATCAGTTTTGTCAATTTTCAGATATTTAGCGCTGGTGACTGCCCTGACAAGTGAAGCTGATTTTGTGTTTATTCCTGAATGGCCACCAGAGCATGATTGGCCAACTAAACTCTGCAAGAAGTTAGCACAGGCAAGAGGAGACTTCTCATTTCTGCATCTTGTCTTCACCACATTCTTGCTTTCCATCAGCTACATTACTTTCCTACTTAAATCATACTGTTGAATCAGACTCAGGCAGAAAAAAAAAAGAAAATGTGAAAACCCCTTTTTACAAACTATTGGTAGGGCTAATACTTAGTAACTGAATACATTATATCAGCTTGGGATGGGTGGCACCTAAGCAAATGTGTGTGTCTGAATGTAGCTTGGAACCTTGACTTTTGCTTTATGTTTAGCTTATTAACATTTTAAACTAACTTGGCTTATCTGTGTAACCCTAATCATGCTCAGAGAATGAGTCTGTCATTGACTCCTAAAGTGATTGGCGTGGGTGAGCACACTTTCTAGCACCATATTCTGCACTGCTTCAGGAAGTAAAATATTTTATTTGAAATAGGAGTCTTATACAGTTCAGTCACCAGCACAACCACCACCCATGGGCCTCACATATCTTTCATGGGTACAAGCAAGAGGCCCTGAGATATTGCAGTACTGCCCTCTCCCCCTTCCCTCCCCCCCCCCTCCCCCATCCCACCACTCTCCTCTCCTCTCTCTTCACATTCTACAATTCGCTTTTCTTCAACCACCTGTATTAACCCCCGTTTTCCCAAATTCGTACAATAAAGTGTAAACCTTTTGGGGAAAGATACCTTAGGTAGCACTTTTCTGTGGTGTAAGGTTATCTTTTACACTTTCTATGTGAATGAACTTATGAGCCAAAAAGGCACGATATAATGGTGCAAAACACTTGACTGCTTGTTGTTCCTACATGAGAAAAAAAAATGTGTGTGCGTGTGTTTTGTACATGCTTTGCTAATGTTGCAGTTAGTACTTCCTCTTTTCAAATCGTGAACCATTTACCTCCCTTGATCTCCAACCTTACGGCACCAGAAGAGGGGGGGGGGGGGGGGGGAGACGACATGCTAGTACAGCTGCAGACCTCTATCCTACTGTGGCGGCACTGATGGAGGAAAAAGTACCCCCTTCTGGAAATCTTACCACACACACACACACACACACACACACACACACACACACACACACACAGAGAGAGAGAGAGAGAGAGAGAGAGAGAGAGAGAGAGAGAGAGAGAGACAGAGAGAGAGAAATTTACATATCTACATAGATATTCCGCAAATTGCATGGCGGAGGGTACCCTGTACCACTATTTTTCATTTCCCCTCCTGTTCCACTTGCAAATAGAGCGAGGGAAAAAGACTGTCTGCACACCTCCGTATGAGCCCTAATTTCTCATATCTTATCTTCCTGGTCCTTAGGTGTGATGTTTATTGGTGGCAGCAGAATCGTTTGGCAGTCAGCTTCAAATGTCGGTTCTCTAAATTTTCTCATAGTGTTTCCTGAAAAGAAAGCCGCATTTCCTCTAGGGTTTCCCATTACCAGTACACATGGATGTTACACCTATCCTTTGGGACGCTTGAGAACAAGTGATGACCAGCATAAACCATGATCACCTTAATTGGCTCTACCCTCCCACCCCCAACCCCTCCTCCAATATCTAGCAGTTATTCAGTGGAACCATAAAGATTACTGTCACCACTAAATATAAATCAAGCTTTTGCAAAAATCAGATTAATACAGAAATATGTGTTAATACAATCTTCCATCTATAGCAGTCAGGCATCATTAAGCTCTACACTCCTAGCAGTAGCCATTTGGGTTCACCTGCCTGCCTTAATAACAATTTGTTGTGTGTACATCTTCATCTTAATACTGAAATTCTGTGCTGAGAAATAGATCTAATGCAATAGTAACCTCCTCCCCTTATCCTCTGGGGTAACTTCAGTACCCATACATGAATAGTAGAAGAAAACTGGACTGCAGTCTAATGAATAAAGACTGCAGTCTAATTAATAGAGACACCCCAATACGTTTTAGTGTTGCTGTAGTACATTTACTGCTGTTTACCTAACTGTAGTCCGAGCCTTGCAGCGGTAACAAACAGTGAAGTGCACACAGAAATCTGTGCGACAGTGACCATTATCGAGTTATCTCATCCATACCACTTTTGTGGCCCACTGAAGGCATATCATGTCAGTTGTTCTGAACTGCCAAACAGTATGCATACTCCTCTTTAGCTCAAATTATATCAAACTAAGAGAAGAACATTGATGAGAGACACAGTGAGCATAATATCCAAGCAGCAAACATCACAATATCCTTCTCTACAGGACCTCCTAGATGCAAGCCAGTCCCATAGCAGTAAAAAGAATTGGCTGACACCATTGAAGAAAGGTGAAAATCTATGTAGCAATGCTTCCTCTGACAACCAAATATTATTCAAATGTCTAAGAAAGAAGGCACTGTTTTTTTAAACAGTCAAAAGAAAAAGAGAGAAAGAATGTTGGGAAAACGTGTTACCACAATGAATGCACGTAAGCCAGCATCTCAAGGGTGGGTCAAACTGTCATATTAATGACACTCCTTTCCAGCTGGAATTTTTGATAAAGGTGTTAACATTATTATGAAAAAGGAGAGATTGCTAGTCACCATATAGAGGACACATTGAGTCACAGACATGCACAACAAAAAGATTGTTAAATATATATTTTCAGCCGAAAGACCTCCTTTCGAAGTAGAAGAAGGAAGACAGCTTTACAGCCTAAAACTTGAATGTGTGGTAGTCTTTTCGTTGTGCCTGTCTGTTACTCAGTGCCTCGTCTTAATGCCGAGTAGCAGTATGTCCTGTTCATGATATTGTTATTCAATCCTGGACTTTACATTGTTTGATATAGGGGCTATCAATGTGTTTTTTCATAATACTGAACGTCAATAGAAGTTCCACCAGTACCGATGCTTTAGATATGTAATGCCCAATTTACAGAAGCACAAAGTTAAGAGACATCCTCAAGACCAGATACAATATATAACCACTGGTCCATCACGTGTGTAACTGTGGCAAAATAAATATAACGGCATTCAACAAGATAAGACAGAAAGGGGTTCCCCTAATCATGGAATGAAAGCATAATCATAATGACATTAAAAGCAGATAAAAACCCTAGCAAAGGTAGATACAGACCAATCAGTTTAACACCAACCAGTGTCAAACTGCTCAAATATACGGCAAATAAGACACTGTTGGTGTCTGCAAACAAGAAATCACTTTTTACAGTTTGAGTCTGCCATCAAAGATGCCTTTGTACATCAGTGGCATCTATGATCTTCATTGATTTGCAAGAAGCATGTGGCATAACATTTAGACACCACTTCCTGGCTTTGCTAAAGTGGGGCTTCAAGCTCCATTTTGATTAAGTATTTTTTATCCCATTAACTATTCCACGTCAGAGAACATTTGTTGCTTACTAACCAACACACAGGAAAATGGGGTCCCACAGAGTTCAGAGTCTTGATCACCATCCTGCTTCCAAACACAATAAATGGTCCAATTGTTGCAGGACCCATTTTATGATCTGCATTGTCAATTATTGGTCATAAAATAAACAAAAAAGTTTTAATCAAAGGCTGTTCTATATTCTACAAATTACTTTGTCTCTACAGTAGGTTCACATCACTATGAGTAACAGAATGTCAGTTTCAGACTGAGCTATGGAAAGTGCAGACATGGATCCAAAATCAGGAATATTGTGTATCACCTGCAAAATTCAGAGTCACGTACCTCTGTAAAATGAGATTTACTCAGCCACATGATCATTACACTTAGGTTAACACCTGCGAGAAGTAGCAGGCCGTTTTCATTTTTGGTCCTAGTGTTCAATAAATTAGGCTGTTTGCCACACATAAAGCAACTTGCTCGCTGAAATTTCTGTGGGAATAGATCCTGGGAAGCAGATGTAACCATCCTCATGAAATTCCATTAATCACTCATCTTAATCCAAGTAGATTATGCATGATTCACCCATACCATCTGCCCTGGGTTTATTAGATCTTGTACATCGTAGCAGAGTCCTCCTCATAATGGAAGATTTCTATATGAGCCTAATAGACAGCATGCTGCTGGAGACATGTATTCATCCCTTTGACGTACACCAGCTACTACTTCTAATCAATTATGGGATTAAAATAAGTAGAATTACACAACATCCTTGTTATTCAGTCTTCTTCCGTTATCCCAACATCCGCTGACTTACTCCAGTCATTGTAAGTTTAATGTGGAAGTAAAGATTGCACTATATATTCCTATGTGTGTTGTTTTCTCACTGCAGTCTCCTTTTCACCGGAAACCTAAAACACTTGACAAAGAAAGTCCAGTAATCTCAGAGTTTATTTTGGAAGTCTGCTGTGTCAGTAGTGACATGCTTTCTAAAACTCTCCGAATCATTTAAGCAGAATTGATTTCCTGTGACTAAGTTTCATTAGAGAACACAAAGCAACTTAATACATTTTTACAATGCGTACCAATGAAAAGACAATATGAGCATTACTGGCGGGACAAATAAAGCAACCAGCCAATAAAAATTGAAACAAGAACTACATGTGTTAAACACAGTGATTGGCAAAAGCAGGGAAGACTTTCATTGTTTTAATTTGCCTCATAGTGTTGTTCGCGCTACAATAATAACGAAATAACCGATACGTGTACAGCACCTATTATCAGTGACATGGCAGTATCTGGTGTAGGTGCATTGCAGCTGATGACTAATTGCTGAATGTGCCAAGTGAGTGTTTGCTTGTGTTATGGTTGAACTTAATAATGAACAAAGTCTGATGATCATTTAAAAACTTGGGGCACACTACAGTACTTGTGTCAGTGTTTGGCAAAAGATATAATACACACTGGGCAACCACTCTCTGAATCCCAATGTCACAAATCACCATGGTGTAAGCAAGGCGTTAAAGCTGACATGACCCCATGTATTTACCACTGTCATTTCTATTCAGTCCTTCAGGAATGCATATCATTCAACCAGGTCTCCACAGACAGCTCCAAAAAAGAACAAGTTTAGTACGCATACGAGGGGGGACCCAAAAGGAACCGGACTCCGAGGGCGCTGCCACTCGTACACGTAGTGCCGGGTTCTCACGCAAGATGGTGTTAGTTGAGACGGCATCAGTGTAGAGCTGAACACAGCAAGTGTGGTATTGTGTTTCTCTGACTGTTGGCAGGTTACCTCTGCGAAGACTTTAAAAGAACAAAGAGTGTGTGTGAAATTTTGTTTCCTGCTTTAAAAAACTGCAATGGAGACACACCAAATGCTTCAGGAAGCTTTCCAGGAGGACGCTATGAGCCGCACACAGGTTTTCGAGTGGTTTGGGTGCTTTAAATGTAGTGAGATGTGTGTTGAAGACCAAGCTCGTTCTGGATGCCCTTCAACATTGTGAAATGAGGAGAACATTGAAAAGGTCCGCCAAACGATCGACCAAATTTCAGCAGAGACTGGAATCAGTTGGAGCTCGTGCCAGCCGATTTTGAGTGAGGATTTGCACATGAGACGTGTTGCTGCTAAATTTGTTCTGCGCCTTCTCACACAGGAAGGTCCGCCAAACGATCGACCAAATTTCAGCAGAGACAGGAATCAGTTGGAGCTCGTGCCAGCGGATTTTGGGTGAGGCTTTGCACATGAGACGTGTTGCTGCTAAATTTGTTCTGCGCCTTCTCACACAGGAGCAAAAAACCATCCGCATGATTGTGTGTCAGTACTTGAAAACAGAGATTGCACGTGATCCAAACTTCTTGAACAATGTCATTACAGGGGATGAGAGTTGGTGTTACGGGTATGACCCAGAAACCAAGCAAGCGTCAAGCCAGTGGAGGACTCCCAACTCTCCCAGACCAAAAAAAGCAAGGCCAATGAGGTCAAATGTGAAGACAATAATTATTGCCTTTTTTGATGTTCGTGGAATTGTGCATCGGGAATTCGTACCCCCTGGCGAGACTGTTAACCAGCACTTTTACTTGGATGTTTTAAGGCGTCTGCGAGAGGATGTGAGGAGGAAACGTCCAGAACTTTGGCGATCAGATGACTGGTTTCTGCATCACGACAACGCTCCAGCACACACGGCCTTACGAGTGACCCACTATTTGGTATCTCAGAGGTGGTCTGTCATTCCCCTCACTCAGTATTCGCCGGACCTAGCCTCGTGCGACTTTTTCCTATTTCCACGAATGAAAAAAACGCTAAAAGGGGAGCGTTATGACGATGTGGAGGCGGTAAAAACAGCTTCGCAAAGGGCACTGGACAATATCAAACTTGAAGAGTTCCAAACATGCTTCCAACAGTGGGAAAAAGAGACTTGACAATTGCATCGCATGTATTGGAGAGTATTTTGAAGATGACTGAAGTAATTTTGTAAAAAGGTTCATCAATAAATTTTTTATGACAACAATCCGGTTTGTTTTGGGTCCCCCCTCGTATGTCCATGATAATTTCTTCAAACATTGTTGTCTATTGAGTGGATGTATCATTAATACAGTGGAACTGGTAACTCAAGTTTGATCTCTCACGTACTTCAAAATTTGTTTTGTCCAGAAACCTTTCGTATGCTGCTGACACTCTCAACAGTTTCCCGGAAATAATATGACTTTCATGAAATATCCAGATGCTCTTCTATCAGCAATGTAAGGAAAAAATAGTTTGCTACTTACTGTAAAGATGACACGTTAAGTTGCAGATGTGCATCAACTAAAAGACACTTACACATTAGCTTTTGGCCACAGCCTTCATCAGGAAAATAAAAACACACACACACACAACTGCCCTCTCCGGCAGCTCGGACTCGAATGCTTTTATATGATCTTTACAGAACTAAAGCCACTATTATCATCCTTTGGACAGTGAGCCATATCAACATGCTAGGAACTGACAGAGCAGATGAACTAGCCAAGGGAGCCTTTGAGAAGAAATTGTTGATGCTATCAGCACTTTAAGCTTATTTAAAAGCATATCTACCATATCGGATTTTGTATAAATGGGAGGAGGAGTGGCAGACTAACATCTGTCCCAATAAACATGGGACAATCAAAGATATAACTAAATATTGAAAGTAATCCCACTGCATTTCCTGAAGTGTGTGTGTTGCCATGTTTTGTATGCGCATTTACATTTCCAAACTCACACGACTACAGGGAGAACATGAAATATTTCTGTGATTACAGAAATCTATTTATGAGGAACTATGCTAAATACAGCTATACTGTTTGTTGCAAGTCTTCCACTTATGCTCCTTTTATTGCCTGCAGAATGTCTAAGCAGTACTCAGTTCCTCTCCATGTATTTGCAAACATCTCTTACATCACTGCCTCTGCAGTGTGTCATATTTGTGCTGCTAGAGTTTTCACATTACGAACTGGTGAACAGAACATTTTATCTGTAATGTAACCACAACAAAAGGTCAAGAGGGGTTATGTGAGGTGAATGTGGATCCTCCCTGCTGATCCATCTGTCTGGAAAAGTTACATCCAACTACTAGCAAAGAAGGAACCTTTAGTTTATTGGTGCGAAACATCTTGGTGAAACACTACCTGTGGCTGAAATTTCTGTAACTGAGGTGCAGCATGATGTTCAAATGTGTCCATGTAAACTGTTTCTGTGATGGTTGGAAAATGTGCAGAAATTTGCATAGACATGTGGAAGTGTTTACATAAGAAACTTTGAGTTAAGATACCATTTGCCACAAACCACCTAAATGTACTTAGCATAGTTCCTTAGAAACAATTTGTTGCAATCAGGGAAAGATCACTCTGTGTATCTATTGACGAGAAGACTAATCATATTGTCACTGGAGAGGGATTATGAGATTATAAAGTGTTACCAGGAAGAAAGTAGCTACCATGACAACATCTGATTCCCTTATCAGAAAATGGAATTAAACAATAGATACAATTCCAGAAGCATATATCTCAGGGGCTCTCCACTCTGAACCTTCTCGTGCTGACCTGCTACCTCTTAAACTGCTATTGCTTCCTTTCTGGCATGTTTTTGGGAGTTGAAGAACTAATAATCTTGTTATTAAGTCTGGGATGAATGTCTGGATGCGGTATCTTGATGCAAGAGCCATGAATTGTCTCCCCAAATTTCAGGCCGCTTCCTTCTCACATTTTCTTGCAGGCGTCACAGCACACCCCAATAGTATCATCGATTAACAGTTTGTCCCTGTGCCATGAATTCATGATGAACTAATCCTTCAAAGTCAAAGAAAACTGTCAGCACAGCTTTGATGTTTGACATGATCTGACAAGCTTTTTTTGGTCTCGGAGAACCTTTCTCGACCCATTGTAGAGATTGAACCTCGGTCTCAACATCGTAACCGTAGACCCACGTCTCACCACCAGTTACGATTCTCTTAAGGAACATCTTGTTCTCATTCGTTTTATTCAAAAACTCTTCACAGATTTGTCTTTCTGTTCTTGACTCGTGAGCCACAGGATGAATTTAGTAGCAACACAATGCTTTCCAAGACACTGTGTCAGGATCTCATGACACAATCCAACTTAAATTTCACATTCTTCTGCAGTCTCTCGGACAATCGGCCTTCGAATGGCACGCACAATTTCATTGACGTTACTGACACGAGTGTCATTGGTAGACGTTGAAAGGCATTCTGAACAAGGGTTATCTTTAACTTCCGTCCTGCCATTTTGAAACCGTCTGATCTGTTCGTAACACCAAATGCAGCTTAAGCACTCGTCACCATAGGCTTCCTGCATCATTTGGTGTGGCTCTGTAAAGGTTTTCTTGAGTTTCATGCAAAATTTAATGCACATTTGTTGCTCCTCTAACTGTGCCATTTCAAAATTCGCAAAATGTGCGACAGATATTATATTCGGTACAGCATTGAACAATAACTGACAGACGTAACACAAGGAAGCTTCTGGCAGGGATGCCAACCACATTTTGCTCCAATAATGAATGTTCCAGAATCATCATTAAAGGTGGTTATTGAAACTTTGTTAGTAGACATCCTCAGGATAGTTTGTTAATCTTCAAGTTCAGTTTCTTCAGAGTCGCTCTAATACTCTCCCAGGGATTAAACAAACCTGTAACCATTTGTTATGTCTCTTCTGTACACGTTCAATATCCCCTGTTAGCTCTACTCGGTACAGGTCCCACACACTGGAGCAATATTCTAGAGTAGGTCACACGAGTGATTTGTAAGCAATCTCTTTTGTATACTGATTGTACTCCCCTGGTATTCTACCAATAAACTGAAGACTACCACCTGCTTTACCCACAACTGAGCCTGTGTGATTGTTTCATTTCATATCCCTATGAAGTGTTACACCCAGGTTCTTGTTTGAGTCGGCCGATCACCTGTGACTCCTTGATATTATAGTCATAGGATACCTCTCTCTCTCTCTCTCTCTCTCTCTCTCTCTCTCTCTCTCTCTCTCTCTCTCTTTTGGAGAGTGTGTGTGTGTGTGTGTGTGTGTTGCACTATTTTACATTTCTGAAAATTTAAAGAAACTTTCCATTATTTGCACAACTTTGAAATCTTATCAAAATCTGACTGAATATTTTAACTTTCGTGCCACTAACAGCCTCTACATATGACCAGAATTCCTTTGATTTTTGTGAAAGATCATATGACAATATTTTGCTACAGTACTTATTGAAGGCTTCACACATTGCCCTCTTGACAGCCAGATGGGTTTCATTCATGTGACTTGACTGTTAGAGCACTGGATTGTATGTAGGTTACAGGCTCTCTGTGGCATACAGTTTTAACTTGTCACATACAACAAATATTTTTGTTGGAACAGTATGTAAAATAAGGGAAGGACAACAACTCACTGTAAGCCGACTGATGTGGCACATGATATAACATAATACTCTCTAACTCGCAAACTGTGGCTAGAAGACCTCAAAAAGCTAGTGAATACTGTGTTCCGTTGTACGTATATGTGCCACACGTCAGTAAGTGGTTGCTTTTCCCTTATTTTACTTACTGTTCCACCTAGAAATTTCCATTATTGTTAAATATTTTTGTTGTATGTATATTAAAGACAAAGATGAGGAATAAGCTTGATGTTCACTTGAACAGTCTTGAGAACCATTTTCAAATCATCAAATTGGCTGTTCATGTGTCAAGAAGCACATGGATTCAGCTTTTGTCTGCCTTACGTCTCATGTCATTTAATGCTTGATGTTATCTGAACTGTATATTTAAGCTACTGACATACAGAATTAAGTGACAGGACTGATTTATTCATCATAATTTTACACCTCATAGAGTGGTTATTAGTGCAATATTTTGCCATCTCATTGTAAGAACTTTGATGTCTTTTAAGATCCAACTTCCAAAACACAATACGGTATGCATATTACGTAATTTCACAATGGGTTAGTCAGACATAGGAATTTGAATTAAAAAAGCTTCATTTTTAAACATTTCGCTGCTACAGAGGTGCTCTTTGCATTCTGCGCTGACGTGACTTTTTTTATGGCTGTACTGCCTGCCAAAAGCTGGTGCTTATGCTAAGAGATGGCATTGCGTCTACATCTAAATCCATACTCCGCAAGCCACCTGACGGTGTGTGGCACGGGGTACCCTGAGTACCTCTATCCGTTCTCCCTTCTATTCCAGTCTCGTATTGTTCGTGGAAATAAGGATTGTCGGAATGCTTCTGTGTGGGCTCTGATCTCATATCTTCCAGGTGGGTTTGTATACTACTGCAATGTTCTACTTTTTCAAGATTTTTTCCTATGCAGTCAGTAATGTCTGTAATGAAAAGCAGGGAAACTTTTGGCTCCAACAGCGCTTGAGCATCGCTGTGATTTCTATGTGGTGGTCTTAACTCTCTTCTTACCTCACCGAACAAATAACCATTCCTGAGCAATGCACTGGTAAGATGTTTTAATTCTACTTCAAGCAGCTCTGATTCACTGGTTGATATATCTGCCAACGTTTTTTGATGCCTCGTTCTTGTTTTGGGAGGTGTTAGTAACAGTTTGTACGCATTGGTTTTCAGTAAACCATGTGGCCCAAGCTAGCATCTTCTTTCTTGGAAACTCGCACACGAAGAAAATTTAATTTTCTGCCTGCCTGCCTCCTCCACAGTAAATGAATCTTCGGGTTGATTATGTTGAGATGTTTGTAAAAATGATCTACTTCCTCTCTGCCATGCTGCCAAGTACTGACAGCCAGAAGTGGATACCATGAGATACAGAGAGGCCACAGAGATTGTTATACACACCCCAGGAATTTCAGTAAGAAGGAGGAGGGCATGAAATTGAATGACATCTGGATTCTTGTGCTGAAGAACACGTGTACCAGTTTTCCACATGGGGTGATAGCAACCATGGATGACAGCATTCAACAACAGCCAGTTGTGCTTGGGTATTCAAAACGTGACGTTGCACCACTCCATGGAAGCACACAGAAGCAGAATTTTGATGCAGTCAGTAGCGAGCCAAGATTCAAAAAAGCTACAACCCACCCTTGAAAATGTTCTCTGCAGATGGGGTGATACCTTGGGTTTTGATGTGAAATCCATTCTACCACGGCATAATAGCCCAAAACATAACATTAATTGTGACATTTCCGGTCATGGAAGTTTATATTTTAGGGATTTGATAGATGCACAGAGTTTGAAATGGCGCATCTCAGAATGTGAAAAGAACTTACTGACATTGTTAAAAGACCTAGTGTGTTGAGAACTATGATAAGAGAATTTCTAAAAATTCTTAGATATGCCAAATGGTGTTAATATCAGGTGGAAAAAACCTGTATTGTTTGAGAATGTAGTCTCGAGGACTAATTTATTGGTCCTGAAAGTAGAAGATGCTACTGAAGCGTTAACACAATTCCAAAATGAGTGATGAAAATGTCCATTAAATCAGCCAGGCAATGTCCACAGCATTTTATGGGTGTGTCGAAGACAACAAGACACTCATCTAATACTGATGTGTTTTTGTTGTGTATCCCTCTGTCATGTGGTGATATTTAATACATTCTCCAAACCTCAGTATAGATTGGACTCCATAAGGAAATGTTCAGTGACAGCCTATTTTTCACATAGCATCAACAGGAAGTAGTATTGGTGTGGTGTGTTCTGTTGAGGTCTGTAGTTCCGTGTACTTGGTGCAACATATTATAAATGTCTAGCCCAGTTCAAATGTGGACTCTGGACAGACCAGGTCATAAGTGATCTACGCTCTTTTTGTTAAATAACTTCTCCACAAACTATACAGAATTATTAAATGCTGTTTTTGTGTTTGTAAACATAGTAGTCACTCACAAATTGCTTCAATGATGGTAGACTGTCAGAATATCCCTGTAACATTCTGCCATGACATTCCAACTGTGCAGACCAACAAAAGTCACATACTCTTGGCTGGTTTGAGACCATACTGCAACTCTCCCTTTTCATATTTCACTGCTGCATTGAAGCAGACTGGTAGATGCTACCAAACATTTTTGAACTGTACATGTTTCCATCAGAACTCTGCAGTCGTGATGCATTCTCCTTGATGAACAGTTATAGTGATGGGAATAGGTGATGAAACATGGGATGGAAAAGAAGTCCCATGCTTCCTGACTGAGCGTAGGGGAATGATGCGGGAGACCCGCACTGCCATACTAGGCAAGGTCTTAATGGAAGTGGTTTGCTGTTACCTTCCTCTGATTGTAATGGGGATGAATGATGATGATGAAGAAGATGACACAACAACACCCAGTCATCTTGGGGCATGTGAAAATTCCTGACCCCGCCAGGAATCAAACCTGGAACCCCATGCTCGGGAAGTGAGAACGCTACCCCAAGCCCACGAGCTGCGGATATAATGAAACATGATGCAGTTAATTTGATGTGTGTGGTAATGAAAAAAATGGGTGTCTTTTAGTCCTGTAGAGACTAAAATTTGTGGTTCTTGCACTCACTTTTGGACTATAATTATTCAATGATATCTGCAGTTCGTGATGAAATCAGAAAGCTTGACAGTGTTATATTTAGGTTGGCTGATATCCCTGACAGCCAGAAATTACTTACAGACACTTCCGTGAATAAAAATAAAAAAAAAAGGCCATCACTAGTTTGGTACATAGGTCATATTTGCCAATCATCTGGCCAAATTTAACACCAAGCACATTTGCAGAATGAATTATGAGATGCTGGTGCAAATTTTTGAGACTATCCAAATAAAAATTGGAAAACAAACTGTTTCCACAGTTGCCTTCAAAGTAGTCTACTCGTGCTTCTAAGAAACGCTTTATCGATTTTGCCATAGTAGGGCTTCTGCTAGCTGAATCGTATTAAAAATAGTTGCGTTTCTGCTAGAATCTCCTCTGTGGAGTCAAAATTTCATTTTTTGGGAAGAGAAGGAAATCACAGAGGGGCTAGATCAGGTGAGTAGGATGGGTGGGGGGCAGGTGTAGTGCCCTTTTTTTTCCGTATGGAAGAAATTACTTACAGACACTTCTGTGAATAAAAATTTAAAAAAGGCCATCATTAGTACTGACCTGAAGTTTCTGCAAAATTTGACATGTGTTTTTGGCCCGCAGAGAGGATGGCATCTTCTTCTGTGAAAATTGCTGTTTTATTTCAGGGTCATAACTGTACATGTATGATTCATCAGTAATTGATTGTGGACAGGAAATTTTGCTCAGCTTGAAGTGCTGTTTGCAGTTTGGTCCGCCCATGAACCAGATGATGTGTTTGGTTGACGTTCAAAAGATGAGGAATGGACTCCTATACAGTTCATCTCATGTTCAATTCATCAGCTAGAATTCATCATCCCATATGAAATTCCAGTGATTTCACAAACTTTGCCTTCTGTCTTTGTGGATCACTTCATGCACTTTCTCAATTGTTTATAGCTGTGCATGTTGACAGTCAGCCCGAGCGTATGTACTCCTCCCCAGACTCCCAGCCATGTTTAAATTGACTAAACCAGTTGAATGTTCTTGCTTGGCTCAAAGACAAAAGTGTGCTTTAACATGTGACGGGTTTCAGCTGCAGTGTTATGGAACTTAGAACAAAGCTTAATGTTCCTTTGTTCCTTCAAGTCAATTTCATAATTCACTGGTACAGTAAAACATTGTGTAAAGAAATTGGCATTAGTGTTCACATTGATGATGATGCCTTGTGGCAGGCTGGCAGTTGAAAGACAGAACTAGAAATACCCAGCAGCAGAAGTTTTTACTGCTGATTCTTTGGATGCAGTATTAAAATTCTCAGAAATTTTGGTTAGTACACCTCATTCTTGTCTCCTGTGCTGTGTATCATTTACAGCTATCTTCATCGAATGATACAAACTCGCATTTGGGTGGAGTGGGCTTCTATTTCCTGCCTGACCTTCCAGGCAGTAGGAGGAATGGTTCTTTTGAAAAAGACGTAGTCAGTTTCCTCCTTAGTACTTCCCTAATCTGAAATTGACTCCATCTCTGATAACCTCATTATTGATACAGTATTAAACCCTAACCGCCCGTTTACAACTTTTTTCAAATAGTATTTCGTCTTTCTCATTTACAATGCATATACAAATAATTTGTCCTTAATGTGCTTAAGAATGTAAGAGAACCACTCACTCATAGATTTCTATACCATCAGCTTTGTAGACCAGTGGTAACTGCTTCCTGTGGTACATGTTTCGTGTCATGTATATAGCATTGAATCTGCAAAAAGGTATTACTGTGGGAGGTGTTTATAAGAGGATGGAAAATTTCCAAGTAAATATTAAGTCATATGTAAAAATTATTGGAACTTTTATAAGATTATGTTGTATTCCTTACTTAGCAGATATTTCTGTCTCACTAAGTTTGACACATGCAGCATATTGTTTATAGCACATTGCTCATTGTTATAAAATTTTGCAGCCAGTTTGTTCGTACAAGGTACACAATGTCCAAAAAATGATTAGTGATTCAACCGGTATCAAACTACAGACAATCTTCCCCATGGCACGCAAAACCAAAACTGAGATTGATTTTCAGTTTCCTCTAAAAGTTCCTGTATGTTAGTCTCAGATAACATGTGTATATGCCTGCCAAGCTCCATACATTAAAAGAAGGAAGGGAAAATTGAGTGTTTAATGTCCCACCAGTGATAAGTGCATTAGATACAGCTCTTTCTGGATGAGATTGGGGAATGAGAATAGCCATGATAGTTACAAAGACACCATTGGAGCACCAACTTTAATAAATGATTTATGGAAACAATAGAAAACCTAAATCTATGCTAGACAATGAAATGAACCATACCCTCTTGAATGTGACACCAGTCTCAGTCATTCCACACTCACTTACTCTCTTCATGTTGAAGCATTGTCACTGATATCCACTAATTTGTAAATGAGAGCCTTCTACGTACAGTTAACTTCAACATACACCCACTTTACGCATTCAGTGAAATTTTCATGTCACTTGACAGTTTTGGTCTCCAAATAACAAGTTACTGCTGCTTTCACTTGGGTGTTACCTTACTTGGATTGCACCTGATACTTCCTGATCACTTAAAGGTCTGCATTTAGTCTGGTGTTTCCTGGTAAATGAGTAGTGCTGCAGTTAATTTGTGCCTTGAAAGTGTAACCTAAAACTACAGGTTAAGTCTACTTCCAAGGTAGCAGCATATACACTTACAATAGCTAAAATATTTACTTGCTTTCTGCCAACAGTGAATATCATTTGGGTTTATGCCTGCTGCGAAACTTCTTGGTGCACTGATACTTAGCAGGGTCAGATAAATGTACATTCATAAGAGCTTTTCACACCAGAATACTATAATGCTTGGTAAATGGTAACAAATTTCTCAGTTACTGTAGTTTTGTTGCTGTTTTTTTTACTAGAGGTGCTGATTTGCACTCTCAGAGGTAAGTGTATCAACCAAAATAAATATTCTGAAAGTTCTCTCTTCTTACCTCCTCACAATCTTTACAACACATATTTCCTAAAGAATATTAACACAATGGTCATAGATGTATTTAGTCCATCCATATGTGCTTTTATATAGTTTGCCAATAAATGGGTGCAACTAGCTAATATTTTTTTAAATTTTTCCTTGCCCTCTGTCTGTGTACTTAGCACTTGCATGTCATTTGCTGTTATGCTAGGTTTTTGCAACAATATGCTCTTTACTCATAAATGAAGTGTGTTAAAATGTATTTCTTGTACATTACTGTAAACATTCTGATTTGTTTATTCATGTGTTAAGTGATTTTACACATTAGCATATGCATATAATTTTGAAAATTGGTACATGTACCCCTGTGAAATGTTTTCCATGAATTTATAAATGTTTCTTCTCATACCCAGCACACAGAAATATTCAGTTAGTTATAAAATTAATCCTTGTCCATCCTATGTATCCTTTAGCCCCAATCTTATCCTTTTTGTACACTCACAAAGATAACGTTTTTTTTTTTCTTGTTTGTTGTAGTGTACTTTAGTAAACAGAAATACAACTGCATGAAAATAAAAACGGTGATATTTTATGCCTGTAAATGTTTCAAAAGCATTTAAACTGGTTTTGTTAGTGAGCTAGAAATTTTCCAACAAGTAAATGAATTAATTTTGAAATATTTGTTGTGCTAAATAACAATAAACATCTGTTGCATCTTGGCTCTTGACATCACTTGACTAATTTGTCATTTCATTCATAGTCAGTTGTGTGATTGTATAGTTTGATAATTGTAAATTACTTCAAAAATTATGTGATAGTCTGTGGACAGAGTAAAAATCTCATTGAGCATATCAAAGCTGAAATGGACACATTATAACAAACATCAGGTAGCTTCTCATATAGTTGTTGTTAACTTATGACAATACTATCTAATTATCTTTTGTAATGTCAGCCACTTGTTTTGTGCATCTTTTCCATGGAAATTTAGACTAAAATTCGTTTAAAAGTGCCATTGCAGAAATAGAGGTCTCATTTTTGATTGATAGGAGCGGCTTGCAGGCCAACGGTTAAACATTATTATTGTTGCGGAAGGAGCTATAGACCGTGATGGACAACCGATTACTTCAGAGAAAGTGAAACAGGTTGTTGTAGAAAACTTGCAGCAAGACACCCGTATAACTGTACTTGGACATGTGCAGCGAGGTGGCAATCCATCTGCATTTGACCGAATATTGGTAAGCTTTTCATTTGCTGAAATTAACTAAACAATTTTAATTAAAATTTGTTATAAAGTTATTTTATGTCCTCATATAAATGCACATAATGCTTATTGAAAACCTTTGCGTACAAACATATGAAAATGTTACACTTTTTATTGTGGAAAGTACTGTTATATTCGGTCTGGAACATTTGACAGCCCTGCAACATACTAACTTCCTGTCCTTTTGAGTGTGTGTGTGTGTGTGTGTGTGTGTGTGTGTGTGTGTGTGTGTGTGTGCGTGTGTGTGTGCGTGTGAAGAACTAGAAATATTTCAAGAACTGAGTACCAGTCGACGAAAAGAGACTGAAAATTTGGTGAAGAACATGAAACAAGTTAAATTGTTTATAAAAGTTCTTTGTCACCAGTGCTGCATATAATGTCTGCATTGTGTATAACTGCAAGGCTGCTGTAGCTTCCTTTTATCAATGGCTTTTTGTGGGTTTTTTGTTGCTGTTGTTAAGTCACCTTCTCAAGAACATTAAACATCATGCAGTTATCCTTCTATTGAATAAACACTTATGACCTGAATGCTGAGACCCAGTAGATTTAACATTCCTGTATTATGGATTTGTATGATTATTTTTCA